>NC_084800.1:181258110-181593824 GCF_963169125.1 Humulus lupulus | reverse complement strand
TATGTTTAGGCAAAATATGATACTTATGCTCTAAGAATTAGATGTGAACAATTTAATGAAAAATATTTAATCAAAGAATATCATATTTTTGCATAATGAAGAACTAAGTGTAATATGCTTTAACAATCAATAATAGATGAAAAATGCATATCTTTGATAGAAAAATCCATAAACAATGTTGTACAAATGGGAAATCAACATACAACAAAAAATATTATCAAGTTACATTTTGCTTCATCATCATCTTAATAACCTTTGAAAAAGATTAGAAGCTCATAACTGGATTGAAATAAAAATTACAAAATAACATACTTGACATGCTCTTCAAAAGATGAAAATGGTAGAGAAAATAGTGAAAAGAAGAGAGAAAAATATGAAGTGTGGAAGAGGTTGAAAAGATGAAGAAGAGCTCTACAAATGGTCTTACAAGACTCTATTTATAGGAAAAATATGGAGAATAAATTAATCAAATTAAAATAAATAAATTGATTAATTTACTTGTGTTGGGAAGTGGTAGGATAAATAGAGTAAGTGTAAGAGTATTGGAAAGATGAAATGTTTGGTTGGGTAAAAGATTAGTGAAAAGCTAGGGTAAAAAAATGAATTAGGAATGTTTATTTAGGTAAGAAAAATAGGGAAGGGTAAATTGATATTTGAGTGAAAAATATTGGGAATAAAAACATGAGTTTTTGGTCTTATTTTTGTGGCTGTGGCAGGGTTGACTTGGGGACATCTTGCCGAATTGGGCCAGGCGGGCTGGGCCGAATTGGTGCTGAATGGAGTGGGCCTGGAGAAATGCTTGCTGAAGGAAAGTTGGGATTGGTGGAGCTGGGTGGACAGCTGGCTTGGGCCAAAGGAGTGATTCGGTTGGAGGAGCTACGACTGGGGAATGCTGAAGAGAGCTTGGGACAGCTGGCGGCATCAGGAGTGTTGGGTGCTGAAGGCATGCTGCGTGATGGGCAGGGAGGAGAGCTGGAAGAAGGGAGCTCGACTGGGCTGATGTTGGCGGGTTGGGCCGACTGCAATGCTTGATCCATGGTATTTTTAAAAATGCCATTTCCCTTCTTTCTTTTCCTTAAAAATGCCAATTTTTCTTGCTTTTTCGAGAGCAAAAATTGCAACAAATTCTCTACAAAAATCAACATAAATTAAATTAAAACTAAATATTTCCAATAATAAAATACAGAACAAAAGTTCCATGAAAATATTAATTAAAATTTAATTTACTTAAACATTTAAGCTCAAAATTGCATCTTTTTACTCATAACTTAACAATATTAATTTCAAATAATTAGACTATAACATTTTTCAACAAATAACTATAAAAATACACAAAAATAAATAAAATCAAAATAAGCCTAATAAATTCAAAATTACTTTAAAACTTAATAATTTAATTAAAAACTTAAGAACTAAATCATTTTTAGCTTAAAAATGTGGTAAAATAACTCTAATTTCTAGAGTTATCAGTCAGGTTGTGCAAGTTTCGGTACCATTGGTACCAACGGTCTCAACGGTTCCTGTGAACCATAATGAGAAACCGGATAAGTTCACTGGGGTGAACTTCAAAACGTGGTAGCAGAAAATGCTTCTCTATCTGACAACATTGAATCTTGCGAGATTCTTAAAAGAGGATCCTCCCTTTATTGGAGAGGATGAGATAGATGTGCAAACTCAGCAAGCAATTGACGCTTGGAAGCACGCTGAATTACTGTGTAGGAATTATCTTCTGAATGGCTTATCTGACACTCTGTATGGTGTGTACAGTGTGAAGAAAACAACCAAAGAATTGTGGAACTCTTTGGACCACAAATATAAGGCTGAAGATGCTGGCGCCAAGAAATTCTTGGTTGGTCAATTCTTGAACTTCAAGATGGTAGACTCCAAGAATGTGATAAGCCAAGTGCAAGAGCTTCAATTGATCATCCACGGGATCCATGCTGAAGGAATGGTTTTGAGTGAACCATTCCAAGTAGTTGCAATTATTGAGAAGCTACCACCTGCATGGAAAGACTTCAAGAACTATTTGAAGCACAAGCGAAAGGAAATGAGTGTTGAAGATCTCATTCTCAGACTTCGCGTTGAAGAGGATAACCAAGGTAATGAGAAGCGAACCTTGAATCCTAATGCTACCAAGGCAAACTTGATGGAGCATGATAGAGGCTCAAAGGGGAAGAATCCTAAGCACAAGCAAGGGCCCAAGTTGGGACCGAAAGGTTGAATTGCAAAGAAGCCAAAGTTCCAAGGGAAGTGCTTTAACTGTGGCAAGATGGGACATAAATCATCTGAGTGCAAATTGCGCAAGAAGAAAGGCAATGAGACCTATATGGTGGACGCGATATCCCAAGAGGTCGCTAAATTAGCCTTATGTGTCGTGGTCTCTGAAGTCAACCTGGCGGATACGAATCCAAAGGAATGGTGGCTTGACACTGGAGCTACTCGTCATATATGTGCAAACAAGTCAACATTATCTAATCTGACTACACTGGAAAATGGAGAGAAGCTCTACATGGGCAACTCAGCAACCTCTGAGATAAAAGGGGAAGGAACTGTGTTCTTGAAGATCACGTCTGGAAAGAATGTCAAGCTGCAAAATGTACTGTATGTGCCTGACATTCGTAGGAATTTGATATCTGGAACTCTGCTGAGTGTACATGGGTTCAAGATGGTGTTTGAATCTCAGAAAATTGTACTCACTAAAGCGAGTGTTCCTATTGGGAAAGGTTATGTAAAAGAGGGCATGTGGAAGATGAATGTAATGGCTGTTAAGCCAAATGCTGTTATTGATAATAATAAAGCTAGTACTTCTTCTGTTTACCTTCTTGAGTCTTCAAATTTATGGCATGGTAGACTAGGTCATGTTAATTATAATTCTTTGCGTAGATTAATTAACTTGAATCACATACCCACGTTCAATATTGATTCAAAACATAAGTGCGAAACTTGTGTAGAAGCGAAATTAACTAGGTCATCGTTCAAAACAGTTGAAAGAGACACTGAACCTCTTGATTTAATTCACAGTGATATTTGTGATTTAAAATTTGTTCAAACAAGAGGTGGTAACAAATACTTTATTACTTTTATTGACGATAGTACAAAGTATTGTTATGTGTACTTGCTAAAAAGCAAAGATGAGGCTATAGAGAAATTTACTCTCTATAAGCAAGAGGTTGAAAATCAACTTAATAAGAAAATTAAGATGATAAGAAGTGATCGTGGTGGTGAATATGTAGAACCATTTAGTGAACTTTGTGCGCAAAATGGAATCATTCACGAGGTAACACCACCTTATTCTCCTGAATCCAATGGAGTGGCAGAACGGAAAAATCGCACTTTAAAAGAGATGATGAATGTCATGTTATTAAGTTCTGGATTACCGCAGAACATGTGGGGTGAAGCTATTTTGTCAGCTAATTATCTTTTAAATAAGATTCCCCGAAAGAAAGATCAAAAGACACCATATGAATTATGGAAAGGTAGACAACCTTCATACAAATACTTAAAAGTGTTGGGATGTCTGGCTAAGGTGATTGCACCATTGCTAAAAAGAATGAAAATAGGTCCAAAAACAGTAGATTGTATTTTCATTGGTTATGCACAAAATAGCAATGTGTTATACCCAGATTTCGAGCTATGGTAAATGTAACCTCGAAAGTTGGATTCAACAAACGAATGTACTTGTAAGGTTTAGAGTATGCTCCAGGACTAAATATCGAGCCTACAAGACTGAGACGACCTCGAATATGGTGACCTCGAAGTATTCACGATCTCGGAAGGTAGCTCCGGAGACGCATCTATCCTCATGGATGACTTCGGATCAGGGGTTCCGAGCTCGACGCACATACGATCTCGAAAGCCGTGTGACCTCGGGAGATGTCATTAGCTCGAAAGCTGACGAGAAACCTGGGAGGCTAAGTCCTTGGAGATATATGATAAAAACTGAGAATATCTATAAGTGTTATCCATAAGAGACGTAATCTTCATTTATTACTGTAAATCCCCTAAAGTCGTGGGATATTATTTGGTTAGTTATACGCCCCCTGGTCTTCAGGGGACGTTTCCTTTTATATCTGATTATAGGCATTTAAAGCCATTAATTTTATTTACACAAAAAGAGTAACTACCCAAAATGTGTGGGATAGTATTCTGCAACCTTCTCTATAAATAGAGAGGTCATGCACCATTGTAATGGACCGAAATTCTGAACCTGGAGAGAAAACTCTGAAGAATTCTTGCTAAAAGAATTTTCAGAGATAATCTTGAGTTTAATAACAAAGACTCGTGGACTAGGCAGATTTAACTGCTGAACCACGTAAAAATTGTGTTTTGTGTTGTTATTTTTTAATTGGTCATTACTTGTAATTGTTTACGTGCTCTTCTTTCACTGTTGACGAAAAACAGCGTCAACACAATGCATATCGATTTCTTGTACATGAGTCTAAAAACCCAGACATTCACAAGAATACGATAATGGAATCAAAGAATGCGTCATTCTTTGAACATGCATTTCCTTGCAAAGATAATGGGGTTGGACCAAGCTCTTCTAAGCGAACATCTGAAACGATGGATGATCGAGAACAAGAAGAGGAAACTGATGAAGTCCAAGTAGAGCCAAGGCGAAGCAAAAGGGCAAGGATAGAAAATTCTTTTGGACCAGATTTTCTAATTTATATGATAGAGGCAGAACCTCGAACATATAAAGAAGCTGTGAGCTCTATTGAATGTCCTTTTTGGAAGAAAGCCATAAGGAGTGAAATTGATTCCATCCTGCAAAATCATACTTGGGAACTAGTTGACCTTCCTCCTGGATGTAAACCTTTAGGTTCCAAATGGATTTTCAAAAGAAAAATGAAAACAGATGGAACAATTGATAAGTACAAGGCCCGATTGGTAATAAAAGTTTACAAACAACAAGAAGGCTATGACTACTTTGATACTTATTCTCCGGTGACGAGAATAAATTCTATCAGGATGATTTTGGCAATTGCTGCATTGTGAAATCTAGAAGTCCATCAAATGGATGTAAGAACTGCCTTTCTAAATGGAGATCTTGATGAAGAAATATACATGGAACAACCCGAGGGTTTTGTAGTTCCAGGGAAAGAAAGGAAAGTTTGCAAACTTGTTAAGTCACTGTATGGACTTAAGCAAGCACCAAAGCAATGGCACAAAAAATTTGATAGTGTCATGATGACAAATGGATTTAAAATCAATGAGTGTGACAAATGTGTGTATATCAAAACCACAAACGAGGGATACATCATTCTATGTTTGTATGTTGATGACATACTCATTGTTGGAAGTAACCAACGAATTGTTAAATCCACCAAAACAATGTTAAACTCAAGGTTTGACATGAAGGATATGGGACTGGCTGATGTAATTTTAGGGATACAAATTATAAGGACGCTAGATGGACTCAGTTTGAGTCAGTCACACTATGTGGATAAGATACTTGACAAATTCAGTAAAGATGATTCTGGAATTTCCAGAACACCAATCGATACAAGTCAGCATCTATCCAAGAATAATGGTGAAAGTGTGTCCTAAGTAGAATATGCTAGAGTAATAGGAAGTCTAATGTACTTGATGAGTTGTACTAGACCAGACATTGCCTATACTATAAGTACTTTGAGTCGATTCACGAGTAATCCAGGTGTTGAACACTGGAAAGCAATTACAAGGGTACTTAGGTACTTAAGGTATACTCGTGACTATGGGCTAAACTACACCAGAGATCCAGCTGTGCTTGAAGGATACACTGATGCAAGTTGGATATCTGATATTCATAACTCAAAAGGTACTAGTGGATATGTCTTCACTCTAGGTGGTGCAGCGGTTTCATGGAAATCTTCGAAACAAACTGTAATCACTAGATCTACAATGGAATCTGAGTTTGTTGCTCTGGATAAATATAGTGAAGAGGCAGAATGGCTACGTAATTTCCTAGAGGATATTCCAGATTGACCTAAACCTGTGCCTGCAATATGTATATATTGTGATAATCAAGCAACAATTGGCAGAGCAAAGAATGTTCTATATAACGGTAAGTCAAGACATATACGTCGACGACATAATACCATTAGACAATTGATCTCAACTGGAGTTATCTCAATTGAATATGTGAAGTCAAAAGATAATATTGTGGATCCGCTAACCAACGGGTTAAATAGAGATCAAGTTGGAAAGACATCAGAAGGAATGAGACTTAAGCCCAGAAGAAATAAGGTAGATATAAAGGAAAACCCAACCTAGTTGACTGGAGATCCCAAGATCTAGGTTCAATGGGACAACCTAATTATATAAACCTTGTAAGATCACTGTGGGGACTAACCCTACCCATTCTGTTGATGAAACAGTGATTCCCGTTGTGGAAAAAGGATAAGCATTAAGCTTTTAATGACCCTTATGCGTCGGAAGTCCGAACAGGGCAATGCAGGATTGTTCCTAATTAAGAGGTCACCTATGTGAGAGAGAAGTGGGGCCGCTTCAAAGGAGAATTTTGGGGGCTAAATTCTCTAAAACCTCTCGCAGAACCAGGCGGATGTTCATGGCCAAAATGAACATAATCACGAGAACCGATATGATGCCAGAAAGATATCTGTGTGAGATATATCATCATTTACATCAACATCAGACAGTTCAAAGACATCACGTCCACTGATCAACTAGTAAGGTAAATATATTTTCACAAGGGAATGTTCAAAGGTTAACACTCACCTATCCTATGCAGGTAGCTACCGTAGAATTCTATCACTGTGTTGAGTCGAGTTGAGTCTTGTCAATTCATCGTGAGTCTTTTCTCTGTGTATTCCTTATCGTTGATCAATTTCATTCATGTGGGGGATTGTTGGAAAAATTATATTTTATATATAATAAATAGCCAATTTAGGCTAATGTGTGAATGGAAAATTGATGCCTTAAATGTAGTCCATTGATAGCTGCTAATAAATGCAGATTTGGTCAAGGATGTAATCACCGTAATAATGGTGAATATTCTGATTGATATTAGAAATTATGGTAAAGATTGTGATTGATCAATATCACTAATTTTGTGGGATCCTTGTGTCCACACTTGGTATTCCACCCCATATGAAGCCTATAAAAGGAGGCTTCACCTTTCATTCTAAAGACACCAACAAATAGAGTCACTCACTAAAAAGCTCTCTTGTCTTCTTCTTGTTGTTTTTCGTAAGTCTTAAGGTGATAGAGTGAAGGTATTGATCCGAGTTCACTGGAGAAGTGAAAGTGGTGTATTCCGCTACTCGTTAGTCGTTGTATCCTAGGAAGTGGTTGCTTACGTATCCTCTAACACCAATCAGGTAGAGGGGGCAAATCTGCTTTAAGGAAAGCGTGTTTTACGTGCCTCGACTTTCTTTTCAATTACCAGTTTTATAATTTATTATTTTGTATTTATTTTTTCTGTTCTTCAATTAATAATATATTATTATGTTTGTTAATTTTCTCCGTACTCTTTATTTAAATTTCTAACAAAATGTGCATGTTCAGACATCTCACGTTTGATTTGGGCCATGCGGCCCATTACTCATCTTTACATATTGATTAGACCCCACTTCACTGTAATATAAAATGTAAATATAAATCATTGATGTTACAGGTATGATTTGATGGATCAAAAGGGTCACGGGATGACCCTTTTTCCTTGCTCAGGGGTCAACCTCCTATAAATACCAAAACCCTAGATAATGCAAAGGGTTGACTTCTCCTTGTAAAGTAAATACTTTGTAAGAAATAGTATGGAGATGCTTACCGAGTTTTTCGGCAACTAGAATTATAAAAGATAAGAGAGCTTAAAAAGAAAGGATTTAGAGAATGCAAGCAAGGTTTTTATGTGGTTGGGGTGTTAATTAGCCTTAGTCCACGAGTCAGTTGTATTAGAGCTTAGAGAGCTTTTGACTATGGAGTTTTCTGCAAATTTTAGCAGAGTAACTGTGTATATGCCAAAAGGAGATCCCTTCTCCAGTGCTCTGTTGCATGTATTTATAAGTTCACAGGCGCACTGGGCTTGGGTCGGGCTGACCCGGGCCCAATAAAGGTATAAATACTACTGGCTCCTCTATCGGAAGCCCAATACAAAGGATTAAAACATAAAAGGAAAATACTAAACTGAACCCACTGGGCCAGCCCAAGCCATATCTATCATGCGACAAATTGGAGCTTTGGTCTGGGTATTTCGAGTTACGAGCCAGATTCAGGGGACGAGATCGGTCAGATCAGTGGCTGCGCAAGTCCGAACCAACGACGTACAATCCCGAGGTGGCCTTTTCTGCAGGGAAAACGAGGGGACAACTCCCACGCTTCCTGTGACGAAGTCAGGGTCACGGATGCTTTATTCTGCCAACCTTGGAGAACCGACCCGGGTTCGTTTACCCACGTCCCTCTCCGTTTGTCAAGGTCCTGTACCGTTTACCATGGGCTCGGACCATTTACCAGGAGCCCAGACCGTTTACCAGGCTTCGAGACCTCCCACGTTGATCCTGACTGCTATCCGGAAGCCAAACATATCACTTCTCGGATGACCGTCCCGGACAGTACTCCTCGGACGCCCTTCGGGCCTCGCCCAGAATCGGGCCGTCGATATCTATTATACTTCTTGCCAAACGGGCCTGGGATGGGCCCAAACTCATTTGGCTAGCCCGTGGGCCTGAAACACGAATCCGGGCGCCCGAAAGGAAACAGGGAGATAACAGGAGAGATCAATAATATTGACAGGTGGACTAGGGGGATTTTAACCTCCGAACCACCTAAAAAAGAAGTGACTATCTTTTCTTTGCAATTATCATCCACACTCTCGATTATTATTAATTTTCATATTACGGTTTATCAATCAGTACTAATACATCCTATTTATTCGTATAATTTACTGCTGGCGAAAAACCGCGTCGACAACTACTTTTTTGTATCAAAAGATAATAATAGTAGAAACATATTCTTAATAAAAATGAGACGAAATAAGTTGTATGTTATATCCATGATAACAAATAGGATATGCTTAGAATAAACAATAAACAACTACCAAACAGTATCCAAAATGCATGTTTCTTCACCTCCTTGGATTATGTAGTCGATGGCTACTTGTTTTTTTAATTTTCCATTAACTGTAGTGATCATTGTAACCATGGTGTTTCTTTATTAATAATCAAACAAAATAAAGTAAATTAGTTATGAATTAATAATAAGTTGGTTAATTATGTTATTTTAAGAAAGTTGGTATCAAATCGATTATATATATATAAATAATTAATTATTTTTGAGTATATATTTTTATCTCTTGCAAAAAAAAAAAAAAAAAACTGTTATTATTTAATTCAATGAGATATGTAAAGTGCCCTATAAATTGGTTATTTATGCGCAAATTTCTAATAGTAAGTTTTCCAAAAACTATCATATATTTTGAAGAAACAAAGACCGAAGAACATTTGTCAAATATAAAAGTTCAATAAATGCTTGGTAATGGCAGCCAATAAACTCGTTACATATATTAATCAAATAAACAATGGAAGTTTTTTATTGACTTGTTCATTTGTTCTATGAATGTAATTAATTATAATATAACAAATTGAAAATGTTGAGTATTATATTATATCACTCATCAACAGCCACCCAGATCTCTCAAGCCAAATCAGTCTTTCAATCATCAAACACATTAATTAGGCGTAGCGTAGTAACTACAACATTAATTAGTGAGACTCATTGTTTAATATCATTATCATGAGTGGCAAAACAACAACATCATCATCATCAACAACAACAGCTAAGCTGGACGACCAACAGATAGCGGATCTGCGGGAGGTATTTCGGTCATTCGACAGCAACAACGATGGAAGCTTAACGCAGCCGGAGATGGGCTCAATGCTTCAGTCATTGGGCCTGAGGCCCAGCCCAGATCAGGTGGAGGCCCTCATCCACCAGGCTGACACCAACCACAACGGCCTCGTCGAGTTCTCCGAGTTTGTGGCGCTCGTGGAGCCGGAGCTCCTCCTCTCCCGCTCTCCCTACAAGGAGGACCAGCTGAGGATGATGTTCCGGATGTTCGACAGCGACGGAAATGGCTACATCACGGCGGCGGAGCTGGCCCACTCCATGGCCAAGCTCGGCCACGCTCTCACCATCGATGAGCTCACCGGCATGATCAACGAGGCCGACAGAGACGGCGACGGTCGCATCGATTTCCACGAGTTTGCTACTGCCATCACCGCCGCGGCTTTCGATAATTCATGGGCCTAACTAGCTTTTATATATCATTATCATTTTTTGTTTGTATTGTTAATGTTATTTATTTGGAGCTGAAAATGATCATACATATATATATTTATGGTGTTTGTACTGGTAAAATTATCATGATTTACTACTTGTATATTGATATTAATGAGTATTAATGGAGTCATTTTAGTACTCTGATCAAGTCTAAACATATATATATATATATACACATACACACGCTCTATTAATACATAAAAATGTGCCAACCTCTTCTTCTCAACTCGTTACATTTACACAAAACGGCTGGCCGGCATATACACTCATCTTTCTATAACTGGTAATTACTTCCCTTCTGTCAAATATGTGTATATATATTATTAAAAATCCAAAATTTATATGGAGCTAAGGCGGTTATCTAAATATAATATAAGAGATTAGAACAAGAATAATTTGAAATATAAACAAATTAGAAATTAGAAACAAGTATTTTAGTTTCTGAACTGTATGTACAGGCTATGTTTCGTAGAGAAAAAGGAAGACATAAAATGTAGGAGAGAAAAATATAAAGAAAAATCTGAAATGAGGAATATTAGATATTTGTTTCTATTTTTTATGTTTCTTTTGTTTTAAATTTTGTTTTCTTATGGCTTATGTTGATAATTGTGTTAAATGAATTTTGTAAAACCATAATTACCATATAAACTCTCTTTCCTAAAATTCATTAATTTTGAATCTTCATTAAAGACAAGAGGCTCATCGATCAGTGATATTTCTTCACAATGAGATCTTTAATTTATTTTTTGTCAGAATTATATTTTTTATGTTAATCAATCACGACTTATATTGGTGATTTCCTTCTCAGAAAAATAATAGTTTGATCAAATGGTACTTGATTAATATTTAAGAGTCGATCTGAAGAAAGAATTAAAATTATAAGAATGATTAATAAATTCCTGTGGAGGTGTGTGTAAGAACCACTAGTTTTGGGGGCCAAAATCACTGGGAGAGTTATAACAATAGCCATTGATCAAAATCTAATACAAAGTATAACTTATGTATTGGAGCTCTTCAAAATTTTGACCATTGCTTAATTTGGTTATCTCACAAAGGCATCGGTCTTTTTTTCATTTTTTTTATATATAAATATATATATATATACATATATTTATTTTCTTACCGTTTTTTATATAAATATATATATACATTTTTTTGTTACCGTTTCGTTATTGTTAGAATTTTTTTTTTATAAATACTCACTTATTTAATATCACTTTCACACTATATTTTTCTTTCAAATTATCAATATCACAAAAAAAAAAAAAAATCCTATCAATAGATTTCCAAAATTCTCCAAATTCTCCAAGTACCAATTCCTAAAATCCAAATTTTAAATATTCTCAAATTTTTCAAAATTTATCATATTCTCCACATACCAACCCTCAAAATCCAAATTTTCAATATTCCCATTTCAATCAAAATTTGGAAATCATTTTAATTATTATTTTTTTAATTATATTAGATTGATTAATTACGATTATGTCATTTTATAAGTTTTTTTTAAAAAATTTAGTCTAAGTTAAATATCATGTACTATTTATTTATATTAATATATGAATTTAAAAAATTTAGTATGATAATATTTATAATTATAAAATGATATATTAAATAATAATATTAGGGTAGCTTGTATTAGAGTATTTTTAAGAAATAAATTGCTAAAAATGATGTGGATGAGAGATAAAATAAAAAATTATATTTTTTAATTGATTTAGATATTTTAGGCAACAGTGACAGTAGAATGCATTGGGAGTGCTCTAATAAAACGGAGGGTGGACTGCTAGATTATAATTAAGAACAGCTATAAATTAAAAACATATATACTAGCTAGTGTATTGTACATCGACTCTGCTGTGAAATTTAAGACACTTCGACAGCTTAAACTTTAAATATCCTCCTTAAAAAATTATTAAATATTAAACTATTGTTGACAGTAGTACAAATGGGACGAAAAAGTCAAATTTGACCAGAGAACGGATATACTACTATTAAATACATTTAAACCTATAACATTCTACATATTTTTATTATATAAATTAGAAATTGCACTTCACGATACCTACCATTGTTCCATGTATATATATACCATCTTTTATTTGTCCAACCAATATTCGTCGGGTTCGTATGTTTAATTTATTGTATATACTTACAAATACTCAATTAATTATTCGAATAGATAAGAGATCAATGGAAGATATTAGTAATATTTCTTCTTAATGAAAATATAATCTTCATTAAAAAAAAATCCTTTAGCAATACATCACTATACTCAGATAGAGCATTACTCTCCCTAAACATAAGCTTGGAAGTAACATATGATGCTCGTGCCAAATAAGGAGCACCTCTATTTGCAGAGTGCTTCATAAAACATAACAAAATATTATGCAAATGAGATAACAAAATCTTACAATCTTGAATGACCACTCTGAAATAAGAACTCATATGAATTGAGCTCCTTAAAGCTTGTATTACACTAAGGCAGTCAGTCTCAATAACAAAATTCTGCTCCTGTCGTCCTTGAACCCAACTCAGGGCATCCTTCATCCCAAATGCTTCGACCACCTCAGGCTGAAATTGACCTGGTTTACACACTACTTTTGCTACCACCAATCTGTCGTCTGCTCCCCTTGCAACCAAGATGTAGCTGAATCTCATATGATCTGTGAAAAGGGCTGCATCAAGGTTGACCTTGAGAGTGTTCTCATGAGGCTTAACCCAATGCTCACTCCTGTCCCCAGGAAGCAAAGACTCCATAGAGTCATCAAAATTTATATCCTGAGCATTAGTCCATTGTTCAAGGCAAAGTAAAGCTGATGTAACCAAAGCAGCTGCAGTTACTCCTATTTTATTCCAAACCAAATTGTTTCTCGCTCCCCAAAGAGCCCAATCGACAGTTGCTATCTTCTCCACTCTGGGGTGATCAAATCTTTTAAGAATGGCTTCAAACCAAACATCAAACACCTCAAAATCACCTACATTAACATCCAACAACAAGATGCCCCAAACTTCTTGGGCAAAAGAGCAGCTAACTAGGCTGTAGTAGATAGACTCCACAACCACATTACAAGATGGGTAGTACAGGTCAATAGCTACATGTTTAAAATGAAATTGTGATTTTGTGGGTAAGCACCGTGAAACCGCCATCCACAAAAGATTCTTCACTTTAGGAGGCACATTTAATCGCCAGAGTTGTCTCCAAAAGCCCGAGCGATCCTCCCCTTGATTACCTTTTTTATCCCTCTAAATACCACGCTATGCACTCTTAACATAATACAACCCAGAATTTTCCCCATCCCAACTCCAAATATCATCAAAAATATTTGAACTCAAGGGAATGCTCAAAATAAGAAGAGCATCAACATTAATAGTTTTTGGCTAGTCTTGTACAATCTTTGGCTTGTTTTTGTGCCTATTTAGGCTTGTTTTGTGCTTGTTTAGGTTTGTTTTGTGCCTTCCTAGGCTAGGTGTGTCTTTTCAGGCTTTTCGTGTGACGTCCCAAAAAATATCTTAACATAATTTGTGGAAAAATATAACCGTTTAAAAAAATAAGGTAATAAAAAATCTTAATAAATTTTTTTTTTCAAAACATGCAATAGTTCGGAAGTATGTGCATACTTAAAAGTAAATTACAGTGTCATAATTTTAAAACATTCAACAAGCCCAAAATAAACAATTAGTTATCATATGGGTTCTAATCCCCAAAACGTAAATTCCCAAAAGGTCGGTCCATATGTACAACCTCTCATATAAATTCTGGCGCTCACTGATCCACTTTGCCTTTGAGCTTACCTACAGCACGAAACATTTAGGTAAGCGAAACGCTTAGTAAGAACAACTTAACAAACATAACTACATAAACAGAGCAAGAACTTAACAAACTGTAACTAGGCAGATAATCAACCAAGAATAGGATTCTGATGAAATCGAACCCTAACATACAATTTAAGAACGTGAGAATGTCCTGGAAAACTTATGGTCATGCCTCATAACAAAAATTTATAACCTAAATGTACACCTCCACGCAAAAAATCCTAGAGCATACATACGGTCTTAACTGGTAACATACATACTTACTTACTCAGTTGTATCATAACGCGCATACTCATTGATTTATTTAAACACTTTAATTTCTTATGTTTTTGTTTAAAATTATCTCCTCATTGAGATTAATTTAAACATATCACCATCTTTAACCAAAATGAATAACGTTCTCTTTTATTCACCATTGGTGTAAATATTCAAAATTGCTTCTGCAATTTTGTAATGTCTCCTCATTTAGATATTCAATATTTAAGAATTATTGTCACTAAATAATTCTCAAATATTTTCTCTTTTGACATTTTTTTAGACTATAAGTCTATTGAGTCAATATGTCATCCCACAATTTTTGAATCCACATTGATCCATTTTTCTTGCAATGGAAAGACACTTATCAAAAGATGTAACCCCCTTAGGTTCATCTTTTCTTATCTCATAATTGAGATGCTCAACACTTTAAATGAGAATTTTAATTTCCAAATAATACACTTTATTCACCAAATAAATGGTAACTTATTACATTCTAATGATATAGGATAAAACATATTATCATCTCACAAATATTTGAAATATAATTTCACATTGTTGTCAACATACATGACTAATATCATACTAATATGGCTCTTTATTAATATGACAACATGAATTACAAATATCATACACATATGATTTCATATCTCTATTGATTCACAAAATCAATATATTTATACATGTCATATAAAACTCATATAGTTGTCATTCTAATAATTTCCCATTAACACAAAATAGGACAATTCTATGACATGCTAGCATTTTACCCAATAATCTACTAGATTATTTACATATTAATCACATATAACAAAAATTCAAGATATTAAATTATTTTATAATCTAACCACTATATTTGAAAAACAAAGGAGATTAGAAAACAATGAACCTCATTTATAAACTTTTATTCTTCTCATTTCTATCACTATATGAAAATCATTAGATCTTCTAAGAAAACCAAAGAAGAACATTACCGTATCTTACCATCTTTTCAAAGTTGGATCCTCATATGATCTCAATGGTTTCTCCTTCCATTGAAAAGGAAAATAAGCTTTTGATTGTTAGAGAATATATTTTATTGCTCAATGGAAATATGGAAAAACCAAAATACAACTATATGCAAAGAATACAATAGACAAGGTAATTGATTAAATAAATATTACAACTCAATTGCTCAAAATACAAGTAAATAGAAATAAGAGATGGAAGAGAATTATAAGATCTAAAATCCTAAAACAAAAGATACCAATGAATATGTAAATAGAAATAGTGAAGAGGATTACAAACTCAATACACTAATAATACAAGAAGAACAACAGAATGAAAAGACCAATGGAAAAAACAAACTCTCACACAACCAAAGTGTAGAACAGTGGGGATCACCAACTTGAACAAGGTTCAAAACCTTTGTCCAAAAGCTTATTTACCCCTATTCTCTAAGCACTAAGGGATCTCTCTAGGAAATAGCTCTCTGGAATTATCAAGCCTCCATGGTGTATTTTCCAGCCAAGTGCTTTGTGGATGGAAAATGGTGTGTCTTACAAGTGAGCATTAGACTCCTATTTATAGAATTTGAGATACCCCTTTGAATTTCAAATTCCACCAACCCCCATGGCTGTTACAAATGTTTAATTGGATGTTTATGGAATTAAAATGGAGATTTGGGAGTTATTTGGGATGTTAGAACCGTTCAATTTGGAAAAAACTAAAAAATCATATAGGTTGTCAGCGGCCAGGACTTTTCAGTGGTCGCGGCCACTGGCTTTTGTCCCCCTGGTCGCGGCCACAGACCATTTTCAGCACAAAAAAGTCATTTTTCCAAAACATTCCAAAACATCCCAAATCCTTTCCCACATGATTTTGTAACCTCCAAACGCCTATTGGGAGTTAAAAACATGTCTCCAACAACCATATTTCATCATGGCTTTGTGAAATCCAATCTCAAATGTGTAACATATAATATACACATTATTGGGTAATATTTAGAAGTTACAAATTTGTAACTGATTTTTGTAACTCCAAAATATGTCACATTTGGGCACACACATGTGTCTAATTTTTTGTGACTCTCAATAATATGTTACAAGGTGTGACAAATCACATTTGTGTGACAAATCACATTTTGTCACATTATTTAATCTAACATTATATTATATGAAATAATATAACACTTTCTCCCATGTAGTGCCTGCTACTTCTTCACCCTTCCACTGAACCAGATATTCTGTCCTCTGATTCTTCTTACTGGTACCAAGTAACCTATGATTGAGCACCCTCTCGACCTCCTTTTCGAATTGTTTCCATATTGTAGGAGGAGCCTGTAATGTCTATTGCCTTGAACCTGAAGCATCATCATGAAATTTCTTTAGAAAACTCACGTGAAACGTCGGGTGCACCTTAAAACTTTTAGGCAACTTCAATCTCCAGGCCACTGCTCAAACTTTCTTTAAAACTTCAAAGGGTCTGTCATACTTCTGTACTAGCCCTTTATGGTAACGTTTGTCTGTTACCTTTTTTCCAAATCTGGGGTGTAAGCTTTAACGTCACTTTATCCCCAACAAAAAACTCTAAATCTCACCTAAGCTTGTTAGCGTACTTCTTCATCCTTTTCGAAGCCTTAGCGAGACTGTTCGTGCTTGTTCCAGCATCTCAGTTCTATCCCTTGCAAACTGATAAGCTGTCGGACAGGACCCTTGGGACTTCTGTTTCGCCACCTCATGAGGCGTCAGTGGTTATCTTCGAAACACTAGCTCTGCGGGACTCACCCCTGTGGCTGAGGACTGATGGACGTTGTAGCAGTATTGTGCCACATCCAGCAACTCCACCCAGTTCCTTTGACTCGCAATAACGTAGTGCCTCAAATACTCTTCCAGTAATTGATTCATCTGCTCGGTTTGACCATCTGTTTATGGGTAATTTGCAGTAGAAAACTTCAAATTCGAACCCAACATGTTGAACAAGGTGGTCCAAAAATGCCCTGTAAACTGAGAATCCCTATCACTGATGATGTCAGCTAGAATGCCAAAATACTTCACCATATGTTTCATAATCAACCCAACAACCACCTATGCCAAACATGCATTGTGTGCAGGAATGAATACACCATACTTCGAAAAATGATCAACGACAACCAGAATCGATCTCATTCCCCTATGTTTGGGAAACCGACAATAAAATACATACTAATACTCTACCATGGATACTCTGGAATAGGCAAAGGCTGTAGCAAGCCTACCTCCCTTTTCCTTTCAATCTTGTCCTGTTGACAGACTAGACACGTTTGGACATATGCCTCCACGTCCTCTTCCATCCTAGGCCAACTGTAAGACCTAGACAGCAAAGCCATCATTTCCACAGCTAGGTGCCCCGCCCATTGTGGATCATGTGTTTCTCGCAACAACTCAGTTCTCAAACCCCCACTTTTTTAGAACGAACAACCTACTACCCTTGGAATATAGCAAGCCATCCTCTAGCCAATACATGCGCACCACCCCCTCAGTGACCTGTGCTTTCAGTTTGGCATACTCAGAATCGAATAAGGATTGCTCCCTCACCTGGCTAAGAAAGGTTGTCTCAACCTGAGACAACGCTGCAATGTAAGCTTCCACTTCCTTTTGACTAAGAGCATCAGTGACTTGGTTTTTCCTTCCTTGTCTATGAACCCATACAAAGTCGAATTCAGCTAGATACTCCTGCCAACATGCCTATTTTGGGGTTAGCTTCTTTTGAGACTTTAAATAGTTGTTGGCCACATTGTCTGTAACCACCGTGAATCTCATCCCTAGCAAATAACGTCTCCAGATATCCAGGCAATGCACGAATGCTGTCATCTCCTTCTCATGAGCCGAATACCTTTGCTCTGCATCTTTCAACTTTCGGCTTTCAAATGCAATCGGGTGTCCCTCCTGCACCAGTACTCTGCCCAATGCCCTGTCAGAGGCATCAGTGTGCACCTCGAATGGCAACTCAAAATCAGGAAGCCTTAAGACAGGCTCTAAAGACACTGCTACCTTCAATTTCTCAAAAGCTTCTGTGAATTCCCCATACCAGCACCACTGCTTATCCTTTTTCAGTAGATCAGTCAAGGGGCTCACTCTCTTGGAGTACCCCTTGATGAACTTACGGTAGTAGTTCGCCAGCCCTAAAAATGATCGTAGATCTTGTTGGTTTTTATTGATCAAATCAGAGATTATGCGCAACGGAACAACAATCAAATTGTCAGATTAATCCCATAAGATTTCTAGATCTACTTCTTCACACTCATATATATATTGAATCAAGGACAATAATAGAAACATTAACTCAGGTCCTTCCTTGCTGCTATCTTTTCGTATGGCCGAATCCTAGAGATCTCACACCAAGATCTTCTAAAATGTTCTCAGTCACCCAAAGAACGTGTAATGACCCACTACTCTAGACTTTTTGGACCATTAACGAAACTATACATAAAACTTACATTTTTACGAAAATACCATAATTTATCAGAAACTTGTAGAAACAAAGTTTACTTTCACAAAATAAGTAGGATATGGGTACCCATTGTCTTTAAAACAAAATAACTTAAAAATTAAAAAGAGTTACATAGAAAATGCGGAAAATACATTTAAAACCATAAAAACATAAACAAGACTACATCCTCGAATCGAATAACGCTCGGCCCCTTGACTCCATTCACCATCGATACACATCCTCCAAGCGTCACGAATCTTACCGCCTCTAAAGCTTATTTTCCTGCACATAAACAGAAAGGAATGAGCCTAATGCCCAGCAAGGAAAAATCTAACACATAGTCATAAACATAAACATAAACATAATTTCATAATAACGTAAAGACATATCATAACACATAATACACTTATTATAATGGCCATTATTACTTGGGGTCCCATAGACTAAACAAGCTTATGCCCATGAGATTAGTGGGGTCCTACCAGCTAAATAGGCATATGCCCACAATCTTTTTGGGGTCTTGTTAGTCAAATAGGGCATAAGCCCAAGCCTACAACAAACACATGCACAACATATTCATAACATACTCATATCATATCACAACATAACACATAAGATAACATAAACATAAACATATAGATTCTAGCCTATTTTCCTTACCAAAGTTACCGGGATATAATGGACTGAGTTGGGACTTTTTGGAACACTCCTAAAACCATAAGAAAGAGTGAGTCTAAAGAAGAAAGGAGATGAAATGAAAGGGATGGAAAGACTAAACCATTAAAAGTCACACTTACCAAACTTATGTGCTTCAAGAACTTAGATCCCCTAACCAAAATGAAGATTAAGATTAGAGATTGAGTAGAAGACTATGAGGAAGAAAATAACATAATACAGAAATGAACTAGAGTTTTGGTTACCTCAAAGACTTGAAAGACCAATCTACACCTCAACCGAAATACTATAGAACCTCACTTTCCAAAGTGTTTGATAAGCTTATGATGTTTAAGCTTATAGTTTTTCCCCAAACCAGGTGTTTACACTCTCACTCTCACTTAACACTAGCAGCTTCTGAACTTAGAGCAAATGGTGAATAATGGCTGGGTACTAGGTCCTATTTATAGAGTTTGGGAATGAAAATATCTTGATTTTACTTGAATAAAAATAATGGCTTTTTAAGTGAAAATCATTTGAATAATCGTTCAGCAGAGGCTGAAGACTCGTTCAAAAGATGCTGGACTTATGAAGAAGTTTGAATGGCTGAAAGGAAAAGAATTCAAAAACAAATGAACATATGCTGAAGGAGGCGATATATCGCCCCCTGTAGGCGATATATCGCCTGGGCCAGTATGCCCGAGGCGACCGTGCATCGTTTCGTGTTTTCCGTATCTACGTGCTGCGACATATCGCCCCCTATAGCTGCGATATATCGGCACTCGCTGAATATTTAAACACGAAATTACACATTTTTAGCTAAGTTTGAATGGAGTAAATAGCCTTGACTAAGCCCTCAACGTACTCAAAGCTGCTGACTGGCCCTATAACATTCAAACTTTACTCCATATTAAATTTAATCCTCAAAAATACTTAATCCTTAATCACCATTCATAACATGTGCTTAAAATCCTATTGGTTGATATCTAAACCTTATAGTATAATAAATATAATCCTTAATATCAGTCACTTTAATCAAACCTTAGGTTATACTTAATATTCTTAAACTATAGATTAAACTTAGAAAATCTATAAGTACTGCTATGAGTGTCCAAATAATTCCCGGTCTGAACCAAAAATCCCCAGTTACAAAGATAATGCTATAAATACTATCATACTATTATCTATCTTAGCTAAGTAAAGTTCTTGGACTCTACAATTCTCCCCTACTAAAAAGAATTTCGTCCTCGAAATTTACTTATCACATAACTCCGGATACCGGCCTTGCATGTCCTCCTCCAACTCCCACGTTGCCTCGCATTCAGAACTATTGCTCCATAGGACTTTGACTATAGGAAAGCTCTTGGACCGTAACTACTTCATCCCTCTATCTAGGATGCTAACCGGTCGTTCCTCGTAACTTAAGTCTTTCTGGAGTGCTATCGTATCGTATTTGAGGACGTGAGATGGGTCTGACACATACTTGCGTAACATCGAGATGTGGAAGACGTTGTGACTATCGGCTAGTGCTGGCGGTAGGGCTAGTCTATACGCAACTGGTCCCACTTTGTCCAATATCTCAAAAGGACCTATGAATCGGGGACTGAGCTTGCCTTTCTTCCCGAACCGCTTGACACCCTTCATAGGAGATATCTTCAGGAAGACTTGATCTCCAACTTGGAACTCCACATCGCGTCGCTTGGTATCCGCATAGCTTTTCTGACGGCTTTGAGCAGCAAGCATACGCTGTCTAATAAGCGTTACTGCTTCTTGTGCTTGTCTAACAGCTTCGGGCCCTAGAAGCTGCCTTTCTCCTACCTCGTCCCAGTGCAACGGTGATCGACACCTTCTTCCAAATAGCAACTCATAAGGTGCCATTCCGATCGTTGACTGGTAGCTGTTGTTTGTACGAGAACTCGATCAGTGGTAAGTACTTGTTCCACGATCCTCCGAAATCAAGTATACACGCGCGTAGCATATCCTCTAAGATCTGAATCGTACGCTCAGACTGCCCATTTGTCTGAGGATGGAAAGTTGTACTAAGGCTTAACTTAGTACCCATGGCTTGCTGTAAGCTTCTCCAAAATCTTGACGTAAACACTGATCCTCTATCTGATACTATCGTCTTGGGGATTCCATGCAATCGTACAATCTCTTGGATGTAGATGTCTGCATATTGGTCTGCCGTATAAGAAGTCTTAACAGGCAGAAAATGAGCCGACTTGGTTAGTCTATCTTTGACTATCCAAGCAGAATCATGCTGCTTATTCGTCCTTGGCAGACTCGTCACGAAGTCCATGGCTATATCGTCCCACTTCCATTCCGGTATGCTAAGCGGTTGCAATAATCCTGCAGGCCGCTGATGCTCTGCTTTCACTTGCTGGCATACCAGACACTTAGATACATACTCCGCTATGTCCTTCTTCATCCCTGGCCACCAATAGACTGCCTTGATGTCATGAGTCATCTTGGTAGACCCTGGATGAACTGAGTACGGGGTGCTGTGCGCTTCTTCTAGGATCGTCTTCTTAATACTTTGATCGTCTGGCACGCATACCCGATCCTTATATCTCAATAAACCTTGACTGGATATTGAGAATTCTGTAGTCTTGCCCTCTGTGACTGCATCCATGTGTGTTGCTAGTGTACCATCATGTCTCTGACCAATCCGTATGTCCTCTAGCAGATTCGATTGGATAGACAAGTTAGCCAGCTTGCCTATAACCACTTCTATTCCGGCACTGATAAGCTCCTGCTGTAGCGGCTTTTCTATTCTGGATAAGGCTGCTAAGTTCCCATAACTTTTTCGGCTAAGTGCATCAGCAACTACGTTTGCCTTCCCCGGGTGGTATAGGATTTCGCAGTCGTAATCCTTTACTAATTCCAACCACCGACGCTGCCTCATGTTGAGCTCCTTCTGCGTAAAGAAGTATTTTAAACTTTTGTGGTCCGTGTAAATCTCGCACCGTTCTCCATAAAGATAATGGTGCCAAATTTTTAACGCAAAGACCACCGCTGCCAACTCCATATCGTGAGTTGGATAGCGTTGTTCATACTCCTTTAACTGACGTGAGGCGTAGGCTATCACCTTGTTGTTTTTGCATCAACACGCATCCCAATCCTAGCTTTGATGCATCGCATTAGACAACGAACTTATCGTCGGGTGTTGGTACACTAAGTACTGGTGTTGAGCAAAGCTTATCTTTAAACAACTGGAAACTTTCTTCACACTTATCGTTCCAGTTAAACTTTTGTTGCTTCCGGGTCAGGTTGGTGAGTGGAGTGGCTATCTTAGAAAAGCCCTCTACAAACTTCCTATAATAACCTGCTAGCCCAAAGAAGCTTTTTACTTCAGATGCGTTCTTTGGTCTGGGCCAATCCTTCACGGCCTCTACCTTTGATGGATTTACTGCAACTCCGTCTTTCGATATGATGTGCCCGAGGAACGCCACTTACGAAACCCAAAATTCGCATTTCTTGAACTTGGCGTAAAGTTTATGCTCCTTCAATCGCGTCGAATTCATCCTCAAATGTTCCTCGTGCCCTACTTCATCCTTGGAGTATACTAAGATATCGTCGATGAATACAACGACGAATTTATCTGGGTAATCCTTGAAGACCCTATTCATTAAGTCCATAAACGCGGCTGGTGCGTTAGTAAGACCAAAAGACATAACCAAGAACTCGTAATGTCCATAACGAGTCCTAAAGGCTGTCTTAGGAATATCTTCCCCCTTTACCTTGAGCTGATGATACCCGGACCGTAAATCGATCTTAGAGAATACAGTCGCGCCTCGGAGTTGATCAAACAAATCATCAATCCGAGGTAGCGGGTATTTGTTCTTAATCGTTACTTTATTCAGCTCACGGTAGTCTATGCACATGCGCATACTTCCGTCCTTCTTCTTCACGAATAGTACCGGAGCTCCCCATGGTGAATGGCTTGGCCTAATGAAACCCAAGTCTAGGAGTTCTTGTAGCTGCGTCTTTAACTCCTTGAGTTCCGTAGGTGCCATCCGGTATGGTGCCTTAGAGATAGGCTCAGTGCCCGGTACTAATTCTATCGTGAAGTCTATTTCTCTAGTTGGCGGCAATCCTGGCAAGTCATCGGGAAATACCTCTGGAAATTCTTGTATAACTCGAACATCTCCATCCTTAAGTGGCGTCTCCCTTTCCACGTTCGTGTTGCTGGCTAAGAACGCTTGACATCCTTTCTCTATCCTTTGTTGAGTTTTGAGAGGTGACACTAACGGTGTGCGTAGTCCTGAAGCTTGTCCCATGAAGCACAGTTTCTGGCCGTCAGGAGTCTCGAACATCACCTTCTTGCGTTTGCTGTCGATCGTTGCGCCATGCCGTGCTAGTCGATCCATGCCTAGTATTACGTCAAAGTCCTTGATCACTAGCTCCATCAGGTCTCCTTCTAGTTCTATGTCCTCAATCTTGATCGGTACGCCTCGTACTATTCGTGATGATAGAACTACTTTGCCCGAAGGCAACTCGGTTACAAACCTAGTTCTAAATCTTTCACTAGGTTTGTCTAGTTTTTCTATCATTCCTAACGAGATATACGAGTATACTGTTACCAATCAAGCGATACTAGAACATATACTATCGAGGATAGGATCTGACCTGTAAATCCTTGTTACTAGCATGGGTTCCTCCTTGGGTCAAGACAAAGACTTTGGTCTGGAACAATCGTTTAATCTCTCTTCTCCTCACTAACATTCATCATAATCCTTTCTACTTCTATTGCCATTTCTAGAACATTGGCATAGGTAGTGGTTCCCAGGTTTGCTAACTTAACCCCTAATTCCATCTTTGGTCTAAGTCCTCTGACGAACTTGGTCAACCTCGTAAAGTCGGTTGAGACCAACTCTGGTGCAAACTTGACTAATCTGTTGAACTGACGAGCATATTCTTCTACCATTAGCGATGAATGCCGAGGTGTAATACTTCTTGTGGAACGGCTCCACAAATCTTGTCCATATCATGGTGGTGACATCGTTAGTTTGCTGAACTAAGTCCCACCATATTCTGGCATCCTTCCTGAGTAATGACGAGACGCAGGATATGCGGTCCGTATTACTGAGGTTCATGCGCGTAAGAATTGGCTTCACATTCCTTAGCCACTCTTCTGCCTCAAAGGGGTCTATAGTCCCTTCGAAGTTTGGAGCGTGCTGCTTGCGGAATCTTTCATGCACTGACTCCATATTCGGTACTGAATGTGGTGCGTAGTTTGTCACTGGCCATCCCCCATATGGACCAACTTGTTGGGGTGCTAGGGCCATTTGTTGTAGCTGCGGCTGCAGTTGCGGCGGAGGCTGAGGCTGAGTCTGCGCCTGTTGACGTTGTTGCGGCAAGAGTTCCTCGACTTGTTGTTGCCGTCTAGCGATTTCCGCGGTGTTGTTAGCTGGCGATGTTGGCGTGTTGAGGTTAGTAGTAGCACACACTCCTCTTCTGCGAACTGTAGGGCATCATTGGTCGTTGGAACAACGTTGGAGGCGTTTCCGTTGGTGCGTGCAGATCTTCGGAGCGACATCTTCACCAAAAGTTCTAACAGTCGAGAACTTGTTAGAACTTACCCTAATAGGCTCTAAGGCAAAAACTTATTCTAAAACAAACATTTCTCGGACCTATTTATTATGACTTCTTATGAAAAATTATATAGGTCTTTATTTATTATTAGAGTGGGTTTCTATACTTAGAAAAACAAGTC
Organism: Humulus lupulus; assembly: GCF_963169125.1. Lineage (NCBI taxonomy): Eukaryota > Viridiplantae > Streptophyta > Magnoliopsida > Rosales > Cannabaceae > Humulus > Humulus lupulus. The sequence continues at coordinate 181,568,659 of NC_084800.1, read as the reverse complement.
ATCTTTATTTTCTAGGTGTGTTTCTAATCATCCTATATGACTTAATTCTCAGGCTCGAAACTTATCTTTGTTCCAAAGTTAACCATATTGAGGGAGGGCTGGGATCAGTAAAATCGTTCCCACTACTAAGGCCCCCTAACTCTCAATAAGGAAACTTGGTTCATTGATTTGTATCCACCTTCACTGAACTTAGTCATTATTTATTTTATTTATTACTTATTATGATTGCGAAAATAAAATCAAACTCATACATGATGATAAAATAACATGAAATTAATTTGGAAAAAATAATTTTCACTTATTACAATCATAAAATAAAGAAATAAACAAAACAAACAATGAAAAAACTAGCTATTCTTAAAAATCGGGATCTTCTACGTCCGATCCTTCATCTAGCATATCATTATCTATCTCCTTATAATCATCATTGTCTTGAGCCTCAAAATTTCCTCGGGGAAGATTCAAGAAGATCCTATGTTGTTGCTCATTAGTGAATTGAAACTCTAAATCATAGGTGAACTTAAGTATGAGAGAATAATATCTTAGGGCTGCTTGTAAGTCATCATCATTATTTATATTCTCCCATATTTCTTCTAAAGTTAAAATTGCTGAAGGAAAATCTTTTAAAAGCCTAATTACTAGGACATATTGTTCTGCAACTCTCATCATGATTTGCTTAGACTCTTTAAGGTGACCTATCTCTTTGTGGAACAAGATCAATCTTCGAGTGATCTTTTCTAGTGCTCCTACGGTGTTTCTTGGCTCCCTTATTCTTTTTAAAGCCTTAATGGCTCGGATATCCTCATTGCTTAAAGCTCCGTTCATTCTTAACTGAAAACATAAACACTAAAAGTGTTAGCTATACACATAAGTAACATAACTAGTAACTTAAACACTTACTTGGCGGTCCGATTCGGAGCTTTGAGCGTGTGTATCGAGGAGAACTTCATGCAAAAGAACCGTTTCTCTGATACCAACTGTAATGACCCACTACTCTAGACTTTTTGGACCATTAACGAAACTATACATAAAACTTACATTTTTACGAAAATACCATAATTTATCAGAAACTTGTAGAAACAAAGTTTACTTTCACAAAATAAGTAGGATATGGGTACCCATTGTCTTTAAAACAAAATAACTTAAAAATTAAAAAGAGTTACATAGAAAATGCGGAAAATACATTTAAAACCATAAAAACATAAACAAGACTACATCCTCGAATCGAATAATGCTCGGCCCCTTGACTCCATTCACCATCGATACACATCCTCCAAGCGTCACGAATCTTACCGCCTCTAAAGCTTATTTTCCTGCACATAAACAGAAAGGAATGAGCCTAATGCCCAGCAAGGAAAAATCTAACACATAGTCATAAACATAAACATAATTTCATAATAACGTAAAGACATATCATAACACATAATACACTTATTATAATGGCCATTATTACTTGGGGTCCCATAGACTAAACAAGCTTATGCCCATGAGATTAGTGGGGTCCTACCAGCTAAATAGGCATATGCCCACAATCTTTTTGGGGTCTTGTTAGTCAAATAGGGCATAAGCCCAAGCCTACAACAAACACATGCACAACATATTCATAACATACTCATATCATATCACAACATAACACATAAGATAACATAAACATAAACATATAGATTCTAGCCTATTTTCCTTACCAAAGTTACCGGGATATAATGGACTGAGTTGGGACTTTTTGGAACACTCCTAAAACCATAAGAAAGAGTGAGTCTAAAGAAGAAAGGAGATGAAATGAAAGGGATGGAAAGACTAAACCATTAAAAGTCACACTTACCAAACTTATGTGCTTCAAGAACTTAGATCGCCTAACCAAAATGAAGATTAAGGTTAGAGATTGAGTAGAAGACTATGAGGAAGAAAATAACATAATACAGAAATGAACTAGAGTTTTGGTTACCTCAAAGAATTGAAAGACCAATCTACACCTCAACCGAAACACTATAGAACCTCACTTCCCAAAGTGTTTGATAAGCTTATGATGTTTAAGCTTATAGTTTTTCCCCAAACCAGGTGTTTACACTCTCACTCTCACTTAACACTAGCAGCTTCTGAACTTAGAGCAAATGGTGAATAATGGCTGGGTACTAGGTCCTATTTAAAGAGTTTGGGAATGAAAATATCTTGATTTTACTTGAATAAAAATAATGGCTTTTTAAGTGAAAATCATTTGAATAATCGTTCAGCAGAGGCTGAAGACTCGTTCAAAAGATGCTGGACTTATGAAGAAGTTTGAATGGCTGAAAGGAAAAGAATTCAAAAACAAATGAACATATGCTGAAGGAGGCGATATATCGCCCCCTGTAGGCGATATATCGCCTGGGCCAGTATGCCCGAGGCGACCGTGCATCGTTTCGTGTTTTCCGTATCTACGTGCTGCGACATATCGCCCCCTATAGCTGCGATATATCGGCACTCGCTGAATATTTAAACACGAAATTACACATTTTTAGCTAAGTTTGAATGGAGTAAATAGCCTTGACTAAGCCCTCAACGTACTCAAAGCTGCTGACTGGCCCTATAACATTCAAACTTTACTCCATATTAAATTTAATCCTCAAAAATACTTAATCCTTAATCACCATTCATAACATGTGCTTAAAATCCTATTGGTTGATATCTAAACCTTATAGTATAATAAATATAATCCTTAATATCAGTCACTTTAATCAAACCTTAGGTTATACTTAATATTCTTAAACTATAGATTAAACTTAGAAAATCTATAAGTACTGCTATGAGTGTCCAAATAATTCCCGGTCTGAACCAAAAATCCCCAGTTACAAAGATAATGCTATAAATACTATCATACTATTATCTATCTTAGCTAAGTAAAGTTCTTGGACTCTCCAGAACGAGTGTGGGCTCGCTATACAAATAATAGGCAATAACTATTTATCAGATATTCTCAACACATGAGATCTGATAAAGTTTGGACCTAGGTTTTGTGAAAAACAATGACCTTTGTTTTTGTCACTGATCTTTTTCTCTGAGAGAATCCTATATATTTTTCTATCCCTGAAAACTTACGTTCTTTGAAAACTGATATCCCATATTTAATAATATCCAATATATTAAAATATTTGTTATTTTAAACAAATTCAAAATAGCTGATCAGTTATTAGATTTTTGATTAAATAATAATATTTAAATCAAATCAAAATATCTCATTATTTATTTAATATTTAAATAACTAAAATTGTGGAATCAAGAGACCAAGTCTATCTCTTATGCGTGTGGCACAGTGCCTGTGCACTGTGCCACACGTGTACCACATGCATGTGAAGGCATGTGATTTTTCCCAATTTTTATTATTATTTAAATACCAAAAATCCCAAAAATAAATTAATTCAAAATTAATTATATTTTTGTTAAATCAAATAATTAATTAATTCTTAATTAATTAATTACACATAATTAAACAATAATTATGTTTGATACATAGAAAAATATTTTACTTATCACATAAGTCATTTTTGCCCATTTTTGTATTTGCCTTTGACAGTGATTGTTTGAGCCATTCTGGGGACCATGGACCTATAACATTAAGCTCCAATAAATTGAAACTAAATAATTAAACTCTTTAATTATAATAGTTAATTTATTAATTCTGATATTACTCCACTATAAATTCAGAATTGCACTCTTTATGTTATAGATATACTTTTACAGAAATCTTTTTCTTAAGTCGTCCATTGATATAACCATCTTACAATAGTTCAACCCTCTAATTAATTAGTTCATAAATTAGAATGGAAGAATTACCATTTAACCTTTCTAATTTACTTCTTATTCCTTAAGTACCATTAATTCACTAGTGAATAATTAATCTATAATCTAATTATAGATTTGAGCTCAAAATCATTCAGTTCCAGAATTAACCTTTAAGGGAACTAATATACGATCCGTTAGGAAATATTAGATTCCGTATTGTTGATACATGTTCCCAACCATCCATGATATTAAATCTCCAAAACAAAAGTCATTAGCCTCATTCTTTGAAGAGACCTTAACGAATGAATCAAAAGATTTAATAAACATGAACAGGAGTTCATGAACACTCAGGATTTAGGTTGATCTATAAATGATCATCAGTTATGATATGAATTACAAGTCTTTATTGTTAAATGGTTTTTGGATAAAGACTTTAATTCACATCGGTCCATGTCATATATAATCATATTATATAAAGCACCTTTACCGAGATGTCTTACTACATCAATAATCCGAATCTAGATTATTTGTATCATTATGATACTCAGTAAACTGTACTTGCAACTCCAATTAAAGAATTCCATAAATTTAATTTGTTGTTGTTGACTATTTTTATTCATTCATGTGATCTTAATTCTCTCGTACTAATACAAGATCACATCCTCAATAATGAATATGGAATTTTTCTGATATTTACAAAATTATTCAAACAATAATTTAACAATCTAAATATGACAATAATAATAAACCATTGTATTTATTTATTCACAGAAAAAACAAATGTCTTTTCATGCTTTTAGGACACACTCCTAACAGATCTGCCACCTTCTTTGGAGCAGGCCAATCTTCTATGGCCCTGATCTTGTCCCTATCCATTCTTAGTTTGTCTTTGCTAACCCAATGTCCCATGAACTTGACTTTTTAGCGACAGAACTCACATTTTTCCTTTTTCACATACAACTTAAACTCTCTTAGTTTTGAGAACACCTACCTCAGATGTCTCACATGGTCAACCAAAGTGTTATTATAGACAACAATATCATCCAAATAAACAACCACAAAACGATCCAAAAACTCATATAGAACATCATTCACCAGATTACAAAATGTGGCAGGGGCATTTGTCAAGCCGAAAGACATGAGCAAAAACTCATATAAGTCGTACCTCGTCACACACGTGGTTTTAGACTCGTCCCCTAGAGCGATCCTGACTTGCTAGTACCCCGACTTGAGGTCTAGCTTGGTAAAGTACGTGGCTTTGGACAGTCGGTCAAACAAATCCGCAACATTTGGTACCGGGTATTCGTTCTTCACCGTCGCCTTATTTAATGCCCTTTAGTCCACACACATTCTCAGTGATCCGTCTTACTTCTTCTGAAATAGAACTGGGGCACCGTATAGGGCCTTAGATGGTTGTATTAACCCATCGTCAAGCAACTCATCTAATTGTTTTCGCAACTCAGCCAGTTCTGTAGGACCCATCCTGTAAGGGACCTTGGTCGGCGGCCTAGTCCTTGGTTCCAACTCAATCTTGTGTCGATCACCCTCCTAGGCGCCAACTCTCTAGGAAACTCTGGTGGCATCAGATTAGCAAACTCTCCCAACACTTCTGTCACAAAATCGGGTACTTCCACCACCTAGTTCGGTTTGATCTCTATCAGTGCCGCGACATAGGCTTTGTTTCCCCTCTTCATTCCTAATTTTAATTTCTTAGAAGATTGCAGTTCGATGTCCTTATCCTTACTTTGGTTTCCAGTAATTACTTCGACAAAACATGGACTTCTCTCGTCACATATATTTACGCCTCGGAGATGTGGTACCACCATGGCCTTCGCCGCACTCAAGAACTCTATTCCAAGGATTAAATCAAAATCATCAAGAGGCACCACCATAAGGTTGCACTCTGCCTCCCATGTGCCAACCTTCAATTTGATGCCAGTCGCACCCTGTATCGGCTTTCCCTCTGAATTCACAGCCTTAAATTTTGTAGTACTTTGAACAACGTTGAGACCCAGTCTCCCCGCCTCTCGGTGTGCCAAAAATTTATTCTTGGCACCATAGTCCACCATGGTTTTTACTTCCTTCCCATTCACAAATTCCTTGACGTACAACAATCCTTTAAATTGGGTCGTCGTTCTTGTTGTCATGGTGTTTAGCAACTGTAAAGGGTTCATACAGGACGGTCCTTCCTAGTTCGTAACTTCCCTTTCCTGGGAAACCATCACGTTCACCTTTCCTTTGAACTAACATTCCCGTGCCAAATGTGGGCCATGGAAAATAAAGCAACCCATGCTATTTTCCTTGTCATGGTTGTTAAAGGCATTGTAGGAATCCTTTTGTTCGTTCCCTGCCCAACCCTCCTTCCTTTTCCCCTCATTCCTCTGTCCTCCCATGGGACTCGAAGGCTTGTTGTTGTTCTTATTCTTCCCACCGTTCGACTTCTTGCTAGCATTTCCCTGGGAAGTCTGGGCTGTATACTTGTAATCTACTAGTTTCTCGGCAGCAGTGATGGACGTGGAAAGATCTGTCCCCGCCTGCCTTCTCAGTTCAGCCTGTGCCCAAGGCTGAAGTCCTGATAGAAAATTAAACATCTTGTCCTCCTCAGCCATATTTTTTATATCCACCAACAAGGAACTAAATTCCTTCACATAATCTCGTACTGTTAGCCCCTCATCAGGCTACACGCACATAGGTGCGCGCAGACATGGGTGTGCGCGCGAGGGAGCGTGCGGCAGTAGATGCCCGCGTGTGCATTTGCGCACGACTTGGGTTGTAAGGAAACACTCGAGCCAAATTAATATTTCCTCAGCGGAACATGGTCGAAAAGGATCCTAGTGGGGTCTAGGATACGAGGTTAAAAGGGCTTCTCATTATAGTTTGAGAAGGTTTCCAAAAAGGGAAATATGTCTCCCAAGCAAAAATCATATAAGTTCCTGCCAAGGGGTTAAATCTTCAAAATCCTCCTTAAGAGGGGTGACCCTTGTGCCCCCAGGGAGGGTCTTTGGCCATGGCTTAGGGATGATTTCTAGGCTATGTTAAGGTGTGGCTAAGCTTAAGAAAAGGTGGGAATCAAGTGTTGGATGGTTGGCGCTATGTTGCAATGTGCGCGTGCACCTGTGGCGCGCGCCAGTGCATACACGTCGTGGTTGTTGATGGTACCTTGTGAACAGATGTGATCAGGTGGCTACAAGATGGTTACTAGGGATTATCAGGAAGATCCACGTGGAGTGTCTTGATCTTCTTAAGGAAGAATCCAACGGTGCTTGCCCCAGATGCTTGGCTGAGCGACATGTGGCTATCCTGTGGGCATGTGGCTTGCCTGAGGGAGGTGTTGCAAGCTTGTTGGTCCAGCTAACACCTAAGTGGTTGGGGTTGTCAATCGATGCCTCTTTTGGCATGTTATTAATGTAGCCTAGGCGCCTGAGGCATCAAGGTGTGATGCCCAGCGCATGAACACATGTATCTTTGTATTGTGATTAATATACAAAGTTGGGAGGAGGCTCCCGTAAACTGTGTATGCCATTACTAGTGTCTGTGCTATTGTAATTACTTGATAGACGAGTGTGTGTGGTTATTGCTCGGCGTTACTGTTTGTGTGTGAGAAAGAGTGTTTTGTTGGCTGACTAGGTTGGTTGACTTAGGCCATCACAGGCAAAAAAATTCGTAGTGTGATTTTGACCTTGTGACAACTGGTATCGAGGCCTAGGCATCATGTTGGGAACTAAGAAGCAATGGTTACTATGGAAGAATTGAGAGAAATGGTGGAAAGGCTCGAGGAAAGCATTGGCGCTCCAACAGATGATAACAATGTCAGTTTGTTCATTCTTGGTGAAGAACATACTGAGAAGTTGGCCGTCCTTGGAAATGTTGTCATGGACTTGCAGAGGGATGCTACCGAAAAGATCGGTGTGATTGGTCAGGCCTTGACCAAGATGGAGGGAAAAATGAGGGTTGGGCAGGGAACAAATGCAAGGGTTCCTCCAATGCCTCTAACACTCATGGCAAGGAAAGAAGTGGGGGCTGTTTTATTTGCCAGGGCCCTCATTATGCACAGGAATGTCCTTTAAAAGGCAAGGTGAATGCAATGGTTACCCAAGGGAGGGAAGCCGTGAGCCAGGAGGGACCATTCCGGATGAACCCTTTACAGTTGTTGAACGCTTTGACAATGGGAACAACTACCCAATTTAAGGGATTGTTGTACGTCAAGGCTATTGTCAACGGGAAGGAAGTAAGAGCCATGGTTGACTCTGGTGCAACGAATAACTTTGTAGCACACCGAGAGGCAGAGTGATTGGGTCTCAATGTTGTTCAAAGTACCACAAAATTGAAGGCTGTTAATTTAGAGGCGAAGCTGATACATGGTTCAGCAGGCACCACATTGAAGGGTGGCTCGTGGGAAGCCGAGTGCAATTTGATGGTGGTACCTCTGGATGATTTCGAATTAATCCTTGGAATTAAGTTCTTGAGTGCGGCTAAAGCCATGGTGGCACCGCATCTTCGAGGAGTGATGATATGTGATGAGACAAGACCATGTTTTGTTGAAGCTATCGTTGGAAACCAATGTAGGGACAAAGGAATTGAACTGCAGTTGGCTAAGAAGTTCAAATCAAGCATGAAGAAGGGAAATGAAGCCTATGTCGCGGTGCTGATAGAGATCAAACCCGACCAGGAGGTGGAAGTACCCGATTCTGTGGTGGAAGTGTTGGTAGAGTTTGCTGATCTGATGTCGCCTAAGTTGCCGCCCAGGAGGGCTATCGACCACAAGATCGAACTAGAACCAAGAACCAAGCCACCGGCCAAGGCTCTATACCGGATGGGTCTGGAAGAACTAGTCGAGTTGAGGAAATAATTGGATGACTTGCTTGACACTGGGTTAATACAACCATCCAAGGCACCGTACGGTGCCCCAGTTCTATTTCAAAAGAAACTAGACGGATCGCTGAGAATATGTGTGGACTACAAGTCATTGAATAAGGTGACAGTGAAGAACAAATATCCTGTACCAAATGCTGCAGATTTTTTTGACCGATTGTCCAAGGCCACATACTTCACCAAGCTAGACCTGAGATCGGGGTACTGGCAAGTCAGGATCACTCCAGGGGACGAGCCTAAAACCATGTGTGTGACGAGGTATGGCTCTTACGAGTTTTTGGTCATGCCTTTTGGATTGACAAATGCCCCTACAACATTTTGTAATCTGATGAATGATGTTCTATACGAATTCTTGGATCGCTTTGTGGTTGTTTATTTGGATGATATTGTTGTCTATAGTAATACTTTTGGTTGACCATGTGAGACATCTGAGGCAAGTGTTCTCAAAGCTTAGAGAGTTTAAGCTTTATGTGAAGAAGGAAAAATGTGAGTTTTGTCTCCAAGAAGTCAAGTTCTTGGGACATTGGGTTAGTAAAGGCAAGCTGAGAATGGACGGAGACAAGATTAGGGCCATAGTAGATTGGCCTGCTCCAAGGAAGGTGGCGGACCTTCGATCATTTTTGGGGCTAGCGAACTACTATCGTAAGTTCATCAAAGGGTACTCCAAGAGAGTGAGTCCCCTAACGAATCTACTGAAGAAGGATAAGCAATGGTGCTGGTCTGAGGGGTGCATAGAAGCTTTCGAGAAATTGAAGGTGGCAGTGTCTTCGAAGCCTGTCATAAGGCTTCTTGATTTTGAGTTGCCATTTGAGGTGCACATTGATGCCTCTGACAGAGCACTGGGCAGAGTACTAATGCAGGAGGGACACCTGATTGCATTTGAATGCCAGAAACTCAAAGATGCAGAGCAAAGGTATTCTGCCCACGAGAAGGAAATGGTAGCAGTTGTGCATTGCCTTGATGTATGGAGCCATTATTTACTAGGGACGAGATTTACGGTGGTGACAGACAATGTGGCCAATACCTATTTCAAGTCGCAAAAGAAGTTAACCCCAAAACATGCACGTTAGCAAGAGGATCTAGCCGAGTTTGACTTTGTGTGGGTTCATAGACCGAGAAGACAGAACCAGGTCACCGATGCTCTTAGTCGAAAGGACGTGGAAGCTTACATAGCAGCGTTGTCTCAGGTTGAGACAACCTTTCTTAGTTGGGTGAGGGAGCAATCCTTTCTTGATTCTGAGTATGCCAAGTTGAAATCGCAAGTCACTGAGGGGGTGGTGTGCTGATATTGGCTAGAGAATGACTTGTTATATTCCAAAGGTAGCAGGTTATTCGTCCCAAAAAGTGGGGGTTTGAGGACTGAATTGTTACGGGAAACACATGATCCACAATGGGCGGGTCACCCAGGTGTGGAAAGAATGATGGCTTTGCTGTCTAGGTCCTCCAGTTGGCCTAGGGTGGAAGAGGACGTGGAGGCATATGTCTGAATGTGTTTGGTCTGTCAACAGGACAAGATTGAAAGGAAAAAGGAGGTAGGCTTGTTACAGCCTTTGCCTATTCTAGAGTATCTGTGACAGAGCATTAGCATGGATTTTATTGTTGGTTTCCCAAATATAGGGGGAATGAGATCAATTTTGGTTGTCGTTGATCGTTTTTCAAAGTATGGAATATTCATTCCCGCACCACATGCGTGTCTAGCAGAGGTGGCTGTTGGGTTGATTATGAAACACATGGTGAAGTATTTTGGTATTCCAACTGACATCATTAGTGATAGAGATTCTCGGTTTACTGGACGTTTTTGGACTACTTTGTTCAACATGTTGGGTTCAGATTTGAAGTTTTCTACTGCAAATCACCCACAAACAGACGGTCAGACTGAGAGGATGAATCAGTTATTGGAAGAATACTTGAGGCACTATATTACAGCTAGCCAGAGGAATTGGGTGGAGTTGGTTGATGTGGCACAGTATTGCTACAATGTCCATCAGTCCTCAGCAACGGGGTTGAGTCCTGCTGAACTAGTGTTCGGAAGACAACCATTGACGTCGCATGAAGTGGCGAAACAGAAGTCCCAGGGATATTGTCCAGCAGCCTATCGATTTTCAAGGGATAGAATGGAGATGCTGGAACAAGCAAGGGATAGTCTGGCCAAAGCTTCTAAAAGGATGAAGAAGTATGCTGACTAGCGTAGGTGAGATGTAGAGTTCTCGGTTGGGGATAAAGTGATGTTGAAGCTAACACCCTAGATTTGGAAGAAGGTAACGGACAAACGTTATCACAAAGGGCTGGTGCAAAAGTATGACGTTCCTTTTGAGATTGTAAAGAAAGTGGGTATGGTGGCCTATAGAATGAAGTTGCCCAAGAGATTCAAGGTGCACCCAACATTTCATGTGAGTTTTTTAAAGAAATTTCACGATGATGGTTCTGGTTTAAGGCAGCAGGCAGTACGGGCTCCTCCTACTATGAGGAAGCAATTCGAGAAGGAGATCGAGAGGGTGCTCGATCATAGAATACTTGGTGCCAGTAAAAAGAATCAGAGGACAGAATATCTCGTTCAGTGGAAGGGCAAAGAAGTAGCTGATGCTACTTGGGATAAAGCAGTATCCTTATGGCAGTTTGAGGATCAGGTTAAGGCGTATCTCCAAAGCATCTCGATGAGGACGTCGAGTTCATCTGGTGGGGGAGGTCTGTTAGGCCCTCATCAGGCTGTACGCACGTAGGGGCGCGCAGACAGGTGTGCGCGTGCGGCAGCAGGCGCACGCGCGCGCGCATGGGAGCGGGGCTTGGGTCGAACGGACACGGCCGAGCCAAATTGACATTCCTTGGGTGGAGTATGGTCAAAAAGTATCCTAAAGGGGTCTAGGATGTGAGGTTAAAAAGGCTTGAAGATTCTAGTTTGGGAAGGTTTCCAAAAATGGAAATATGTCTCCCAAGCAAAAATCATATAAGTTTCTGCCAGAGGGTTAAATCTCCAGAATGCTCCTTAGAGGGGGTGACCCTGGTGCCCCAGGGAGGGTCTTTGACCATGGCCTAGGGATGGTGTCTAGGCTATGTTTAGAGGTGGCTGAGCTTAAGAATGAGTGGGAAATCATGTGTTGGATATTTGGAGCCATATGGCGCCAAGTAGGGATGTGAGTGCGCACAGGTGCGCGTGCGGCCGCTTGCTGGGTATGTGTGCGCCAACGCACCCACGTGTTGGCTGATGATGGTGCCTCGTTGATGGATGTGATCAAGTGGGTACATGACGGTTATTTGTAGTTATCATTAGTATCCACATGGAGCATCTTCACATTTTGTAGGAGGAATCCAATGGTGGTTGTCTCATAAGCTTGGCCGAGCGACAAGTGTTTATCCAATGAACAGGTGGCTTGCCTAGTGGACGTGTTGCGAGCTGGTTGGTCCATCTATGACCTAGACAGTTGGGGTTGTCAATCGATGCCTTTGTTTGTATGTTATTTATATAGCCTAGGCGTTTGACACATCGAGGGGTGATGTCCAGTGCATGTACACTAGTATTCTTTGTATTTTGTGAGTAATATACAAAGTTGGGATGGGGCTCCCGTAATTAGTGTGTGCCTTTACTTGTGTTCATGCTTGCTTATTTACTTGATACACGAAAGTGTGTGGGTTTGTGATCCAGTTACTGTTTGTGTGCGTATTAGCGTGGGGTTGGCTGACTAAGTTGGTGAACTTAGGCCATCGTAGGAAAAAAATTCATAGTGTAGTTTGCCCCTGTGACAAAAGCCATATCCGCACCCAGCACCATGGTCCGGTCTTTCACGGAACATGACAAGGTTAAGATGTCCTTAGACAATGCCTTGATCTTCCCAGACAAATCCCTCTCCATTTCGATCATGGCCTGACCAATCACACCGATCCTTTCGGTAGCATCCTTCTGCAAGTCTGTGACATCATTTCCAAGGACGACCAACTGCTCAGTATGTTCTTCACCAAGAATGAACAAACTGACAATGTTATCATCTGGTGGAGTGCCAACGCTTTCCTCGAGCCTTTCCACCATTTCTCTCAATTCTTCCATAGTAACCATTGCTTCTTAGTTCCCAACACGAAGCCTAGGCTTTGATACCAGTTGTCACAAGGTCAAAACTACACCATAATTTTTTTTCCTGTGTGGCCCAAGTCACCCAAACCTAATCAGCCAACAACACACTCTTTCATGCACACAAACAATAACATTGAGCAAACATCGCACACTCGTCTATCAAGTAAGTACAATAGCACAAACACTAGTAAAGGCACACACAATTTACGAGAATCCCCTCCTAACTCTATATATTAATCAAAATACAAAGATATAAGTATTCGTGCGTCAGACATCACACTCTGATGCCTCAGGCACCTAGGCTACATTAATAACATGCCAACGGAGGCATCGGTTGACAACCCCAACTGCCTAGGTGTTAGCTGGACCAACCAGCTTGCAACACGTCCCTCAGGCAAGCTACATGCCCAATTGATAGCCACCTGTCGCTCAGCCAAGCATCTGGGACAAGCACCGTTAGATTCTTCCTTCAAAGGATCAAGATACTCCACATGCATCTTCCTGATAATCCCTAGTAACTGTCTTGTGACCACCTGATCACATTTGTTCACAAGGTACCATCAACAGCCACCACGTGTATGCTCTGGCGAGCACCACAGGTGCGCACGCACATCGCAACATGGCGCCAACCATCCAACACTTGATTCCCACCTTTTTTAAGCTTAGCCATAACTTAACATAGCCTAGAAACCATCCCTAAGTCATGGCTGAAGACCCTCTCCCTGGGGGCACAAAGGTCACCCCCCTTAAGGAGGATTCTAGAGCTTTAACCCCTGGCAGGAACTTATATGATTTTTGCTTGGGAGATATATTTCCCTTTTTGGAAACCTTCTCAAACTAGAATGTTCAAGCCCTTTTAACCTCGTATCCTAGACCCCACTAGGATCCTTTTCGTCCATGTTCCACCTAGGAAATATTAATTTGGCTTAAGTGTTTCCATTCGACCCAAGCCGTGCGCCCATGCGCGCGCGTGTGCGCCTGCTGCCGCGTGCTCGTCTGCCTAATGCGTGAGCCCGTGGACGCGCACCCCTATCTGCGTGCACCTGCATGCATGTAGCCTGATGAGGAGCTAATAGACACTATCTAGGGAAGTGCTACCCGTCCCATCCACATTCCTTTGGCACATGCTTACTTTAGAAACAAGTGTCGAGTTGTAGGCTAATAAGTGAACCTTAGTGAGTTGTTGGATGTTGGTTGTAACAACAAACATATAGGAAGATGAGGGTTGACATCCATATCCAATCAATATATTTGAATATACTTATGAGCATGAGGCACAGGCTGAACTACGAAGGCAAGCGGTGGTGGATTTACCCACTTCCATTGCTGCTGCCGAAAAACTGGTAGATTTTAAATACACAGCCCAGACTTCGCAGGGTAATGCGAGTAAGAAGTCTAACAATGGTGGGAAGAAGAAGAACAACAACAAACCATCGGGTTCTCAGGGAGGATAGAGAAATGATGGGAAGAAGAAAGATGGTGGGGGAGGGAACGAACGGAAGAGTTCCTCCAACACATCTGACAATCTTGGCAAAGGAAAAAATGGGGGCTGCTTTATCTGCCAAGGCCCACATTTTGCAAGGGAATGTCCCTTGAAAGACAACGTGAACGCTATGGTTACCGAGGAGACGGGAACCGTTGGCCAGGAAGGCAACCCCGGATGAATCCCCTACAGTTGTTAAATGCGTTAACAATAGGTCCGACAACCCAGTTGAAGGGGTTGTTGTACGTTAAAGCTTTTGTCAATGGAAGGGAAGTGAGAGCCATGGTTGACTCTGGTGCAACGAATAATTTCGTAGCACACCGGGAGGCGAAGAGACTAGGTCTCGATGTTGTTCAGAGTTCCTCTAAGTTGAAAGCTGTGAATTCAAAGGCGAAGTCGATACGGGATTCGGCAAGGATCACTTTGAAGGTTGGCTCGTGGGAAACAGAGAGCAATCTAATGGTGGTACCTCTGGATGATTTTGATTTGATCCTTGGAATTGAATTTCTAAGTGCGGCTAAAGCTATGGTGGCACCGCATCTTCGTGGAGTGATGATATGCGATGAAACAAGGCCATGTTTCGTCGATGCAGTTGCTGGGAACCAAACTAAGGAGAAAGGTATTGAGTTGCAGTCGGCCAAGCAGTTCAAAGCAGGCTTGAAAAAGGGAAACGAAGCTTATGTCGCAGCGTTGATAGAGATCAAGCCAGACCAAGTTGTTGAAGTGCCGGATTCTGTGGCTGAGGTGTTGGTGGATTATGCTGACGTGATGCCGCCTGAGTTACCGAGGGAATTACCACCAAGGAGAGCCATCTATCATAAAATCGAATTAGAACCAGGGACTAGGCCACGGGCCAAGGCCCCTTACCGGATGGGTCCGGCAGAGCTGGCTGAGTTGAGGAAACAATTGGATGACTTACTCGACGCGGGGTTGGTACAGCCATCCAAGGCTCTGTATGGTGCTCTAGTTCTTTTTCAAAGGAATCAAGACGGATCTCTGCGTATGTGCGTGGATTACAGGGCGTTGAATAAAGTAACAGTGAAGAACAAGTACCCAATGCCGAATGCTGCGGATTTGTTTGATCGGTTATCGAAGGCCTCGTATTTCACAAAGCTAGACCTTAGATTGGGGTACTGGTAGGTCAGGATTGCGCCGGGGGATGAGTCAAAGACCACGTGCGTGACGAGGTATGGCTCTTTTGAGTTTTTGGTCATGCCATTTGGGCTGACCAATGCCCCAGCTACGTTTTTCAACCTTATGAATGATGTTTTGTATGAGTTTTTAGATCGTTTTGTGGTGGTTTATCCAGATGACATTGTCATTTATAGCAATACTTTGGCAGAGCATGTGAGACACCTGAGGCAGGTGTTCTCAAAGTTGAAGGAATTCAAGTTGTGTGTTAAGAAAGAGAAATGTGAGTTTTGCCGGCAGGAAGTCAAATTCCTAGGCCATTGGGTTAGTAAGGGTAAGTTACGAATGGATGGGGATAAAATCAGAGCAATAGTTGATTGGCCCGCTCCGAAGAAAGTGGCTGAGCTACGGTCATTTTTGGGGTTGGCAAACTATTATCGGAAGTTCATCAAGGGGTATTCAAAGAAAGTGAGTTCTCTAACGGATCTTCTGAAGAAGGACAAGCAATGGTGCTGGTCTGAAGACTGTGCGGAAGCCTTTGAGAAGTTGAAGGTGGCAGTATCTTCAGAGCCCGTCCTTAGGCTCCCAGATTTTGAATTACCATTCGAAGTACACACTGATGCATCCGACAGAGCATTGGGTGGAGTATTGGTGCAAGAGGGGCACCCAGTTGCATTCGAGAGTAGGAAGCTAAAGGATGCAGAGCAAAGGTACTCTACTCACGAGAAAGAGATGGCAGCAGTGGTACATTGCCTAGATGTCTGGCGACATTACTTGCTGGGAACAAGATTTATGGTGGTCACCGATAATGTGGCCAATACGTACTTCAAGTCTCAGAAGAAACTAACTCCTAAACAAGCACGGTGGCAAGAGTATTTGGTTGAGTTTGATTTTGTATGGGTTCACAGGCCTGGGAGGCAGAATCAGGTTTCTGATGCTCTGAGCCGAAAAGACGTGGAGACTTACATTACGGCATTGTCTCAGGTGGAGACAACCTTTCTTAGCCGGGTGAGGGAGCAGTCCCTGCTCGATTCTGAATACGCCAAATTGAAAACGCAGGTCACCGAGGGGGTGGTGCGAAGATATTGGCTTGAAGACGACTTGCTATACTTCAAGGGTAACAGGTTGTTTGTTCCGAAAAGTGGGGGTTTAAGAACAGAACTGTTGCGGGAAACACACGATCCACAGTGGGTAGGGCACCCAGGTGTGGAGCGGATGATGGCTTTGTTGGCTAGGTCCTACTGTTGGCCTAAGATGGAGGAAGATGTGGAGACGTATGTCCGGACTTGTTTAGTTTGTCAGCAGGACAAGACTGAAAGGAAGAGAGAGGCAGGCTTGCTACAGCCTCTGCCTATTTCGGAGCATCCATGGCAAAGCATCAGTATGGATTTCATTGTGGGGTTCCCGAACATTGAGGGAATGAGATCGATCTTGGTGGTTGTCGATCGTTTCTCAAAATATGGTATTTTCATTCCCGCACCACATGCATGTACAGCAGAGGTGGCTGTTGGTTTGATAATGAAACATGTGGTGAAATACTTTGGTATTCAAGTTGATATCATCAGTGACAGAGATTCTCGGTTTACGGGAAGGTTTTGGACCACTTTGTTTAATATGTTGGGGTCGGATTTGAAGTTTTCCACTACAAATCATCCCCAAACCGATGGTCAGACCGAGAGAATGAATCAACTGCTAGAAGAATACTTGAGACATTATGTTACCTGCAAGTCAGAGGAACTGGGTGGAGTTGTTGGATGTGGCCCAATACTGCTACAGCGTTCATCAGTCTTCGGCTACAGGAATTTGTCCCGCAGAACTAGTGTTTGGGAGACAGCCGTTAATGCCGCATGAGGTGGCGAAGCAGAAATCTCAAGGTTCTTGTCCGGCTGCATATCGGTTTGCGAGAGATAGGACCGAGTTGCTGGAACAAGCGAGGGATAGTCTTGCCAAAGCTTCTAAGAGAATGAAGAAATACGCGGATCAACGTAGGCGGGATGTTGAGTTTTCTGTTGGGGACAAAGTTTTCCTGAAACTTACACCCCAGATTTGGAAAAAGGTGACAGATAAGCGTTACCACAAAGGTTTGGTGCAGAAGTACGATGGACCTTTCGAGATTGTGAAGAAAGTGGGAGCGATGGCTTATAGGCTGAAGTTGCCAGAAAGATTTATGTTACACCCTACATTTCATGTAAGTTTTCTGAAGAAGTTTCATGATGATGGTTCAGGTTCGAGGCAGCAGGCAGTAAGAGCTTCTCCCACTGTGAGGAAGCAATTTGAGAAGGAAGTCGAGCGGGTGCTTGAGCATAGAGTACTTGGTGCCAGCAAGAAGAATCAGAGGACGAAGTATCTGGTTCAATGGAAGGGCGAGGAAGTAGCTGACGCTACTTGGGAGAAAGCAGTGTCCTTGTGGCAGATCGAGGACCAGATGAATGCGTATCTCCAAAACGTCTCGATGAGGACGTCGAGTTCTTCTGGTGGGGGAGGTCTGTTACCCCCTCATCAGGCCAGACGTGCATAGGTGAACGCAGGCAGGGGTGTGCGCACGCAGGCGCGCGCGTCAGGAGGTTAGTGCGCGCGCATGGGCGCAAGCTTGGGTGGAACGAACACCACCGAGCCAAAAAATTATTCCTTGGGCGAAGTTTGGTTGAAAAGGAGCCTAGAGGGGTCTATGATGGGAGGTAAAAAGGGCTTGAGGATTTGAGCTTGGGAAGGTTTCCAAAAATGGAAATATGTCTCCCAAGCAAAAATCATATAAGTTCCTGCTAGAGGGCTAAATCTCCAGAATCCTCCTTATAGGGGGTGACCTTGGTGCCCCCAGGGAGGGTCTTCGGCCAATGCCTAGGGACGGTGTCTAGGCCATATTTGGGTGTTGCTAAGCTTTGAAAAATGTGGGAAATCATGTGTTGGATTATTGGCGCCAAGAGGGTTTGTGCGCGCGCGCGTGTGCGCGCGCGTCTAACGGGTGGCGTGCTCCTGGGCATCCACATGCTGACTGATGAAGGTGTCCCTACGAACAGGTGTGATTGGGCACTTACACGACAGTTATTGGGGATTATCTGAGCGAGTTCCACGTGGAATGTCGTGACCCTTGGAGGAGATTCCAACAGTAGATGTCCCATGAGCTTGGCTGGGCGACAAGTGTCCATCTGAAGGGCAAGTGGCTTGCCTGGTGGATGTGTTGCAGCTGGTTAGTCCAGTAAACACCTAGGTGGTTGGGGTTGTCAACCATTGCCACTGTTGGCATGTTATTTATATGGCTTAGGCGCCCGAGACATCAGGGTGTGATGTCCGGTGCATGTACATTTGTGTTCTTTGTATTTTGTGAGTAAAGATACAAAGTTGGGAGAGGGCTCCCGTAATTGTGGTGTGTGTCTTTACTTATGTTCATGCATGTTTATTTACCTGATAACGAGAGTGTGTGAGTTTGTGATCTGAGTATTGTTTGTGTGCGTATTAGTGTTGGGTTGGCTGACTAAGTTGGGGAACTTAGGCCATTACAGGAAATAAAAATACATAGTGTAGATTGGCCCTGTAACATACTTTGTCCTCTGATTCTTTTTACTGGCACCAAGTATTCTATGATCGAGCACCCGCTCGATCTCCTTCTCGAATTGTTTCCTTACAGTAGGAGGAGCTCGTACTGCCTGCTGCCTCGAACCTGAACCATCATCATGAAATTTCTTCAGAAAACTTACATGAAATGTCGGGTGTACCTTAAATCTTTCAGTCAACTTCAGCCTATAAGCCATCGCTCCCACTTTCTTCACAACTTCGAAAGGCCCATCATACTTCTGTACCAAACCTTTGTGGTAACGCTTATCTGTCACCTTTTTCCAAATCTGGGGTGTAAGTTTCAACATAACTTTGTCCCCAACAGAAAACTCTACATCCCGCCTACGTTGGTCCGCGTATTTCTTCATTCTCTTAGAAGCCTTGGCGAGACTATCCCTTGCTTGTTCTAGCAACTCGGTCCTATCTCTCGCAAACTGATATGTTGCCGGACAGGAACCTTGAGATTTCTGTTTTGCCACCTCATGTGGCGTCAATGGCTGTCTTCCAAACACTAGTTCTGTGGGACTCATCCCTGTTGTTGAAGACTGATGAACGTTGTAGCAGTATTGGGTCACATCTAACAACTCCCTCCAGTTCCTCTAACTTGCAGTCACATAGTGTCTCAAGTATTCTTCCAGTAGCGGATTCATCCTCTCGGTCTGACCATCTGTTTGGGGATGATTTGCAGTGGAAAACTTCAAATCCGACCCCAACATATTAAACAAAGTGGTCCAAAACCTTCTCGTAAACCGAGAATATCTATCACTAATGATATCAACTGGAATACCAAAGTATTTCACCACATGTTTCATTATCAAACCAACAGCCACCTCTGCCGGACACGCATGTGGTGCGGGAATGAATATACCATATTTTGAAAAACGATCAACAACAACCAAAATCGATCTCATTCCCTCAATGTTCGGGAACCCAACAATGAAATCCATACTGATGCTTTGCCACGGATACTCTAGAATAAGTAGAGGTTGTAGCAAGCCTGCCTCCCTCTTTATTTCAGTCTTGTCTTGCTAACAAACTAAACAAGTTCGGACATACGTCTTTACGTCTTCCTTCATCCTAGGCCAACTGTAGGACCTAGCTAACAAAGCCATCATCTATTCCACACCTGGGTGCCCCGCCCACTGTGGATCATGTGTTTCCCGCAACATTTCTGTTCTTAAACCCCCCACTTTTCAGAACGAACAACCTGCTAGCCTTGGCATATAGCAAGCCGTCTTCTAGCCAATATCTTCGCACCACCCCCTCGGTGACCTGTGCTTTCAACTTGGCGTATTCGAAATCGAGCAAGGACTGCTCCCTCACCCGGCTAAGAAAGGTTGTCTCAACCTGAGACAACGCCGCAATGTAAGTCTCCACGTCTTTTTGGCTCAGAGCATCAACAACTTGATTCTGCCTCCCGGGTCTGTGAACCCATACAAAATCGAACTCAGCTAAATACTCCTGCCAACGTGCTTGTTTAGGAGTTAGCTTCCTCTGAGACTTGAAGTAGGTATTGGCCACATTATCGATGACCACCGTAAATCTTGTTCCCAGCAAGTAATGTCGCCAGACATCTAGGCAATGCACCACTGCTGCCATCTCTTTCTCATGAGTAGAGTACCTTTGCTCTGCATCCTTTAGCTTCCTGCTCTCGAATGCAACTGGGTGCCCCTCTTGCACCAATACTCCGCCCAATGCTCTGTCGGACGCATCATTGTGTACCTCGAATGGTAATTCAAAATTTGGGAGCCTAAGGACAGGCTCTGAAGATACTGCCACTTTCAACTTCTCAAAAGCTTCCGCGCACTCTTCAGACCAGCACCATTGCTTGTCCTTCTTCAGAAGATCTGTTAGAGGACTCACTTTCTTTGAGTACCTCTTGATGAACTTCCGATAATAGTTTGCCAACCCCAAAAATGACCGAAGCTCTGCCATTTTCTTCGGAGTCGGCCAATCAACTATTGCCTTGATTTTATCCCCATCCATTCGTAACTTGCCCTTACTAACCCAATGCCCTAGAAACTTGACTACCTGCCGGCAAAACTCACATTTCTCTTTCTTCACATACAACTTGAATTCTTTAACTTTGAGAACACCTGCCTCAGGCGTCTCACATCCTCAACCAAAGTATTGCTATAAACGACAATGTCATCTAGGTAAACCACCACAAAACGATCTAAAAACTTATATAGAACATCGTTCATAAGATTGCAAAATGTAGCAGGGGCATTGGTCAACCCAAATGGCATGACCAAAAACTCAAAAGAGCCATACCTTGTCACACACGTGGTCTTTGACTCGTCCCCCCGACGCGATCCTGACTTGCCAGTACCCCGACCTGACGTCTAGCTTGGTGAAATACGTGGCCTTGGATAACCGATCAAACAAATCTGCAGCATTCGGCACTGGGTATTTGTTCTTCACTGTTACCTTATTCAACGCCTTGTAATCCACGCACATACGCAGAGATCCGTCTTGCTTTTTTGAAATAGAACTGGAGTACCATACGGAGCCTTGGATGGTTGTACCAACCCCGCGTCGAGTAAGTCATCAAACTGTTTCCTCAACTCAGCCAGTTCTGCCGGACCCATCCGGTAAGGGGCCTTGGCCGGCGGCCTAGTCCCTGGTTCTAATTCGATTTTATGATCAATCTCTCTCCTTGGCGGTAATTCCCTAGGTAACTCAGGCGGCATCACG
Source organism: Humulus lupulus (assembly GCF_963169125.1). Lineage (NCBI taxonomy): Eukaryota > Viridiplantae > Streptophyta > Magnoliopsida > Rosales > Cannabaceae > Humulus > Humulus lupulus. The sequence goes on along the minus strand of NC_084800.1, from coordinate 181,547,102 downwards.
TCAGCATACTCTGCCAACACTTCAGCCATAGAATCTGGTACTTTAACCACTTGGTCTGGCTTGATCTCTATCAACGCCGCGACGTAGGCTTCATTTCCCTTTTTCAAACCTGATTTGAACTGCTTGGCCGACTGCAGTTCAATGCCTTTGTCCCTACTTTGGTTCCCAACGATAGCTTTGATGAAACATGGCCTTGTTTCATCGCATATCATCACTCCATGAAGATGCGGTGCCACCATGGCTTTGGCCGCACTTAGAAATTCAATTCCAAGGATCAAATCAAAATCATCCAGAGGTACCACCATTAGATTGCTCTCTGTTTCCCACGAGCCAACCTTCTAAGTGATCCTTGCCGAATCCCGTATCGACTTCGCCTTTGAATTCACAGCTTTCAACTTAGAGGAACTCTGAACAACATCGAGACCTAGTCTCTCCGCCTCCCGGTGTGCTACGAAATTATTCGTTGCACCAGAGTCAACCATGGCTCTCACTTCCCTTCCGTTGACAAAAGCTTTAACGTACAACAACCCCTTAAATTGGGTAGTCGGACCCGTTGTCAAAGCGTTCAACAACTGTAGAGGATTCATCTGGGGTTGTCCTTCCTGGCTCACAGTTTCCCTCTCCTGGGGAACCATTGCATTCACCTTGCCCCTTAAAGGACATTCCTGTGATAAGTGAGGACCTTGGCAAATAAACAGCCCCACTTCTTCCTTTGCCACAATTTTCAGAGGTGTTGGAGGAACCCTTCCATTCGTTCCCTGCCCCACCATCTTTCTTCTTTCCATCGTTTCTCTGTCCTCCCTAAGGACCCAAGGGTTTGTTGTTGTTCTTCTTCCCACCAGTGTTAGACTTCTTACTCGCATTACCCTGCGAAGTCTGGGCTGTGTATTTATAGTCTACCAGTTTTTCGGCCGCAACAATGGACGTGGGTAAATCCATCATCGCTTGCATTCGAAGTTCAGCCTGTGCCCACGGCTGAAGACCTGATAGAAAATTGAACAATTTGTCCTCCTCGGACATGTTCTTAATATACAACAATAAGGAACTAAATTCCTTAACGTAATCTCTTACTGTCCCGGTGTGCTTCAACTTTTTGAGAGACTCCCTCGCAACCCACGCTGTGTTACAAGGGAGGAATTGATCTTTCAACTCCTTCTTCAAGACATCCCATGTCTCGATCTTGGGACGGCCCGCGCTAGCGTCATCTTCCATTCTAGTACGCCACCACAACTTAGCGTCACCTTGAAGATACATGCTGGTTATCGATACTTTTTCAGAATCCAGAATCCTCGCGGCTCTGAAATACTATTCGACATCCCAAAGGAAATTCTCTAATTCCTTTGAATCATGACTGCCATTAAAGGTTTTCGGTTCAAGAACCTTGACCATGGAGGAACTACCAGAAGACTCAAAGCCCTGATTAGCCATAGCCCTCTTCAACAAAACCATATCCGCATCCAACGCCATGGCTCGGTCCTTCAGAGACCGTGAAAGAACTAGGACGTCCTCAGAAAACGTCTTGATCTTCTCGAACAAATCCCTCTCTATTTCAAACATCGCCTGACCAATTACACCGATCCTTTCAGTGGCATCCTTCTGCAAATCCGTGATAGCATTCCCCAAGACAGTCAACTGCTCAGAATGTTCTTCACTGAGAATGAACAAACTGACAGAGTTGTCATCCGCTGGATCAGCAACGCATTCCTCAAGTCGTTCCACCCTTTCTCTCAATTCTGCCATTGTCACCATTGTTGCTAGTTTCCCAACACGAAACTCCGCTTTGATACCAGTTGTCACAGGGTCAATCTACACTATGTATTTTTTTTCCTGTGATGGCCTGAGTTCCCCAACTTAGTCAGCCAACCCAACGCTAATACGCACACAAACAGTAATCGGATCACAAACTCACACAATCTCGTGTATCAAGTAAATAAACATGCATGAACACAAGTAAAGGCACACACCACAATTACGGGAGCCCTCTCCCAACTTTATATATTACTCACAAAATACAAAGAACACTAGTATACATGCGCTGGACATCACACTCCAATGTCTCAGGCACCTAGGATATATAAATAATATGCCAACAGTGGCAATGGTTGACAACCCCAACCACCTAGGTGTTTGCTGGACCAACCAGCACACAACACGTCCACCAGGCAAGCCACTTGCCCCTCAGATAGACACTTGTCGCCCAGCCAAGCTCTTGGGACATCTACTGTTGGATTCTCCTTCAAGGGTCATGACGTTCCACGTGGACCCTCCTCAGATCAACCCTAAAACCGTCGTGTAACTACCCAATCACACCTGTTCGTAGGGACACCTTCATCAGTCAACATGTGGACGCCCAAGAGCACGCCACCCGTCAGACGCGCGTGCGCACAAGTGCGAGCGCACCACCCCTCTTAGCGCCATATGGCGCCAATAATCCAACACTTGATTTCCCACGTTTTTAGAAGCTTAGCAACACCTCAATATAGCCTAGACACCATACCTAGGCCATGGCTGAAGACCCTCCCTGGGGGCACAAGGGTCACCCCCTATAAAGAGGATTATGGAGATTTAGCCCTCTCGCAGGAACTTATATGATTTTTGCTTGGGAGACATATTTCTATTTTTGGAAACCTTCCCAAGCTCAAATCCTCAAGCCCTTTTAACCTCACATCCTAGACCCCTCTAGGATACTTTCCAACCATAATCCGCCCAAGGAATATTTGTTTGGTTTGGTCGTGTTCGTTCGACCCAAGCTCCGTGCCCATGCGCGCGCGCATGTGCACCCTGACGCACGTGCACCTGCCTGATGCGCGCGCCTGCGCATGCATATCCCTGTCTACGCGCACCTATGTGCGCTTGGCCTAATAAGGGGGTAACACTACCTGTGTGCACCAAGCATGTCAACTAAGCTTCACACCCTTGCATGTGCGTACCAGCTGTGCTTGGTGCCACTATGCATTAGACGTAGAACATATGCTACTCACAATAGCCAGAATGTTTACCAACATCTCTACTTGGCTCAAACCTATCCTGGGCCATATTCTTCTAGCTTTGACCACGAAGTCGTTAGCCTACTTAAGACCATGGCCCTAGCTCAAGGCATGCCCAAGTCTCATGGCACAAATGTCACTCAACACTGCACTACTCTGCTTGTGCATCTATTGCAGGGCTAACAATTCTTACCATATGTCTTTTAAAAACAATAATGGCCACCATGTTAGTTATTGGCACTGATAAAAAATTTATGTGAATCGAAATTAGGTTGCAAATAATGTGACAATAAAGAGAGATTAATTATGTATTGAAATTGTACGATAACCATATTGGTAAATCATTAAACTTGGTTTCTTTTTTTATAATCAGTTACTCACAAACTACTCATTCCTCACAAAACCTATTCAAAAAAAAAAAAAAAAACATATATAATTTCACGTTTTATGACAGCCAACAAGAAAAACATAAATAAATCAAAGAAAAGTGAAAACTTGCTTTACCGTCTATTACAGTAAATAACCAAACTCATCCCTCAGATTCTTGCTCCATGTTTACACCTGCAACTATATATCTACTCAAAAAAATATATCTTACTGCTTCAAGGGTAAAAACGAATAAATTTAACATTCGAAGAGAATACATTGTTCGTTTTTTTAGATTATGATTCTGAAGAAGTGATGAACATATATATATATATATATATATATATAATTACAAGGTATATCATTGTTATTTTCACTTGTTGTACAAAAGATACCAATCACACTGTGAAACCCCTATACATAATTAAAATACATATATAGTAGTGTGAGTAAGGATTAAGTCTAAACCTTGTGGTCGTGGGGACTTGTTGGAGGCTTTGAAGGTTGATCATCCACTTGATGATGTTCCTGCTCGGTTGAAGCGCTCTCCTTTGGGACGTTGGGGCCCATGTCATCACCTGAGGCTGTTGCAGCTGCCTTGTTGGTGACCCTGCTGAAAGCACCAGTCACCCATGTGGTCCCTGTTAACACATAGCGGTTCTTCATGATGGCAGAACCAGCACTGCTCACCTTCTGCTCAGCAACTGTGAGAGCTGACTTGGTCTTCTCAGAGACCCGAAACTTGTCGTCCATCTCCCTCACTTTCTCATTCACTATGCTTGTTCCAGCACTAATTTTGTCAGTGAAACCTATTTTCTGATCAAGAGAAGCAACTTTGGCCGTGGCCGTGGATGTGAACTGGTGTTTCTCATCGAATGACTTTGCCTTTCCCAGTGCATCTTTCCCCAGAGTGAACCCTTTGGACAGCATGCTCATCACCACATCCTCTGCTCTTTTCACAGCCGATTCGCCACCGCCACCACCACCACCACCTTGGATTGTTTCCTCAGTTCCAGCCTAATCGAGTCATGAAATAAGTCACCAATAGAAACCAATACATATATATATATATTAAAAAAAAACATTCATGAAAAAAGAGTGGTTGAAGAAGAAAGTATTACTGTTGGAATAGGGGAAGCAATAGAAGATGGCAGCTTATAGTCTGGAGCTAAAGCAACGGTGACAGGCTGATCCACTATTGTTGCTCCCTGAAAGGCACACATACATATGTATATATATAGAAGATATGATTAACACAAGTAGAGCCTTTAATAATAGGAAATTATAAAAGAAAGTAATGCATCACCGAAAGAAGAACTGCAGTTTCAGCTCCTTTGGGATCCTTGAAAGTAACGTATGCAACTTGAGACCGCTCATTCTCGCTGAAATATATATATATATGTATATATATATATATTTAAGAGATAAATAATTGTGAAATTGTTTGTTTGTTTGTTTAAGAGAACAAATTAAATTAAATGCAATGGTACCTTAGAGTTTCAAGATGGTGAATTTCTCCAGAAAAGGAAAAGAACTCCTTTAGATCTTGGTCTGTTGCTCCTAAGGAGACATTACTCACTTTTATTGTTTTTGTCTGTAATCATGAAGAAGAATTATAAATATTATTAAAAACTGAAATATATATATAAATAATGGTGACAGACAAAGACAAAAATTGGTATAATCGTGATTAAGAATGCTATATATGTACGATAAAGAGCAAGAACAATCTCACATATATATATATATATATATATATATAAATGATTGGAGACAAGGGCAATTAAATAAGCTCAAATATGTTCAATACAAAACAAGAAAATTACAGCCAGAAATTGGAAATTTTATAATCTTAATGAATATGAGATCATGATAATCATGTATAGATTGTAGAGAATGATAAATGAAAGAAGAAGATTAAGGAGTTACCGTCATAAGATTTGAGGTTTGAGAGAGAGAGAGAGAAAGATTGTAACTGTTGAGATGAATTAAGAGAGGAGAATAAGGTGTTGACGGTTAGGCCAGGATAGGATAGGGAATAATAGAATTAATAGAATAGATCCACTTTCCCCGTTTTTTTTTTAATATATATTTATATATATTATTGGTGGTGTAACTTAACTGTCTACTCTTCTATCACACACGTAATTTCCTCTTCTTTTCGGCTAAAGGACACGACGACGCCTACACTTCCCTTTCAAGTTTCAACCTATATATATATAAATATATTAGGGATTTTTTTAATAATACCCAAATATACAAGTTTTAATTCATGTATAACGTAATTACAAAATTAGTGCAAAAATATGTAAAGCTAACTTTTCTTTCCAATTATACGTTTTCCTCGACAAAAGAAAGTAACCAGTCTCCATTAATGACTCCAACCATTAAGAAAAGAAGAAGGAAAATTGACATTAGCATATGGAACTGGTGAAGTAGCATTGTTAGGGCAAATGTGAGATTCAATCTCCAACAAATAATGACTTCAACGATTTCAGAGAAAAGAATAATGGAAATCGGCAACTTTGGCTCATAGACCTCGTGCGGTAGCCATTGTTAGGGTAAATGTGAGCTCCAATCTCCAACAACAAATGCTCCCATCAAATCCAAAACACCATATCAACTAAGTTTAAAATTAAAATTCAAAAACCAGACAATATTATTAGATGTTATGGTTGAAAGTTCTTTGAATTTTGACTTCAAAATCAAATCCAACAATTAAAATCTTTGCAACTTAAGTTTTAATTTTAAAATTCAATTCACTTATAAATATGATTTAATCAACTAAATTAAATGAATATCATATAATGTATTCCAAAACAGTTTTAAAGTGAAATAAAATTCTGCTACCCACAACTGAAATTTGGTTTCTAAAAAAGAAGAAAGAAAAAAAAACAAAACTAATTTATTGATTTGGTTGAATCTGAATGGGATGCTTTAAATCCTTAGGTTGCTAGAATAGTATTCATAAAAGAAGCACTTGGAAGAAGGTGTGAGAACAAGCAATTGCCAAGTTCTTGGGATTTAAAGGGGAGTTCTTCAAAAGAGGTAAATATGATTCAATACTTTGTTTAGATCAATTGGTAGCTTAATTTGCTCCATCATTACTTTTGTTGCTCTATTTTTGTGTTGGGTATTTCAAAGATTGCTCTGAATAGGTTGTTGTATATGTTTTTTATGGGTTGCTTATGTTACTTATAATGATTTGGGTTGCTGAATAAGTTGCTTCCTAGTTGCTTAAGAGGTTCTTTATTTGTTGTACATGTTGCTTATGGGTTGCTAAAGTAATAATAAAGTTTGTTGCATATGTTGATTATAATGGTTGGTACTTGCTATATAGGTTGCTAAAATGACTCTTTATATGTTGCTTATGGGGATTATGAGCTTCTTTAAGGGTTGCTATTAATTAGGTTATAATATTGATGGTGGGTTGCTGCATATGTTGTTGTATAGTTTCTTAAGTGGTTGTAAATGTTGTTGTATATGCTGCATGATAAAGGTTGTGGGATACTGAATAGATTGCTTACTAATTGCTTAAGGGGTTATAAATGTTACTGAAGAGATTGCTTAAGAGTTTCTTTGTTTGTAGTACATGTTGCTTATGGGTTGCTAAAGTAATAATAAAATTTGTTGCATATGTTGATTATAATGATTGGTAGTGGCTGAAAAGGTTGCTTATACGCTACTTAAAAGTCTCTTTATGAGTTGATTAGAAGCTTTTAAGTTTCAAGGGTTGCTTCAGAGTTTGAAAGGTTGCTCAATAGGGTTACATACAAGTTTTAATGGTTGTTTAACAAGTTAATATATAAGATTGTCATATGAGTTGCTTAGATGCTTTAGAGTTTCAAGAGTTTATTTTTCGGTTGCTTTATGAGTTGCTTACGAGTTTCAATAGTTGCATAACAAGTTGATATATAGGGTTGCTATATGACTTTCTTAAGAGCTTTAGAGTTTTAAGAGTCGCTTTCTAGGTTGCTTTATGGATTGTTTGTGAGTTTCAATAGTTGTTTAGCAAGTTGATATATAGGGTTGCTAAAAAGAGTTGCTATATGTAATGCCCCGAAATCCCTGATGCGGTTTAATAGCTGGATTAGTAGGCCGAGAGGACTATAACTATTTAATTATGCCATTAAATGATTATATGCATGTTTTGTGAATTATATTATAATATGATGTTAAATGCATGCATGTGATCCACATTTGATTATTGGGGTGTTTTGGTAAGTTGGCTCGTTGAGGGCATATTTGTGTATTTTGGAGCATATTGTGAGTTATGGATGAGATCCCATTATTATGGAGATATATTCGAGCTATTTTGCATGAGACGGTCTTATATTGTGAATTAGTGGCTTTGTCATAACAGGGTCATTTATTGGGATATTGAGTAATGGGAATGTTTATTTGATGATAAATTAGAAGTTACTGAGATCAGGAGGAAATTATGGAAGTTTTGACTATAATGTTCCCAGGGGTGTTTTCGGGACCCCGAGCACTAGGTTTTATTTGAGGTTACTTAAGCTTGAAGTAGCTTGTCAGATAGAACCGTACGTTAGAAAATACTTTCTCTCTTCCCGTCAGTTCCTTTTACCGTTCGAGGAAATTTTGAAGGAATCTCGAGTTCTAGGAGTCGGAATCAAGCGAGGATCGAGGCATAGCGATCCTAGGAAAGATTAGAAGCTTCTTGACCAAAGGATTTAACGAGAAACAACCCAATCAAAGGTAATCTAAGTCTTAAGTTTTGAGTTTTTATAGTTTCTAAGCTTAGAATTGGGTTTTGTGAATCGTTGAGTTTTTGGTTCGTTTGAGCCTCGGGATTTGATGATTTTGGATCATTGGGAAGTTTGGGAACTTTGATTTTTGGATTTGGAAGTATTTAGGTATGTTTTTGGAAGGTTTGGGATGAAGAAAATCGAGTTCATGGCTGGTTTCTAGGTGGGGGTCGCGGCCCTGTTCTTGGACGTCGCGGCCTAAGCTCAAAGAAGCAGCTGGAGGCAATTGGGTGTGCTGGGCGCCGCGACCCTTGCTCCTGGTGTGGGTGGGAGCCGCGGCTCAGGCAGGGTTTTGAGGCCGTTTGGGTGTTTTGACCTCAGGAACTTGGTTTTAGGCCTCAGGATTGTTCCTACTACCCGGATTAGTGGGGATTAATCTCCCGGAGGCTAGATCTTGGTTTAGGAACCTTTGTTATTCATTTTATTGATGATGTCCCATATTTTTTTATGACTAGGTGACCGTTAAGGAACTTAAAGGTTGACCGTTCTCAAGGGTCGTTCTTTTATTCTTTCTCGCTCGAATCAGAGGTAAGAAAACTGCACCCTATGTATATGACATGCATGGTTATACTTGATGTATGTTGGATGTTTTAATGTGACATACATGGTTATTGTTGAGGCATGTTAAGTGATTAAATGTGATGCATGTGTTGCACGAGAAACATGTGGTTAGGGCATGTTATGAATATTGAATATGAGATTGTTCAGAGCTTAAGCCTCTATGTTTATGCATGGTCCTAATTATGCTAGCAGTTGTTAAGTAAGCATGTTGAATGCCCTGTATTCGAATATTTGACATATGATATATGTTTGGTAGCATTGCTTACTTGTGTGTGTGGCATCGAGTATTCAGGATCAGCACTGGTCGCATTTTACTGACCTGAGAGTCAGAAACGGCATGAGCGTCATGAACGCAGAGTCGATAAAAGATTAGATCTAATCGACATCAGCAATGAATGACTCATATGGGGAATTAATGCTGGACCGACCCTAAGTTCGATGAAAATTATAAGCGCTTGTCTAGTCTATGATTAGTTACTCAGACCCAGGGCCAAAGGCCTAGGTGACTGTTTTGTCACATCGCTGAGGGAGCAGAATCCCATGTTAGTGACTTGGTAATTAGTCGCTTGTTAAAAGGTACAGACCCCCTGTTAGTGACTTGGTAATTAGTCACTTGTTAAAAGGTACAGACCCCCTGTTAGTGACTTGTTGATCAGTCACTCGTTCATTGTTTGAACTTATTTTCCTGCTTGAATAGGGCTATAATTGCTAGGCATGTGCCTTATGATTTGATGACATGTTATTACTAATCATGAGCATGTTGAGTTTTCTTGCTAGGCTTCGACTCATGGGTGCTATGTGGTGCAGGTAAAGGCAAAAGAAAGCTGGACCATCCTTGAGTTGGAGAGCTTAGGTGACGATGTGTACATATGCGGCTACTTGACCACCATGGTCGAGGGTTGAAAGAGGAACTAGGGTTAAACCCTGTTTTGCCGCTTAGATCGACTGGTTGTAAATATTTTCTTGTAATAGACCTTTAAATTATATTTTTGGGATCCCAATGTATATAATAAACGTTCTAATGAAACGTTATATATTAACCAAAATTTGTAATCCCTAAACCGCTAATCATACTTAGTTACACGATTTTGGCCGAATGACTCGATTAGCGAGTTTAGCACTGTTTATAATGCACACCGTAATAGTCCCTAGAGTTTAGGGCATTACAACTTGGTATAAGAGCTTGCCAAGGTTTATGGTTCCTGAAGACAAGCTGGGCATGTACACTCGTCACTGAAGATAGCTTCACTCAGGGAATGGTAACTTTTTCTGTAGTTATGTGCTTAACTGCTTAAATAGAATGTAAATGCTTTGCCTGCACATTGTATTAGGGAGCATGAGATTCTGATAGAGCCTGGCTCTTGACTATATGATTATATGCTCCGTGAATATATATATATATATATATGAATGTGATCATATGATTACTTGCTCTATGAATATATAATTGTGATATTTGCATGCTGGAGTTGGAGGCATGGTGTGAATGTTGGAAGAGCAGGGGTTATGATTGGTGTATGAATGCCATGGGCATGTTTATAACACTACAAGTGATTTGTAAATGTGGTGTGGTAAGATTGTTCCTGTGGGGAAAGCTCTTGATATGCTCAACATGTTTAATGGGTCAAGTTATTGAATGCAGATTCAATTAGCAGGTTTATAGTCAAGGTAGATAATAAGGCCTAGTGGTGGTTACACAGAGGCTGGGAGTTACAACCAAGGTTTTAGTTCTTCATCTGCTCCTATGAATTTTTAGCAGATGTTCTCAGATTTGCAATCAAGATTGCAGAGGCATGAGGAAGAGATTAGGTGTCTGAAGCAACAACAGAATCTGTTGGGGAGCACTTCTTCCTTGGTTATGCCAGGAGTGGCATCAGCTTTGGCTCAGCCTAGGATTGTGAGCAGATGGGAATTTCTTTGTGGAAGATTCCAGGAATACTACCCTCCAGTCTTCGAGGGAGGCATAGATCCATTCAGAGCTGAGCAATGGATGGGTATGATCAGTTCCATTATGGACAGTATGGGGCTGGTGGATCACGATAGGGTGATCTATGCTACATGTGTACTGCGGGATGATGCCCGGACGTGGTGGGAAGTAGTATCCCAGACATGAGACATAGCTGTGATGGACTGGAAAGAATTTAGGCAGCTGTTCAATGAGAAGTATTATTGTGATGTAGCCAAGATTACTAAGATGAATGAGTTTCTAAATCTTGTTCAGGGTAATGCAACAATAGTTGAGTATGTTAACAGATTTGATGGGTTGGCCAAGTTTGCTTTAGACATGGTACCCACAAATATAGCTCGGAAGGAAACGTTTGTTCAGGAATTGAATCCTGGAATAGCTCGGGGCATTAGAGTTGCCCCAGTGCATGAAATCTTTACCTATGCTCAGGTGGTAGGGAAGGCTCTTGATTTTGAGAGCGCGAGACATCAGATTGGGTAGAAGAGTGCTGGAGATCACGGAGCTCAGATAGTGGTGCCTCCACTTATTGGAGCAAGTAAGAAGGAAAGCCGAAAGACATATCCAGTATGCGCTCAGTGTAAGGGGCATCATCTAGGAGAATGCCGAACAAAGGCATGTTTCTCATGTAAAATGTTTGGACATTGTAAGAAGGATTGCCCAATGCTAAGGAAGGATGAGAAAAAGGGGATGGACAGCTCGACTCCAGTTCGAGTGTTTATTCCGAGGCAGTCAGAGTCCGAGATGGAGACTAGTTCCTTAGGGGTGGCAGATAAGTTTTCTAGTTTTGATTTTTGAGTTATGCTGATTGGTTTTGGGGCCATATTGTTCCCTTGTTTGTTGCATATATAGAAGCATAAAGATGTTATGCAAATCACTTGGTTACGTTGTGATCGGAAGGCAATACTGTATTGGTGACTTAAGAAATGAGTTGGATTACGATGCAAAGGGCTCATCAGTGGTTTTGATGAAGCTGGTTATGACTGTCTTTGGTATGATCTAGGATATGGATAGGTTAAGTGATTATGGGGCAATGCTAAATGGCAAGTAAGGGATAGTAACTCTTGGTTTTGAGAGTGGAATCCTTGTGATGATTGGCAATGTGCATGGATTCTGTGTGCTTATGACGTCTGTATTGAGAGCTAGAGTTTTATCCAGGGGGAGGCATAGAACTCTTAGCTAGTGTGGTGGATACCACTTAGATTGTGCCAATGGGAACATGACAGACTGGATTAGTCTGTGAGTTTCTGGATGTGCTTTCATAGGATTTGCCAGGGTTACCTTTATGTGAAAAATATAAAATGGTGATTGGATTGGTGCCAGGAATGGATTCAGGTTTAGGGTACTGTTTTGAATGGTTTAGTGGGGTTGTAAGAACTTAAGGTTCGGTTATTGAGTAAGATGGTATTCTCCAAGGTAGATCTTGGATCTGGTTACTACCAGCTAGAGATCAAGGAGAATGATATGTAGAAGACTATTTTATATCAGATAAGGGCACTGGAAGTGCCGAGTTACGATTTGGGAATTTGATTAACATTGAGTTGACTTGGTGAATCAAATGAATAGAGCATTCAAAGGTTTATTTTAATGGGATTTGCGATCGTCTTGGACGATGATTTTATGGTGTATTTTCTGCGGAAATTTTCCAAGGTCAAGGAACGCCTTAGGGGCAGGAGTTTCCTTGGGTGGTAAAGATATTTCAGGTGCCTTGGGAAAGATTTCTGAGTCTTCTTGTAAATTAGAATCAGTTAGTAGGTGGTTATGACACCTCATTAATAGGGAAAAAGGATTGCTTATGCAACATGTTGGTTAAAGTATCTGACCAGAACTAGAGTAGAGTTTCTGGTGGGCCAGGTGGTCAGTTTTACGTTTGAGATTATCATTTCGGAAAGAATTAAAAGGAAAGAAAATTAAGTGAACCACAGATAAGAAAGATTGAGTGGAAAGTCTTAGCTAGATTAGCTAAGAGTTGTACAGCTTCAGGCATGAATTTATTATGGTATAAAGATTGGATTTGGAATCCGATGGACACTAAGATTAATTGGAAGATTCTAGATGAATCTTATGTTACTCTCTTATTCTCTTCATTCAGGCATCATGTCAGTGTATCAGAGTTTGAAAGCTTTATAGTGGTGGCTTGAGATGGAGAAGGATGTAATGGAATGCGTGGTAAAGTTCTTAACCTGTTAGCAGGTCAAGACAGAGTATCAGGAATCAGCAAGGCCATTGCAGCCTTTGAGTATTTTGTAATGGAAATAAGGAAACATCGCGATAGGTTTCGCGGTGGGATTGCCCAGGTTAGTGGGTCAGCATGAATTGGTTTAGGTCATTATGGACCAGTGTGTCAAGTGAGTTTATCTTTATCAACAAGGGTGAATAATGCAGCTGATTAGTAATCAGATCTCTATGTGAAAAAGGTAGTGCGCCTTCATGAAATTCAAGGTCTATCTTATCAGATGGAGACTTTATTGTGACTTCCAGGTTTTGGAAGGGTTAAGAAAGGCGATAAGTATATCGATGGGATTCAATAAAATTTATTATTCTCAGACTGATGGTAAATCAAAGAGGGAAAGAAAGAGAATTATCCAGTGTTAGAAAGGTACCTTATGAGATAAAGTATGATAGAGAATGTTTATCACCAATTCATTGGAATGAGAAGGATGAGATGTTATATTTGGATCCTGAGGTAGTTCAGGGGACTATTGAGATTATTAGAGGTTGAAGCTTGGATGCTCAATTCTCGTAATAAATGGAAAAGTTGTACTGAATTGAAAAGCAGGAACATAGAGTTCTAGGTAGAAGGTTGTATCTTCCTTAAAAGTATCACCACGGAAAGAGATGGAGAGTTAAGGGCAAGTTGAGCCATAGATTGTTATGACAGTTTGAGTCCTGGGTAGGACTGGTTAGGTTGACTTTGGATCGACCTTATCTTTGGCACTGTCGGTTATACACAATGTATTATGTATTTCCATGCTGAGGACATGGGTTAAAAGAAACTCATGATTTGAGTTATGAGAATCTGGGGATTTGAGGCTAAGTTATCCTGCAAGGAATAGCCAGTCCAGATATGAAATAGAAAGAATAAGGTTCTGAGGAACAAAGTTGTACCTTGGGTTAAGGTATGTTGCAAAAACAGTGAGGTCAAGGGAACGACCTGGGAAACTAGAATCAGTTGTGTGGAATATATATTTCGGGCAGTTCAGGTAAATTTCGAGGACGAAATTTCTGTAAGGAGGGGATAGTTGTAATGCCCCGAAATTCCTGATGCATTTTAATGGTTGGATCAGTAGGCCAGGAGGGTCATAACTGTTTAATTATGCCATTAAATGATTATATGCATGTTTTGTGAATTATATAATAATATGATGTTAAATGCATGCATGTGGTCCACATTTGATTATTGGGGTGTTTTGGTAATTTGGCCCGTTGATGGCATATTTGTGTATTTTGGTGCATATTGTGAGTTATGGATGAGATCCCATTATTATGGAGAAATATTCGAGCTATTCGGCATGAGACGGTCTTATATTGTGAATTAGTAGATTTGTCATAACGGGGTCATTTATTGGGATATTGAGTAATGGGAATGTTTATTTGATGATAAATTGGGAGTTATTGAGATCAGGAGGAAATTCTAGAAGTCTTGACTATAATGTTCCCGGGGGTGTTTTCGAGACCCTGAGCACTAGGTTTTATTTTAGGTTACTTAAGCTTGAAGTAGCTTGTCAGATAGAACCGTACATTAGAAAATACTTTCTCTCTTCCCGTCAGTTCCTTTCACCGTTCGAGGCAATTCGAAGGAATCTCGAGTTCTAGGAGTAAGAATCAAGTGAGGATCGAGGCATAGCATTCCTAGGAAAGATTATAAGCTTCTTGACTGAAGGATTTAACGAGAAACAACCCAATCAAAGGTAATCTAGGTCTTAAGTTTTGAGTTTTTATAGTTTCTAAGCTTAGAATTGGGTTTTGTGAAATGTTGAGTTTTTGGTTCGTTTGAGCCTTAGGATTTGATGATTTTGGATCATTGGGAAGTTTGGGAACTTTGATTTTTGGATTTGGAAGTGTTTAGGTATGTTTTTGGAAGGATTGGGATGAAGAAAATCGAGTTCATGGCTGGTTTCTGGGTGGGGGCCGCGACCCAAGCTTGAAGAAGCAGCTGGAGGCAATTAGGTGTGCTGAGCGCCGCGACCCTTGCTCCTGGTGTGGTTGGGGGCCATGGCTCAAGGTGCTAGGGCCGCGGCTCAGGCAGGGTTTTGAGGCCGTTTGGGTGTTTTGACCTCGGGAACTTGGTTTTAGGCCTCGGGATTGTTCCTACTACTCGGATTAGTGGGGATTGATGTCCCAGAGGCTAGATCTTGGTTTGGGAACCTTTGTTATTCATTTTATTGATGAGGTCATGTATTTGGTTATGACTAGGTGACCGTTAAGGAACTTAAAGGTCGACTGTTCTCAAGGGTCGTTCTTTTATTCATTCTCGCTCGAATCAGAGGTAAGAAAACTGCACCCTATGTATATGACATGCATGGTTATACTTGATGTATGTTGGATGTTTTAATGTGACATACATGGTTATTGTTGAGGCATGTCAAGTGATTAAATGTGATGCATGTGTTGCACGAGAAACATGTGGTTAGGGCATGTTATGAATATTGAATATGAGATTGTTCAGAGCTTGAGCCTCTGTGTTTATGCATGGTCCTAATTATGCTAGTAGTTGTTAAGTAAGCATATCGAATGCCCTGTATTCGAAGATTTGACATATGATATATGTTTGGTAGCATTGCTTACTTGTGTGTGTGGCATCGAGTATTCAAGATTATTAGGATGTTCTGATAATTTGGCCCGTTGAGTGCATATTTGTGTATTTTGGTGCATATGGTGAATTAGGAATGAGATCCCATTATTATGGAGATATATTCGAGCTATTCGGCATGAGACGGTCTTATATTGTGAATTAGCGATTTTGACATAACGGGGGTCTTTTATTGGGATATTGAGAAATGAGAATGTTATTTAATGATAAATTGGGAGTTATTGAGATCAGGAGGAAATTCAGGAAGTTTTGACTATAATACCCCCGGGAGTGTTTTCGGGACCCCGAGCACTAGGTTTTATTTGAGGTTACTTAAGCTTGAAGTAGCTTGTCAGATAGAACTGTACGTTATAAAAACACCTTTCTCTCTTTCCCGTTAGTTCATTTTACCGTTCGAGGCATTTTCGAAGAAATCTCGAGTTCTAGGAGTCGGAATCAAGTGAGGATCGAGGCATAGAGATCCTAGGAAAGATTAGAAGCTTCTTGACCGAAGGATTTGACGAGAAACAACCCAATCAAAGGTAATCTATGTTTTAAGTTTTGAGTTTTTAGAATTTCTAAGCTTCGAATTGGATTTTGTGAATCGTTGAGTTTTTGGTTCGTTTGAGCCTCGGAATTTTATGGTTTTGGATCATTGGGAAGCTTGGGAACTTTGATTTGTGGATTTGGAAGTGTTTAGGTATGTTTTTGGAGGGTTTGGGATGATGGAAACCGAGTTTATGGCTGGTTCTGGGTTGGGGGCCGCGGCCCTGTTCTTGGGCGCCGCGGCCCTTGCTCCTAGTGTGGCTAGGGGTCGCGGCTCAAGGTGCTAGGGCCACATCCCTTTGGTAGTTTTGAGCCTGTTTGAGTGTTTTGACCTCGGGAACTTGGTTTTAGGCCACGGGATTGATCCTACTACCCGGATTAGTGTGGATTGATGCCCCGGCGACTAGATCTTTGTTTAGGAACCTTTGTTATTCATTTTATTGATGGTGTCTCATATTTGGTTATGACTAGGTGACCGCTAAAGGGCTAAAAGTCAGATCGTTCTCAAGGGTCGTTCTTTTATTCATTCTCGCTCGAATTAGAGTTAAGAAAACTGCACCCTATGTATATGACATGCATGATTGTTGTTGAGGCATGTTGTTTGATAATGTGGACATTGATTGCATATTAAATGCTTAGGAGAGCTTGCTTACTTGTGTATGACACTTATTAGTCAGGGACGGCACTGGTCGCATATTACTGGCACTGGTCGCATATTACTGACCTGTGAGTTAGAAATGGCATAAGCCTCCTGAACACAAGGCCGATTAAAGATTAGATCTAATCGATATTAGCGTTTAATGACTCTAGGGCATTAATGTTGGACCAAACCTAAGGTCGATGAAACTTCCAGCGCTTGACTAGTGTAAGACTAGTTACTCAGAGTCAGGGCCTAAGGCCTAGGTGATTGCTTGTCACATGGCTAGGGAGCGGAATCCCATGGTTATGACTCTATGGTCATGAGGAAGGTTATGTTGGCGATTATTCATCATGCACCTATCCTGGTTAAGCTAGTGAAAGGTTCACTTATTTGTAAAGCCTCGGTGACCCTATCGTCACATGGCTAGAAGGAACGAAACCCACCTTAGTGACTTTTGCAACTGTCACTCATCTGTTTTGGACTGAGAGTCCTGAATAATGATTATGATCATTGTTGAGAATGTATTCATGATATATTGTGTTTTCTTGCTGGGCCTTGGCTCATGGGTGCTATGTGGTGCAGGTAAAGGGAAAGAAAAGCTCACCCAGCCTTGAGTGGAGAGCTTAGGTGGTGATGCGTTCATATGCGACCGCTTGACCACCACGGCCAAGGAGTTCTCAGAGGAACTATGGGGTTTACCCTATTTTTGCCGATTAGGTCGGCGGGTTTGTAAATTTAAACAGTAATGACCATTTTGAGTTGTAAATAACTTGTAAATGTTTTTATGGGCCCATGAACAGTTTTATGTATTAAATAAAATATATAATTTCCTTTTGATTGGTTTTCCACCTTAGCCTGTTAATAACACTAGAAGCACGTTTTTAACCAAAAGACTCAAGTAGCGAGTTAAATTTCCGGTTCACCGTACTGTTATGGGGTATCCAGGGCGTTACAACTTGGTATCAGAGTGTGCCAAGGTTAGGGTTCCTGTAGACTGGCTGGGCATGTACACTCATCACTGAAGTCAAGCTCGACTCATGGTTTGGTAACTATTTATGTAGTTATATGTATAACTGCTTAAATATAGTATATATGTTTTACCTGTATGCATGAGATGCCATGTTAAACCTGTGCCCTGAATAATACATTCTCAGCAACCGTGTGCTAATCAGTACTGAAATTGTTGGAACATACTTATTAGTATTGTTGTTTGTAAATTACTATGTGATACATGCTAAGTGCTAAATGCTATAAACATGTATATGCTTGTATAATTGTGTGACATCGGAATATGATAATTGTTCTTGGGCCGTAAGGCGGCAAGAGGTTTAGTTATTACTACCTGACTGGCCGTATTGATCATTGTTTCAGCAAGGTATAAGTTGATAAGAATGAATCCAGGGCAGACAGATATGTCAGCTAGCCAAAGTGATCAAGGCCAGAATAATAATAGTCATGGTCAGGAAAATGACCAGTCACAGATTCCACAGCCAGCTCCTGTAAACTGGCAGTAGATAATTAGTGATCTGCAGGCAACAGTGTTGAGACAGGGAGAAGAGCTTCGTCTCCTGAGACAATAGCAAGCACATGCAGTGGCCAGTGTATCAGAGGCACCTCTTGTGTCGGTGCTAGCAGTAGAGCAGTTGCTTGAGGTTGGAAATAAATGGGAGCCTCTTTATGAAAGGTTCAGGAAGCAACAACTTCCTGTTTTTTAGGGCAGTGCAGATCCTGCCAAGGCAAAGCAGTGGATGAGTATGATTACCACTATCCTAGATTTCATGAGGGTGACTGTTTATGAGAGGGTTTCCTGTGCCACTTATATGTTTCAGGAGGATGCCCGAATTTGGTGGGAGGTTATTACCCAGACCAAGAATGTTAATGCCTTGAGTTGGGAAGAGTTTCAGACTATGTTCAATGAGAAATATTATAATGATGCTATCAGGGCGGCAAAGGCTGAGGAGTTCATTAGGCCACTTCAGGGAAGTTTGTCAGTCACTGAGTATGCCTTTAAGGTTGATCGTTTGGCAAAGTTTGCCATGGAACTGGCCACTGATGGGACCAGAAGAGATAGATTTCTCCAGGGGCTACAACCCATATTAGCCCGTGATGTATGTATTACCACTTTTGCTGGGGTTACTACCTATGCACAGTGGTTGAGAAGGCACTCACAGCTGAGAGTGCAGAGAACAAGATCTGGCGTGACAGTGTAGCCAGAAAAGAGTTTAGGAGGATAGGTCCTCCCTTTGTGGGTTCAAGTAGGGGTGGAGGCCCCAGTGAGCAGAAGAGGAAGGTTCCTGACACCTTCCCAGTTCCAGGTCCTGATAGGCGACCCCGTGGTGTTTCAATGGGTCGTCCAGGTGGTAATGAAGCCTGGAAGTCTTATCCTGAATCCCTAGATGCAAGAGGCGTCATTTGGGAGAATGTAGGGCAAGGGCCTGCTTCTCATGTGGAGCAGTGGGTCATCTTAAAAAGGATTGTCCAAAGGCAAGAAAAGAAGAACCTAGAAAAGCGGACAGCTCGGCCCCAGCTCGAGTGTTCGCATTGACACAAGCAGAAGCTGAGGCTTCTCCCTCAGTAGTTACATGTCAGCTTCTTAGTGCTGGAACCCCTTATAATGTTTTGATTGATTCTGGTGCTACACATTCTTTTGTTGCTAGTAGTATTATTGATAGACTGTGTAGACCCTGTGATTTTTATGTCGTGGGGTTTGGAACTTTGTTACCCACTGGAGAGTTAGTGGTATCCAGGAGATGGGTCAGATCTTTGCCAGTGACAGTCGAGGGCAGAGAGTTGTCAGTGGATTTAATAGAGTTGGTTATAACTGACTTCGACATGATATTGGGTATGGATTGGTTGGCAAAGTATGGGGCAACCATTGATTGCAGAAGGAAAATGGTCACCTTTGAGCCTGAAGGTGAGGATCCTTTTATGTTTGTTGGTATTGTGCATGGACCTCGCATACCTATGATTTCTATATTGAGGGCTAGGGATCTATTGCAAGGAGGTTGCATTGGATTCTTAGCCAGTGTGGTTGATACCACTCAGGTCGTGCCAGTGAGACCAGAAGAGACCAGACTTGTTTGTGAATTCCTGGATGTATTTTCAGAAGATTTGCCAGGGTTGCCACCACACAGAGAGATAGAGTTTGTGATAGAACTGGCATCAAGGATGGAGCCAGTGTCTAAAGCACCTTACAGAATGGCCCCAGCTGAGTTAAAAGAATTAAAGGTACAGTTGCAAGAACTGTTGGATTTGGGTTTTATCATACCTAGTTTCTCACCTTGGGGTGCGCCAGTTCTGTTTGTAAAGAAGAAGGATGGTTCTCTGAGGATGTGTATTGATTACAGAGAACTGAATAAACTGACAATCAAGAATAAGTATCCTTTGCCAAGAATAGATGATTTGTTTGATCAGTTGCAGGGTAAGAAGGTATTTATCAATAAATCAGTTGCTGATGACGTGGCAAGGATTTTCGATATGTGGCAGACACGTAGCAGAGATACGGCTCGCCTATCAACCAACATTATTTCTACACGAAGAGATCAAGTTCTATATACGACCAGCTTGGTCGTATATTTTGCTCATTTATGTAAAGATCTGTACAGTTGTGATGATATCCGAGAATATCTCTTCATTATGACCTGCAGATCCGATCATTAAGGATTGATATTATTTCCTAATTCATGTAACTCTTCCTAAGCCTATAAATACACAAGAGAAAGCTCAAGGAAGGGGATCGATCTTTTTTTCTTTGAGAATTATAGTACTATTATCCATCGTTGTATTGTTTTCTTCTTCTAAGGTCCGTGAAACTCAGGAACCGTAGTTCTTTGATCACACCTTGGGAGCTCAATATTAATAATAGTATCAAGTGGACGTAGGTCATTACCAATCACTGGGGCCGAACCACTATAAATCTCTGTGTTCTTTATCTTTCCATTAGATTATTTTCAAGCTCTATATCATTTTCCTGTCGTTTCCTAGACTTCATGTCGTTGACCAAAATCAGGGTCAACAGAAGGTATTCTCAAAGATCGACCTTCGTTCTGGTTATCATCAGTTGAGGGTCAAGGAGGGAGACATACCGAAGACTGATTTTCGTACCAGGTATGGGCATTATGAGTTCTTAGTTATGTCTGTTGGATTGACTAATGTCCCTGCTGCTTTTATGGATCTGATGAACAGAGTGTTCAAGGATTATCTAGACCAGTTTGTGATCGTCTTCATCAATGATATTCTGGTATATTCTCAGTCTGAGTCAGAGCATGAGCAGTATCTGAGGTTGGTTCTAAAGAGACTGAGGGAACACAGATTGTTTGCAAAATTCAAGAAATGTGAGTTCTGGTTATCTCAAGTATTCTTTCTTGGGCACATTGTCAGTAAGGAGGGGATTAAGGTAGATCCAGCAAAGATTGAAGCGGTAAAAGATTGGCCAAGGCCAAAGATGAATTGGCCGCTCTATGGGCCAACCAAGAGAGTGCCGCCGAGATAATGGCATCACAGCAGAGGGAGATAGTCCGCCAGCACTAAGAGCTGAGCGAGAGACAGGCGGAGATGGACCGTCGTCAGAGGGATGCAATGGCAGCCCTTGAAGCAGCCCTCCAGTTGGCTAGGAAGCAGGCTGCACCTGCCTCGCAGCGTGATCAACCCCTAAGTGGGCCACCTCAAAGAGGTCCCAATCCTAGCCCTCTGTTCCAGCCAACAAGCCCTCAAAGGCCGGAGCAGCCACTGATGCCTCAGGATGATGTCCCACCTTGGGACCCTGAGACGCAGCCTCCGTCCTAGGCTGGTCGAGGCAATCCCCCGCGCCCAAGGCAGAATAGGGTCGGGCAATATCCCCGCAGCCCTAGATGCCCAGGGGGTGAAGATCCGCATCCACCGAGCAGAGGGCAGCGTAATTCTGCCAACAGAAGGAACTCGGAGACAGGCTCTGCGGTCAGGGACCATCCACGGCATGACAATGCACGGGGCCCACTGATCAGCGCAGGCCTCCCCCTAATGCTCGGGAAGTTCCAGCCCAAGGAGGCAACAGAGGAAACAGTCGGTCCCACCATAGCCAGTCAAGGTTCAGAGATGGCCACGGATACAATGAGGCCGACTCAGACAGAGGGAATGCTGATCGAAGAAACGAGAAGAGAGGTGGAGGCAGAAGCCCACCACCTAGAGAAGACCGACAAGCAGGACATAATGCTGGGGGGTAGCCCAGACAAAACAACGTCTTTAGCCAGCTCAGAGCCGGGGAGCAGCGGCGAAGAGACGATGACTTGAGAGATGTACTCAACGACCGCCGAGAAAGGCATGATGAGTACATTCCCCCAGCACCAGAGGCCCTAGCAATTTCTGAAGCCGTTCAGGCTCAAATCGATGCCCTGAACCAGGCTGTGCAGCAGCTGGTCAGGGGATGGACATCGCATATCGAGTACGATCGGAGGAGAGGCACCCCTTTCATACAAAGGATTGTTGTGGCAGAAACCCCCGGCAAGTTCAAGATGCCGACTCTGCCAAACTTTGACGGGTACGGAGATCCAGTATCTCATGTAAACAAATTTGAGATACAAATGGACATTCAAAAAGTCTCTGAAGACGCTCGCTGTAGGATCTTCCCAGCGACCCTTTCTGATGCCGCTCAGGAGTGGTTCTTTAAGTTCCCTCCTGCAAGTATAATATCCTGGGAAATGTTCGTGAAGGAGTTTTATGGACAGTTCTATGCGGGTCGTGTGCACCCCATTGAGGCAAACCAACTGGTTGAAATACGCCAGAAAGAAGGGGAGCCTTTGAAGGAGTATGTTCAGTGCTTCATGCGAGCCGCAGCAGGAGCCAAGACTATGGGCGATGAAGGCAAGATGATGGCCCTAACCGCTGGGGTTAGGCGCCATTCTCCTCTCTAGAGTAGCCTCAGGAAGTATGGGGTTAACACTACCCAGGAGTTTTTAGATCGAGTTGATCAGTACATCAAGCTCGAGGACGCGATTGCCAACGAAGGAAAATTGCCAGCAAAGGACAAGGGGCCCAAAGAAGAACCCGCCAAAGCCGCCAACGGGTCTAAGCCCAATGGCAATGGCAAAGGCAACGAGAATGGCAACGGTAAAAATGGTGGAATGCGGGCGAATGGCGAACCCTCGACCTCCGAGAGTAAGCGCCCCAAAAATAATCGGTCTGAACCAAAATTCACCAATTACACCGCCCTTGTCGAAATCCGAGCTGAGGTTTTCCAAGCGACCAGCTCGAGCGTGCCCTACAGATGACCCGCGCCTATAAGAAAGGATATCTCCAAGAGAGATTCGACAAAGTTCTGTCGTTATCATAACGACTACGGGCACGACACCAATGAGTGTAACCAACTGAAGGACGAGATTGAGTTCCTGATAAGACAGGGACACTTAAGAAGATATGTACGAGCCGCGCGAGGTTCTCAGCGAGAGGCTCAAGGTGGCAACGAGTCGACGCCTGCACGCCAGCGCTCGCCACCTTTACAGCCAGCTCCCGTGGCAGGTACCTTACTCACCATCTACGGAGGCCCACATCTTGCAGGAGATAGTGGAAAAGCGAGGGAACGATACGCTCGAACCTTACGCCACGACCAGGACATCGAGATGATGAGTGTTGAGGATCGTGCACCCAAAAAGGCTCGATCAGAGGAGGAACCGATCACCTTCTCTGATGACGACGCCCATCATGTGCGATTCCCACACTCCAATCTGCTGGTCGTGGATGTCCAAATTGCAAATATGATGGTGAAAAGGGTGTTGGTCAATACAGGAAGTTCGGTCAACATCCTATATAAGTCCTCGCTGGAAAGGATGAAACTATTCATCAAGGACCTAGAGCCATGCAACCAAACCATTTATGGTTTTTTCGGAGAAGGGCTTGCCCCAGTAGGGTCAATTAGACTCCCAGTCACAGCAGGTACCGCACCTACTAACAGGACATTACTCACCACTTTTATAGTGGTTGATTTTCCTTCGGCGTACAATACCGTGATAGAGAAACCTATTCTGGTTGACCTTCGAGCCGTCACTTCTGTATGGCACCTCGCCATGAAATTCCCAATAGACGTAGGAGTAGGATGCGTACTGGGAAACCAGCGAGAGGCGAGAGAATGCTACAACGCCTCGATCACTAAGGCAAAAAAGGGTGTATCGAGGGATGCCACCGAAAAAGAGTTGCAAATGTCATATGATGTTCAAGCCCGCTCAGGTGATAATCTCACTAAATAGGGCATTTCCCAAAGGAGGATAGAGACTTAGATCCTCGCTTTGGGGGTTTCGAAGAAGCAGTAGGCCCCATCGAGGACCTTGAAGAAGTCCAACTCGATGAGGAAAATCCGACCAGAGTTGTGAAAGTCGGTAAAAACTTAGAGACAACAACAAAACAAGCACTGGTGGAGTTCTTAAAAAGGAACCAGGACATCTTTGCCTGGTCGCATAAAGACATGGTTGGGATAGATCCTGCAATCATCAGCCATGTCCTGAACATTGACAAAAGCTTTCCACCTGTGCAATAGAAAAGATGGCTGCTCGACAAAGACCGATCGAAAGTTTTGAAGGAAGAAGTTGAGAAGCTGAAGGAGAATGGGTTCATCAGGGTGGCGTTTTATCCATCATGGGTCTCCAATCCCGTACTCATGCCCAAGCTGAATGGCAAGTGGCATGGGTGGGTGGATTTTACAAACCTCAATAAAGCCTGCCTAAAAGACTGTTTCCCACTCTCAAGGATCGACCTGCTGGTCGATGCCACTGTAAGACACGAGATCCTCTCATTCATGGATGCATACTCTGGGTATAACCAGATTAGTATGCATCCCCCTGATGAGGATCACACTTGCTTTCGAACCGATACAGGGCTCTACTGTTACAAGGTGATGCCCTTTGGTTTGAAAAACGCTGGTGTGACTTATCAAAGACTCGTCAACCACATGTTCAAGGAGATGATCGGGGAAAACATGGAGGTTTACGTCGATGATATGCTGGTTAAGTCGAAGAAGGTTGAAGGACATGTAAGGGACTTGCAGGAATGCTTCAACATCCTTAATAAATATAGGATGAAGCTGAATCCCCTTAAATGTTCCTTCGGAGTTGGATTAGGGAAGTTCTTGGGATTCATAGTTAACTCAAGAGGAATTGAAGCTAATCCCGAGAAGATAAAAGCCCTGATTGAGATGAAGTCACCAGTGAAGATTAAGGATGTCCAAAGTCTGACTGGGAGAATTGCCGCCCTTAGTAGATTCATTTCAAAATCAACGGACAAGTGTGTCCCATTTTTCAATCTACTCAGAGGCAACAAGAAATTTGAATGGACAGATGAGTGTGAACAGGCCTTTCAAGCACTGAAAGCGCATATGGCGCAACCACCCATTCTGTCGAAGCCAGTCGATAAAGAAACTTTGTTCGTCTACCTGGCAGTCACAGATTACACTGCTAGTGCTGTTCTGGTGAGAGAATAAGAAGGTGTGCAGAAGGCTGTCTATTACATAAGAAAAAGGCTGATCGGAGCAGAATTGAGATATCCCCCCATTGAAAGGTTAGCCTACTGCTTAGTATTGGCCTCTAGGAAGTTGCGACCTTATTTCTAAGCCCATCCGATTACGGTCTTAACCGACCAGCCTCTTCGGCAAGTTCTGCAAAAGCCAGAGGCTGCCAAAAGATTACTAAAGTGGGCAGTCGAGCTCGGGCAGTTCGACATATCTTACCTACCACGAGCAGTGATAAAGGGACAAGCCTTAGCTGACTTCATCGCCGAGTTCACAGAGCCCGCAGGTAGCGAGCAGATCGAAGAGCCTAGCAAGCCTGAAGGTCAAACCCAAGCACCCTCGTGGAAATTGTTCACTGACGGATCATCTAACGAATCCCACGCAAGAGCAGGAGTGATATTGATAACGCCGGAAGGGCATCGATTTCACTATGCAATAAGATTTGACTTCACTGCCTCTAACAATGAGGCTGAATATGAAGCACTGCTCGCTAGACTGCGGTTAGCCAAGGACATGAACATAAAAGCGCTTGACATTTATAGTGATTCTCAGCTAGTCGTGAATTAGATCTTGGGAGAGTATCAAGTGTAGGGATTAAAGATGGTTGCTTATCTGAACAAAGCAAAGGATCTGTTAGCCCAGTTCGGCAGATACACTCTCTAGCAAGTGCCTCGTGATCAGAATTCCAATGCAGACGCTTTGGCAAAGTTGGCAAATGCAAAAGATGCTGATACTCTGAACATAGTGCCAGTCGAGCGACTACTTGCACCCATCATCCAAGCAACATAATCCACTTTAGTCATCCAGATGACGGATACATGGATGGCGCCATATGTAGAGTATCTATCAAGCGATGTGCTACCAGTGGACAGAAACAAAGCTAGGACCCTTCAGCGGCAAGCTGCTAGGTATATCCTGGTCGATGGAATCCTGTACCGAAGAGGATACTCACTGCCACTTCTCAGGTGTATTACAAAGGAGAAAGCCAAAGAGTTGATGAAGGAGGTACACGAATGTTTTTGCGGGGAGCACGCTGGGGGGCAAAGCCTGTCAAAAAAGATCCTAAGGCAGGGATATTTCTGGCCAACAATGAATGAAGACTCCATGGAGTTCGTGCGAAAATGTGACAAGTGCCAAAGGTTTTCTAAAATCCCACAAGTAGCTCCCAATGAGTTAAAGTAGATGCAGAGTCCATGGCCCTTTGCGGTTTGGGGCATAGATCTAATCGGATCTTTGCCTACGGGAAAAGGTGGTGTAAAGTATGCAGTGGTTGCCGTCGACTACTTCACCAAATGGGTCGAAGTTGAGCCACTCGCGACCATAACGACGAAGAAAGTGCTTGACTTCGTAGTCAAAAACATCATCTGTCGCTATGGATTGCCAAAGAAGATAGTCTCAGATAACGGCACCCAGTTTGACAGTGATCTATTCACAAACTTCTACAAACGTCACGACATTATTAAAAGCTTTTCTTCAGTCACTCATCCCTAGGAAAATGGGCAAGTCGAGACAGTTAATAAAATGTTGAAGGATACACTGAAGAAAAGTCTCGAAGAAGCTAAGGGAGCATGGCCAGAACAGTTTCCTGAATTCCTCTGGTCGTACAGAACTTCCCACCGAACATCAACAGGTCATACCCCATTTTCCTTGGCATACGGGTATGAGGCCATGTTTCCTGTTGAGTTGGATCCACCCTCTCACCGCATATTAACATACAACTAGGATTCTAACAGCCAGCTACTGATGGAATCCTTGGACTCAATTGATGAAAGGCGTGAACAAGCCCAGCTTCGAGTAGCTGCATACCAGCAGAAGGTCGCCCGGTATTTCAACTCCAAAGTTCGAGAAAGAAATTTCAATGTTGGAGACCTTGTGCTCCGAAGAGTTTTTCTTAACACCCGCGACCAAGCTGCTGGAGTACTCGGGCCAAATTGGGAAGGGCCTTACCAGAATGATGAAGTCCTTCACCTAGGCACTTATAAACTTGCACGCTTAAACGGAGATCTCGTTCCTCGATATTGGAATGGAGAACACCTGCGCAAGTATTATCAATGAACAATTCTTCTTAAAGAATTGGCTTGTATAAATTTTACTTTTTAAAAGTTTTGTGTAAGATCTTATTGATCACTCGTAAAGACATGTTTAGTCTGTTTACTACGAGAATAAAAGGGACTGTGCTCAGCCAGTCATTTCTTGCCAACTATTGTATTTATTACAAGTATTTGCTCATTATGTGTGTTGTTTTGCTGTATTATAATTCTAATCGCATTACTACGAGCAGTAACGTTCGGGCAGGTTCTAGTCAAGGCAAGTGACCGCGGACCTAAAGCTCCCTGACCACTTGGGGGGCATACAAGGTATAATTAAGCAAAGCATATCGTTAAAAGGTATGTAAACACATGAGCAAAATAAGTGAAAGCATGCTAGGGCACTTAGAGTATTTTTCAAAATTTTGATATTTTGTTAAATCAAACCAAAGTGCTATGCTAAGTTCGGTCATGCGAATAATTAGATGTTATAACAATATGAAAATATATTGTAATATCAAAGCGATCCTTTTACACCGCAAGCAGTAACTGCTTGGATGTAATTGTTCAAAATGAAAGTAAAAGCTGCCCGTGCAGCAAACAAAAGAAAAATTATATTGTCTTTACATCACGACCCGTAGGTCGTGTAATTAAAAAAGAAATATAAAAGAAAAAACTAAGGAGCTTGAGGAGCTGGAGGATCCTGGGGAAGGTTCTGGTCGACAACTTCATTATCTACACCCTCCATCCTGGTGGCCAGCGAGATTTCGGGGGAAGCAGGGACCCTCGATCCTTCTTCTTCAGCCAGTTGAGTTGCGCAGCGAGCCAGCTCAACTTCCATCGCGTTCTCAGGAAGATAATCAAAATTGTCACCCTGATTGTGCTTCCAGAAATCATAGAAGCACCTCAGGGTGGCATTTTTGTACCTCTCTAAGTTGGCAGCGTTAGTTTTCTCCAAGTCCTTAACTCGGTCCTCCATGTCTCTAGTTTCTAGCCTGCTCGCGATCAAGTCTAGCTCGAGCTGCTTAGCCACTTTATAGTTAGAGCGGTTGGACTCCTTGTATTGGTCCCTCAGCTCGCGGGCTTTTTCCAGAGACTCCAGCTTCTCCTCCAACTCCTTAGCTAGTTGGGCCTTCTCTGCAGTCACCACCGCCAACTAATCAGCATGTCTGGCCTCGGCAGCTTTAAGTTCGTCCTCGTGCCATTGATCCGAGGTCCTGGCCTCCTCGGTGACAGCACCCAGGCAGATGCGGCCGACAGTAAGGGTTAGCATGGCCTGCATTCAAAACAAAAATTAGACAAATAGTAAATTACCGAAGACCTGATTTCACAAGGGGAGAAAACTTACACTAGTGAACTCATTCAGGGCTCGATTCAGAATTGGGTCAACGCCCATCGTCTCCGTAGCCACCATTGTTGCTCGACAGTGTTCGTGCTTCGCGATTTTGGTGACCCTTTCCTTGATCAACTTAAAGGCACGACCAACCATCAGGTTCCCAATAGAGGCGGGATCCTCTTGCTGAGGTTGGTCAGATGGGGCATCGGGAGAAGGAATCGACTCAGCCGTAGCAGATGGAGTCTACTGCTCGCGGGGGGAAGGCAGATTCGCGGTGGCAGAGGGCTCGTCCTCCGAAAGGCTTACATTCCAGGCCTTCTTCGCCTGAGGCTCTTTGCTGCTCTCCCCAGTATGTCTCTTACTGGTTTTCTTTTTGCTTGGAGGGGCAGCAGCAGACTCTGGGGTGTTGTAAAGGTCGAACACGTTGGTAGAGTCCATGCCTGAAAAACAAGAACAAAGTCAAACAATGAGATAGCATGAATAACCAAACACATTACATCAGAAGAAGAAAACAAAAAAGAATTGCAAAGTCCAATACCCGAGCTATTATTAATGGTCGCTACACTACAAACTCTACTAGTCTTACACTCATTCTTTGAGTGACCATTTCCTTGATCAGCTTGAAGGCACGACTGACCATCTCGTTCCCAGCTGAGGCAGGTTCAGCCTGCTGAGGTTGGTCAGATGGGGCAGCGGGAGAGGGAGTCGACCCGGCCACAACAGATGGAGTCTGCTGCTCGTGGGGAGAAAGTGGAGTCGCGGTGGCAGAGGGCCTGTCCTCCGAAGGGCCTGCATTCCGGGCCTTCTTTGCCTGAGGCTCTTTGCTGCTCTCCCCAGTATGTCTCTTACTGGTTTTCTTCTTGCTTGGAGGAGCTGCGGCAGCCTCTGGGGTGCTGTAAAGATCGAACACATTGGTGGAGTCCATGTCTGAAAAGCAAGAACAACGTCAAATAGTAAGATAGCATGAATAGCCAAACACATTACATCAGAAAAAGAAACAGAAAAGGATTGTAAAGTCCAATACCCGAGCTATTATTACTGGTCACTACTCTACAAACTCTACTAGTCTTACACTCATTCTTTGACACGAAAAAGTTTGGCCCTAAGTGTGGAGCATATTTAAAATTGTCGTCCCCGTCGAATAGATGACAGGGAATTGGCAAATTGTTTAAAAGTGAAACTACTATACCGTTGTCATCCAACGAGTCGTCAGAGAGGTCCGCAAGCTAGGTGGCCTTCTGCTTTCCTTTTCCTAAGGGGGCCGAAGGCCTCTCTGCTCGAGGAGTGCTAGCAAGTTCCTTGATTGTGACCCCATTCGGTCTTCTCCGTAGAGGACACGCTTGAGGTTGCTGCTCGGGTTCCTATTTGGTGCAAGCACTCCTTGCCGAAGGCCCACTCGTATCCGATTGAGGGGCCCAGAGGCCAGCCAACCTAAGGTTAGCCTCTGTAACTAGATTCTTGACACTCTTCTCAGCATCTGGCATGCTGGCTAAGAGTGTCAATCTTGACTCCATTCCCGGAGTTGGGTTTAGTCGTAGCCACGGGCCTGGAAGACATCAAAAGTTTAAGACATTGTGGAGGAAAACACTAAGTGAAGAGGTCAGCCAACGATACGAAAGTTTTACCTCCTCGTGCGAAAGCTAGGTTGTCCGCGACCAGGTCTGTTGTAAGGAAGTACTCTTGATAGTACCTCCCCACGTTTGAGATGTGGGTCGTGTCAGTCAAGAAAGTGCATCCATTTTCCTGATGGCAAAGGTTGAAGAACCCCGTGCCTTCATGGTTGGGGTTAGATTTGAGGTCGAACAGATAGTTGACCTCATGAGGCGATGGCACGGGCCATTTTTTCTGGCTGTATAGGATATAGAGTGCAGCAAGCATCCTATATCCATTTGGGGTAATTTGAAAGGGGGCAACTCCAAAATAGTTGGCCACCCCCTGAAAGAATGGGTGAAGAGGCAAGGTGGCCCCTGCCTCAATATGAAACCGCGACCAGGCGCCATAGGCGCCTCCAGGCAGATTAGCCCTTTGGTCTGGGTTGGGCTTGACTAGGGTCACCCCTGGCAGACTGTATTTCCTTAAGTAGTTGGCGATCATGCTGACTGTCACCCTACTTTCAGAGACTACATGCCACTCGACATCCGGCTGAATAACGTGTCGAGGGCGGGCATGTCTTTGGATGTTTGGATCGGGGGAATTTTCGTCTCGACCACTGGTCGAGGGAGCATCAGTCGTAGCAACAGGCTGATGAGAAGTTTCGGAGGTTTTTCTTTTCTGGGCCTTGATTTTGGTGCGAGCCATGTTTCGGGTCAACACTGGGGAAGTGTTTGGATTAATACGATAAAAGGGAATATCGGGTATCAATGTCGAGGGTTGTTCTTTGTCCTCGAGCAGTTGAGCTAGCAGATCGTCGTTGATGGGTCTTTCTCCTCCCCACGGGTCTTGCATATAAACTGCAAATGGACAAAGGAGGAGATAAGACGCACAACCTGGGAGCTTATGTTGAAAGTTGGAATAACGTTGCTCACGTCTATCGACCAGCAGCATTCTAATCGAAACACTAAGTTTTATGTGAGCAGTTTGAAAAACAGATCAAAAAGTGAAAGTGAAAAGTTTTTTCTGAAAAAAGCTTTTTCAACTCCAAAGGGGCAGGAAAAACCCAGTTTTTTAGCTAGCCTAAAAATCAAATTTTTACTTCGATTTTACGCCCTAAACCCATGATCCTGACTTTCAAACTGATTCCTAACTTATATACAGCAAAAGTACACTACCCTATCAACATTAAATGGTATATGCAAAATCTTCACAAATTTCTACCCAAGAACACCAAAAGTTTCAGAGCACAGAAGCAGCATGCATGGCATCTCAAAGGGTTAAACATCGAAGAAAGTTTACCTGAGTGAAGATTGGAGATCCTGAAAAGGAGGAACTTTGAGTTTGCAGGCGAAAGATCCTCGGAAAAGCGTCTGAAAACTTTAAAGTCCTAGGCTCTGGAATATATTTCTTGAGAGTTCTTGGCAAAAAGATGGTGTGTAAAGAGTTAAAAGGAGAATGTAGGGATTATTTATAGAACTGAGGTGTGCCGAAAAAAGGGTAATCATGAGTTACCTTTTTCAAGGCATGGGGGAGTGTAACAGCCGTCATAATGGTTTCTTGAAAACTGAAAGGGCATGATTGGACGTGATTAGGCCACTATTTTCAAGAACGCATAGAGCTCTGCCAGATTTCGTAGGGCATACGAAAAGTTATTTTCCTAAGTTTACTTATTGCTGGTCACAATAAATAAACTTGGGGGGAAAATGTTTATCCATAAATCAGTTGCTGATGATGTGGCAAGGATTTTTGACACGTGGCGGACACGTAGCAGAGATACGGCTCGCCTATCGACCAGCATTATTTCTGCACGAAGAGATCAAGTTCTATATACGACCAGCTTGGTCGTATATTTCACTCATTTATGTAAAGATCTGTACAGTTGTGATGATATCCGAGAATATCTCTTCATTATGACCTGCAGATCTGATCATTAAGGATAGAGATTATTTCCTAATTCATGTAACTCTTCTTGAGCCTATAAATACACAAGAGATAGCTCAAGGAAGGGGATCGATCTTTTTTGCTTTAAGAATTATATTACTATTATCCATCGTTGTATTGTTTTCTTTTTCTAAGGTCTGTGAAACTCAGGAACCCTAGTTCTTTGATCACACCTTGGGAGCTCAATATTAATAATAGTATCAAGTGGACGTAGGTCATTACCAATCACTGGGGTCGAACCACTATAAATCTCTATGTTCTTTATCTTTCCATTAGATTATTTTCAAGCTCTATATCATTTTCCTGTCGTTTCCTAGACTTCGTGTCATTGACCAAAATCAGGGTCAATAGATGGTATTCTCAAAGATCGACCTTCGTTCTGGTTATCATCAGTTGAGGGTCAAGGAGGGAGACATATCGAAGACTGCTTTTTGTACCAGGTATGGGCATTATGAGTTCTTAGTTATGTCTTTTGGATTGACTAATGCCCCTGCTGCTTTTATGGATCTGATGAATAAAGTGTTCAAGGATTATCTGGACCAGTTTGTGATCGTCTTCATCGATGATATTCTAGTATATTCTCAGTCTGAGTCAGAGCATGAGCAGTATCTGAGGTTGGTTCTACAGAGACTGAAGGAACACAGACTGTTTGCAAAATTCAAGAAATCTGAGTTCTGGTTATCTCAAGTATCCTTTCTTGGGAACATTGTCAGTAAGGAGGGGATTAAGGTAGATCCAACAAAGATTGAAGCGCTTAAAGATTGGCCAAGGCCAAAGAATGCTTCTGAGGTTAGAAGTTTCCTTGGATTGACAGGTTATTATAGGCATTTCATGGAAGGGTTCTCAAAGATAGCTACTGCATTGATTGAGCTGACACGCAAGAGTCAGAAATTTGTGTGGTTAGATAAATGTGAGAATAGCTTCCAGGAACTGAAGCAGAGATTGATTACAGCTCCGATTTTGAGTCTTCCAATAGATCAGGAGAAGTTTGTGATTTATTGTGATGCTTCTCATCAGGGTTTGGGCTATGTTCTGATGCAGTCAGAGAAGGTAATTACTTATGCCTCTCGTCAGTTGAAGGAGTATGAAAACAAATTTCCCACTCATGATTTAGAGTTGGCGGTTGTGGTCTTTGCTTTAAAGATATGGAGGCATTATCTTTATAGAGAGAAGTGTGAGATCTATACAGACCATAAGAGTCTAAAATACTTCTTCACCCAGAAAGAATTGAATATGAGGCAAAGGCATTGGCTAGAGTTAGTAAAAGATTATATTTGTGAGATTTTGTATCATCCAGGAAAAGCCAACGTGGTAGCTGATGCTTTAAGCTGGAAGGGTCCGGGACAGATTTATGGTATGAGGCTGATAGCCAGAGAGTTAGCAGATGATATGACCAGAGCTGGTATAGAGTTGCTGGTGGGACAATTGGCTAACATCACACTACAGTCTACACTGTTAGAGAGAATCAAGGAGGCTTAGTTGAGTGATCCACAGCTGATCAAGATCAGAGAGGATGTTTTGGCTGGAGCATCCAAAGATTATACAGTGTCTAAGTTAGGCTTGTTAAGATACAAGGGACGGAAATGTGTTCCGTTAGACACTGCATTGAGACAAGAGATTCTGGATGAATCTCATACTACACCTTACTCTTTGCATCTAGGCACCACGAAGATTGTAACGCCCTAGTTACCACAGAACCATTACGGTGAACCGGAAATTTGACCCGCTACCCATGTCCTTTGGTTAAAAACGTGTTATAAGTGTTATTAACAGGCTAAGGTGAAAAATCAATAAAAAGGAAAGGATGTGTTTTATTTAATACATAAAACTGTTCATGGGCCCACAAGAACATTTATAAGTTATTTACAACTCAAAATGGTCATTACTGTTTCAAAATTACAAACCTGCCGACCTAAGTGACAAAAATAGAATAAACCCCCTAGTTCTTCTGAGAAATCATTGGCCGTGGTGGTCAAGTGACCGCATATGTACACATCACCACCTAAGCTCTCCACTCAAGGCTGGGTGAGCTTTTGTTTCCCTTTACCTGCACCACATAGCACCCATGAGCCAAAGCCCAGCAAGAAAATGCAGTATAGAATATAAACATTATCAAATGATTATCATTACAATCACACAGAGCCTATAGCTCTTAAACAGATGAGTGAATATCACTTGAGGTTCTAGAAAACCATACTGAGTGACTGATAAGCAAGTCACTAATTTAAACAAAAGAGTGACTGCTAGGTAAGCCACTAGCCTTAAACAGATGAGAGACGGATAGGTAAATCTCTAACTTAACAGACGAGTGACTGATGGGTAAGTCACATAAGTGCTTATAGTATTTATCGAACTTGAGGTCGGTCTAGCATTAATGCTCTTTGAGTCATCCAATGCAGATGTCGATTAAATCTAATCTTTATTGGCTTGCATTGAACACGCTAAGGCCGTCCTGGCTTATAAGTCAGCACTATGTGACCAGTGCCCAGTACCACTGCCGAACTTGACTAATGAGTCACAGCTTCACATTTGATACCGACACCTTTGCCAAATCTGACTAATGAGTCAGTACCATGCTTAAGTGAGCAAGATTTTCTAAGCATTCAATAATCAATCCATGTCCACATTTACACAATCAACATGACTCAAGAATAACCATACATGTCACATATGGGGTACAATTTTCTTACCTCTGATTCGAGCGAGAATGAATAAAAGAACGACCATTGAGAACGATCTGGATTTTAGTCCTTTAGTGGTCACCTAATGATAACCAAATATGGGAAACCATCAAAAAAATGATAATCAAGGGTTCCCAAACCAAGATCTAGCCTTCGGGATGTAACGTCCTACGTTTTTGGGTACCTTTAAACGACTCGGGTCGGGATTTTTCCCCCGATTTAGGAATATTATTTTAAAAAATATTATATTTTGTTTGTAAGTATTCCATGAGTTATTGCTAGCCAAAATATGAATTTTGTGATTTTAAAAGTCAAGATAAGACTTTCGGTCCTGGACCGACACAAAAACCCTGATCGGGTAAAAATCTCGGAAAATAAAACGAAAAATCATGGAAATTATATTTTGGGCATAAAATACATTCATAAAAGTTAAAGTTTGGTCAAAAATAATAAACCTAAAAGAAATTTGAAATTTTAAGGCATTTTGTGTAAATGCCTAATTTTGCCGAAATGGGGAATTTTATTCCATGAATGGACCTTAGGTTAAATTTTATTTTGTGGTTAATTAAATTAAATATGAGGGACATTTAATTTAATTAATTAATAGTAAGTATGGTGATTAAAACTTAATGAGAGTGAAAAAGGTGTAGAAAGTCAAATTGGGTTTTTATTCTTATGAAATAATTGTTCACCATTAAAATATATATATATAACATAGAAAAAAATGAAGTGGTGGCCGGCCATGTGATTCTTTTTAATGGTGTGAACAAAAAAAAAATTGAGTTTAAATCCCATTTAATTAAAGGTTAGGGATAAAAGCAAGTGGGTAAAACACTTGAGTGTTTTTAGGGTAAATTAGATAGTATATAACTCTTCCATCCCTCCCCAACTGACCACACCACCCTCTCTCATTCACTATCATCTTTTTTGAAGACCTCTCAAAGTGTTCTCTCAATATTCAACCTCAAGAACACCAAGGAAAACTTGGAGGCTAAGTCTTGGTCTAGGAAGTATTTTCCTTAAGGTAAAGCTTCACTAATCTAGGCTTTTGTAAAGTTTTAAGCTTAGAGTTTCAAATAGCTAATTGACTATGTTGTTGGGGGAAGTTTGTTAGGGTTTTTGAAAGGTTTTGGAGGAGCCAAAGCTAATAGGAAGGTCAAAACCTTAAGCAAGAACACCAAAGAGGTAAAAAAATTACTTTTCATGATTTTGTTGTAGGGTTTTTAGTTTTAAGCATTATTTTGTATATTTAATGCTTAAAGTTTCTTGTTGGTGATGTAATAAGGTTATGGTAGTTGTTTAATAATTTTTATGATGCATGTGTATTGATGTTTGAAAATGGGAACCAAAACCCCCAAGGGTTTATTAGGATACCCTAAAACAAAACATGTTTTGAGCTGTGACTTCCAAGGGGTCAAGCAGCCACTGTATATTGTTTTTGTAATATTAAATTGTACTGTGATGTTGTTGAGATTGAGTACATAAAATTGAGCTTTTGAAACACAAAAAAATGTTTAGAAATGAGTAGGTTATGCTATTTCAAAGTTCAGGTAAAAAACTGTTTTTTCGTATTCTTATTTTCGGAACCAAGTTTGGACAGCCACTGTATAGGGAAAATAAACCCAGTTTTTTCTAAAATTTTGTGGACATATTTCTGGCATAACCTATTATTCCACTGTAAAATTTGGTAAGAAAATATTGAACGGTTTGAAAGTTATTAACTGTCAAAGTTTGGAAAAAATAAGGGCTTGAAAATAATGTCATTTTTACCTCATTGTTGGAAAATGATTTCACCAATCAAAAATGCTCATTTTGACCTAAGATTTTACAAAGACCTAAATGGTATAACAAAAATGGAATTGGGAAATTTTGGTAACAATTGGGTAAGTAAATTTCAAGTTATGAACTAACGAAGTATGTAGTTAAAAATTTGAAAAATAAGTTTTTCACACTTAGTGTAAAAAAATGAGATTTTGAAACATAAGGTAAAAAGTAAAATTTTGTTTATTTCAAGATATAAAATGGTAAGTCTTGAAATCATATTTTCACTAAAATTACCCCTTTGAGTTTAAATGAATTATTTTTATTAAAGAGTTTTTATTTCTTTCTAAAAAGAAGAGATTTAATTTATTAATAGTTAATAAATTAAAAGAGGGTTTAAAACCCTATATTTTGAGAAAATAATTAAATGAATTATTTTTCTAGTAAGTAAAATTGATTAATTGCTTTTGGAAAATTAATTGGTCAAGATGAGAAATTTATAACGGTTTTCCTAATTAAGACAAATTAGGCAATTTTCTTAAATCGGTTTTTAGATATTAAAACCTTAAGAAAACTAAAAGGAAAATTTAAATAGTTTATTTTCTTTAAAAATAATTAAGGAATTTATTTGTATTTTCTGGATGTAATACCGGCTAAAATATTACATATTTTAACCGACTAGTCGAAAGTGCGGGTTAATAGCGATACCTTGAAAGAATAAGATTTTTAGCGGGTTTTGGGGAAATACCATTGTGATACCCGAGCCTAGGTATCGAGACCTTAGGATAGGTCTCCCCGAGACTTAGGGTTTAGTCTCGAATATTTTGTATGACTTTCCTTAATAGGTTTAAAACCAAATAAGGATTATAAATCCTTACAAATGACTTTTATTAAAATGACCAAACTGCCCAAAATAATAATAATGAATTATGCGTGCCATAATTAATCCGAGTATACTGTATGGATAACTACAGTATTGGCTAAGCGTAACTGGACTGAACGTTGGAGGGTGAAAACTTGCTGAACGCTAAGGACTCCAAGTAAGTCAACTTATATTGTATGGCTGCAACCTGAAATGATTATTGTCTTGTATGTTAGTATAGGGATACATGCACATATATAGGCTGTCATAGAAAGTTGCTTAGAGACGTTAGTCTAGTGAGTGCTGATTTAGAAAATATGAACGGTAGAAGTCCGTCATATCCTAGACGGTTGATCCCTGTCACACTGCTTGATTTTATTTATGTCCGGTTCATTACCGCGACGAGTGGCCATGAGATGAGGATAAGCTGGTTAAACCTAGGGGCGCCAAGATAAATGGGACCTAGGGGCCCTCATGCTTACTTAATCATTGGACGGTTAGAATCCGAGCAAGTGCTCTGATAAGTTATTCCCGGATAGCAGCCGTGAATATTGGCCATTCAGTGAGAGGGCCTAGAGATACTAGGGGTTGCCAAGATTGAGTGAGGCTGAACACCCTAGGGGAAACTGCTCACCAGCACCAGTGATTAACATAGAAGTCTCCGTAAATACCGTGTAAATTGGATTACACTCTTGAATAAGTAGCGATGCCCTAGGTAACACGATAGTTACCCTTGATGAGAATATTTATTGGATAGATCATAGTGTGGGGACTCAGTTCTCTTTTACAGATTAGCAATTATGTTGGAGGGCACGTTACGCATGAATTGTTGGAAATTGTCAAGCGTTGGTCTCGAATTATAGTTGTGATATAATATATCTTCTTGCTCTGGGATTTTCTGAGTGGAGGGATATAATTGTTGGTAAGATATAGTTGTGATATAATATATCTGCTTGTTCTGGGATTTTTCTGAGTGCAGGATTTTTATCTAGATATGAATTAATTTATCCTTGGTTATCAGGAATGACCATAAGTTTTCCAGGATGCTTTAGCGTTCTTGAAATTGATTGTGTAGGGTCCAGATGGGTCCGAATCCCTATTTCTCTATCTGCTTTGTTTGGAAGTTGATCTTACTAAGCGTTTTCACTTACCTAGTTGTTTCATGTTGTAGGTAAGGGCAAGGGCAAGGCAGAGCAGTGAGCGCTGGAGTCTTCCTTGCAAATGTACATGTGGACCGACCTTTTGGGAAGCCTTTTTATTTTTGGAAATGTTGTGTAATTTTCCTAAACTAGGCTCACTCTAATCTTTATAAAACATGTTTGTAACTAAATGTTAAGTATGGCCATACGAATTTTTAAAAAGTTTTTTTTTCTATGGGTTTTTGAGACATTTTGTTAAATGAAAACATTTATATTTCCGCATTATCGAGTCTTGAAAATCCGGGTCGTTACAGTTGGTATCAGAGCTCGAGTTGAAACGGTTCTGTAGACAACCCACATGTACATTTCGCAAAGATAGACCGGCACTCACTGTAAGTACTGTTTCTTCCTTTAGTGTGTTGTTTTCTTTTTATTCACCTCAATTCTATAAATTGTAGGTTATGGTCATATACCTGAGATAGGTGACCCTGTGATAGAAAAACTAGCCATGATCCCTTCGCCTAGAATCAATTTTCTGTAGACTCTTTAACGATGAGAATTCCTTGCCACTTTGAGTACGAATGACGACAATGGCGTGCCATTTGGCAATGTACGCAGTACATGACAGAAGTCTTCAGTAGAGCCAGAGGAGGATCCCGAGTAGTCTGACGAGGATACCGACATAGAGCTGGATATGATGATGGACAGCTTAGATTAGGTTATGCTGTGAAGGTCTTGTTGATACATTTTGTAAAGACCTTGCAAACCTACTAGGTTGTAGGACTTTGGTGTAGTTGTAGCTGAGAACCTGCCAGTGGAGGAAGTGGCTAATGAAGAACTCGGCGACGGGGAAATTTCTTATGAGGAGCTGATGGACCAGACTGAGGAAGATTTCGAGGAGGATCCAGATGGAGGTCCTGATATGGCCGCTGACAGCGACATCGACATCGACTAGGTGTTAGGCGCTGCATAGGTGTTAGAAACCCACCTAGTTTTGAAATATATGCCTACCTTGAGTA
The DNA here is from genome assembly GCF_963169125.1 of Humulus lupulus. Classification (NCBI taxonomy): domain Eukaryota; kingdom Viridiplantae; phylum Streptophyta; class Magnoliopsida; order Rosales; family Cannabaceae; genus Humulus; species Humulus lupulus. The sequence goes on along the minus strand of NC_084800.1, from coordinate 181,507,649 downwards.
TGATTAAGGAAATTAGTAACTGGTCTAGAAGGGTTATAAGTCCATTTTTTTTAGGGCTAATTTTGTAAATCCCTTAGACTGGTCGACCCAAACTTGAAACGTTGTTGTATATGGTATAGGTTAGGAAATGAAGTTGCTAACTTTCGTTAAAAAGTGTTGATTTCTTGTTGTGCTTGATATGATTGGCGTGTTTAATTAGGTTGATTGACTATCTGTGTCAATACTAACTTCTCGTCCTTATGCACTTAGGAGCTTTTGTTTTGAAAGCAAACAAATGGCAAGGACAAGAGCTTAAAGAGGAAGGGGTGTTGCTGGCCGAGGCCAGGCCACACCTGCTGATAGAGCTTAGAATGCGCCTGCCGCTAGAGCTCCAAACCAAGTTGATAGAGTTCGCGAGATAGCCGAGCAGATGAACAATCTGCAAAGGCTAGTGGAGACGCAAGGAGCTCAAATAGAAAGAGGGCAAAAGAGACAGGAGGACGCTGATGCCCTCCAAGCTGAAAGATTTAACACCTTTCTGGGACGACTCCCTATACCACCCAACAATTCTCAGAACTACGAAGTACCACCTACAACCAATGAAGAACAAAACCTTGGCCCGCAGGTTATCATTGAGCAACCTGTACAGCCAGTAGAAGCACCAAGAGCTGCCCGAGCAAAACCTATATCAGAAAGGTTCGGCAACCAAAATCCACCTATATTCGAGGGGAGCAGTGACCCTTCAATGGCAGAGGAATGGATTAGTATCTTGGAAAGAATCTTCGACTTCATTGGAACTACTGAGAGAGATAAGGTAGTCTGCGCGACCTATATGCTGAGAAAAGATGCCCGCATCTGGTGGGACGCAGCCAAGAAAGGGCGTAACGTTGCCGAGATGGAATGGCTAGAGTTCTTGACCTTGTTCAATGGCAAGTACTTTAGTAAGGCGGTGATTGAGCACAAAGTGAATGAGTTCACTAATCTGAAGCAAGGAACATCGAGCGTGCAGGACTACGTTCGAAAATTTGACCAACTGTCTAGGTTTGCGAAGAACCAGGTGAGCACTGAAGAGAATAAGACCTGGAGTTTTATGAAGGGCCTACGTAGAGACATTGCTAGGTGTGTAGACACTGGTAGAACTGGCCCAGAGACGTATGCTGAAGCTGTGGAACGGGCTCTTCGCCAAGAGTCTTGGGCCGTGTCAGACAAGCCAGATCCACAGAAGAACGAAGATAGGAGGTACACTCCCAACAACCCCGGACAGTTTCAGGCCAATCAGAATGGCCCAAGGGGAAGGTTCAACCCGAGGTTCGGCCAGAACTCGGAGCGAACAAACAATCCAAGAGGCATAAGACCGATTTTTGGGGGAAATAACAAAAGAAAAGGGGGACCTCCCAATCAGGCAATGGCTAGTCACAACAAACAGCCGAGACGTGAGTTTGAACAATGGCCACTTTGCAACAAGTGTAAACGCCGCCATCGGGGCGAGTGCGGGGTCTGTTTTAACTGTGGAAAGCCAGGGCACTTTGCTAAGGATTGTCAAATGCCAGCCAAGGGCAATGGAAATGACCAACATAAACAAATTGGAGCTCCGCCTCGAGTTTATGCGCTTACACAAAGCGACAAAGGAGCTGGCCCATCTGATATGGTGTCAGGTCAGATTTCTATCGCCCAAACCTCAGCATATGCATTAATGGATACTGGTGCATCACATTCTTTTGTATCTGCATCCTTTGTGGAAAAATTAAATAGAAGTCCTGAGCCGATGCCTGTTATTTGTGGGGTATCCTTTCCTTCGGGTGAGGATATGCTGGTGCGGACATGGGTTAGAGCCGTACCAGTTTGGCTTGAAAATCGTGAGCTAATGGTGGATCTGTTAGTCTTGGACCTACATGAATATGATGTCATATTTGGGATGGATTGGTTAACCAAATATGGAGCAGTTATCAATTGCAAGCGCAGAAAAGTGGTCTTCACCCCAGCAGGAGAAGAACCATTCGAGTTCAAGGGTACGTCAAGAGAAAAGAAGTGTCCCATGATTTCTGCGATAAAGGCGAGAAAAATGTTGAGTGACGGGTGCATCGGTTTTCTGGCAAACATAGTGGATAAGGATAAAGAAACGAGTCAACAACCATCGGATGTACCGGTTGTGTGCAAGTTTTCTGATGTATTTCCTGAAGATCTCCCAGGGATTCCACCAGATCGAGAGATTGTGTTTGAGATAGAGTTGATTTCGGGAACTGTGCCGATCTCAAAGACTCCTTACAGAATGGCACCAGTTGAACTCAAGGAGTTGCAGTCACAACTGCAAGAGTTACTGGACAAGAAGTTCATAAGGCCAAGCCATTCTCCATGGGGAGCCCCGATCTTATTCGTTAAGAAGAAAGACGGTACGATGAGAATGTGCATTGACTATCGGGAGTTGAACAAAGTGACGATCAAGAACCGATATCCATTACCGAGGATCGACGATCTTTTCGATAAACTACAAGGAGCGTCAATATTTTCCAAAATAGACCTGCGATCAGGCTATCATCAGCTCAAGATTAAGGAGACGGATATACCAAAGACGACCTTCAGAACGTGCTACGGTCACTACAAGTTCTTAGTGATGTCCTTTGGACTAACCAATGCGCCTGCTGCATTCATGGATCTCATGAACCGAGTATTTCGCGAGTATTTGGATAAGTTTGTCGTCGTGTTCATTGATGATATTCTGATATACTCGAAAAGCTAGGAAGAGCATGCAACACATCTGGAACTGGTCCTCCAGTGTGTGCGAGACGAAAAGCTTTATGCTAAGTTTTCGAAGTGCGAATTCTGGCTAGAGAAAGTAAGTTTTCTGGGGCACATAGTGTCGGGAAATGGAATTTCAGTAGATCCCGCCAAGATAGAAGCTGTTAAGCAGTGGAAACCTCCGAAAAATGCGCATGAGGTTAGAAGTTTTCTTGGGTTAGCGGGATACTACCGGCGATTTGTGGAAGGATTTTCCAAAATAGCCGCACCAATGACTGCCCTTACCCGCAAAAACATCAAATATGAATGGACTGACAAGTGTGAGGAGAGTTTTCAGGAGCTAAAAACAAGATTGACGACTGCCCCAGTGCTGACAATCCCCAATGGCACAGAGGGATATACTATTTATAGCGACACCTCAGGCCGAGGGTTGAGAGCAGTGCTGATGCAGCACGGAAAAGTAATTTCTTATGCTTCTCGACAGCTAAAGAATTACGAGAAGAACTATCCCACTCATGACCTGGAGCTTGCAGCAGTGGTTTTCACTCTAAAAATATGGAGGCACTACCTATACGGGATACACTGCGACATCTACACTGATCACAAAAGCCTGAAGTATTTCTTCATTCAGAAGGAATTGAATATGAGACAGCGTCGATGGTTGGTACTATTTAACGACTATGATTGCGACATTTTGTACCACCCGGGAAAAGCAAACAAGGTGGCAGATGCATTGAGTCGACAACCAGGTGCTTATGTGATGACAGTGAAGGAAATTTCACCGCAGTTACAAGCCGACCTTGCTACCTTGGATTTAGAGATAGTAGTTGGTCAACTGACTAATCTTTCAATCGAGCCTACCATTATGGAAGCTATAAGAGGCGGGCAGTTAGTCGATCCTTGGGTTCAAGGATTGATGCACGAAGTAAGGAATGAGGGGCGACCGGGATTCCATATCTCCGAGGATGGAGTATTGGGGTTCAAGGGAAGAATATGTGTTCCTGATGATGACGAGATCAAGAAGCAGATCTTTTTCGAAGGACATAATGCTCCTTATGCCATGCATCCGGGTACCACAAAAATGTACCAAGACTTGAAGAAGTACTTTTGGTGGCCTGGGATGAAAAAGGAGACGGCAGAATATGTGGCACACTGCTTGACTTGTCAGCAGACAAAGGCCAAGCATCAACGACCAGCTGGATTGTTACAACCTTTAGAAATTCCGGAATGGAAGTGGGAGATGGTCACTATGGACTTTGTCACAGGTCTACCAACCACTCCCAAGGGGCACGATGCCATTTGGGTTATCGTGGATAGGCTGACTAAGTCCGCTCATTTCTTGCCGATCAAGGTAACTTATGGCGCACATAAGTTAGTAGATATTTACATTGCAGAAATAATGAGACTGCATGGTGTACCCAACTCCATCGTTTCAGATCGTGACGACCGTTTTACCTCGACATTCTGGAATAGAATCCAAATGAGGTTGGGTACTAAACTGAAGTTTAGCACTTCTTTCCACCCGCAAATAGACGGTCAAAGCGAACGAAAAATTCAGACCCTGGAAGATATGCTAAGAGCCTGCGTGCTCGACTTTCAAGGGTCATGGAATGAGAAGCTTCCACTAATAGAGTTCGCTTACAATAATAGCTATCATGATTCCATCAAGATGGCTCCGTATGAGGCATTGTATGGAAGGAAATGTCGATCACCGATTCATTGGCACGAGACCGGTGAAAGAAAGTTTCTCGGATCGGATGAGGTTGATCAGATTACAGAGGACATCCGACGGATAAGGCAACGCTTGCAAACTTCGGTTGATCGACAACGCAAATATGCTGATAGATGCAGGAGACCCCTGGTGTTTGAGGTTGGCAATAATGTGCTGCTGAAGGTAGCTCCACTACGAGGGGCTATGCGATTCGGAAAGAAAGGAAAGCTTAGCCCAAGGTTCGTTGGACCTTTCGAAATCATAGAAAGGATCGGGGAAGTAGCTTATCGTTTAGCTCTTCCACCCGCCCTGTCTAAGGTGCATGACGTGTTTCATGTATCCTTATTGAGAAAATACATGCGTGATCCCTCGCATGTAATCAGCTATGAGCAGCTGAGCGTGGATCCTCAGCTCGTCTATGAGGAAAAACCGATTATGATACTAGACCGAAAGGAAAAAGTGTTGAGGAACAAGACGGTGCCATTGGTAAAGGTGCAGTGGTGTAACCATGGCATTGAAGAGGAAACCTGGGAAACAGAAGACAAGATGAGGGAGCTGTATCCTCATTTGTTTTAAGTTTCGAGGACGAAACCTTTATAAATTGTAGGTATTGTAACGTCCTACGTTTTTGGGTACCTTTAAACGACTCGGGTCGGGATTTTTCCCCCGGGTTAAGAATATTATTTTAAATAATATTATATTTTGTTTGTAAGTATTCCATGAGTTATTGCTAGACAAAATATGAATTTTGTGATTTTAAAAGTCAAGATAAGACTTTCGGTCCTGGACCGACACAAAAATCCTGATCGGGTAAAAATCTCGGAAAATAAAACGAAAAATCATGGAAATTATATTTTGGGCATAAAATACATTCATAAAAGTTAAAGTTTGGTCAAAAATAATAAACCTAAAAGAAATTGGAAATTTTAAGGCATTTTGTGTTAAATGCCTAATTTTGCCGAAATGGGGAATTTTATTCCATGAATGGACCTTAGGTTAAATTTTATTTTGTGGTTAATTAAATTAAATATGAGGGACATTTAATTTAATTAATTAATAGTAAGTTTGGTGATTAAAACTTAATGAGAGTGAAAAAAGTGTAGAAAGTCAAATTGGATTTTTCTTCTTATGAAATAATTGTTCACCATTAAAATGTATATATATAACATAGAAAAAAATGAAGTGGTGGCCGGCCATGTGACTCTTTTTAATGGTGTGAACAAAAAAAAAATAATTGAGTTTAAATCCCATTTAATTAAAGGTTAGGGATAAAAGCAAGTGGGTAAAACACTTGAGTGTTTTTAGGGTAAATTAGATAGTATATAACTCTTCCATCCCTCCCCAACCGACCACACCACCCTCTCTCATTCACTATCATCTTTTTTGAAGACCTCTCAAAGTGTTCTCTCAATATTCAACCTCAAGAACACCAAGGAAAACTTGGAGGCTAAGTCTAGGTCTAGGAAGTATTTTCCCTAAGGTAAAGCTTCACTAATCTAGGCTTTTGTAAAGTTTTAAGCTTAGAGTTTCAAATAGCTAATTGACTATGTTGTTGGGGGAAGTTTGTTAGGGTTTTTGAAAGGTTTTGGAGGAGCCAAAGCTAATAGGAAGGTCAAAACCTTAAGCAAGAACACCAAAGAGGTAAAAAGTTTACTCTTCATGATTTTGTTGTAGGGTTTTTAGTTTTAAGCATTATTTTGTATATTTAATGCTTAAAGTTTCTTGTTGGTGATGTAATAAGGTTATGGTAGTTGTTTAATAATTTTTATGATGCATGTGTATTGATGTTTGAAAATGGGAACCAAAACCCCCAAGGGTTTTGTAGGATACCCTAAAACAAAACATGTTTTGAGCTGTGACTTCCAAGGGGTCAAGCAGCCACTGTATATTGTTTTTGTAATATTAAATTGTACTGTGATGATTTTGAGATTTAGTACATAAAATTGAGCTTTTGAAACACAAAAAAATGTTTAGAAATGAGTAGGTTATGCTATTTCAAAGTTTAGGTAAAAAACTGTTTTTTCGTATTCTTATTTTCGGAACCAAGTTTGGACAGCCACTGTATAGGGCAAATGAATCTAGTTTTTTCTAAAAAAATTTGGACATATTTCTGGCATAACCTATTATTCCACTGTAAAATTTGATAAGAAAATATTGAACGGTTTGAAAGTTATTAACTGTCAAAGTTTGGAAAAAATAAGGACTTGAAAATAATGTCATTTTTACCTCATTGTTGGAAAATGATTTCACCAATCAAAAATGCTCATTTTGACCTAAGATTTTACAAAGACCTAAATGGCATAACAAAAATGGAATCGGGAAATTTTGGTAACAATTGGGTAAGTAAATTTCAAGTTATGAACTAACGAAGTATGTAGTTAAAAATGTGAAAAATAGGTTTTTCACACTTAGTGTAAAAAAATGAGATTTTGGAACATAAGGTAAAAAGTAAAATTTTGTTTATTTCAAGATATAAAATGGTAAGTCTTGAAATCATATTTTCACTAAAATTACCCCTTTGAGTTTAAATGAATTATTTTTATTAAAGAGTTTTCATTTCTTTCTAAAAAGAAGAGATTTAATTTATTAATAGTTAATAAATTAAAAGAAGGTTTAAAACCCTATATTTTGAGAAAATAATTAAATGAATTATTTTTCTAGTAAGTAAAATTGATTAATTGCTTTTGGAAAATTAATTAGTCAAGATGAGAAATTTATAACGGTTTTCCTAATTAAGACAAATTAGGCAATTTTCTTAAATCGGTTTTTAGATATTAAAACCTTAAGAAAACTAAAAGGAAAATTTAAAGAGTTTATTTTCTTTAATAATAATTAAGGAATTTATTTGTATTTTCTGGATGTAATACCGGCTAAAATATTACATATTTTAACCGACAAGTCGAAAGTGCGGGTTAATAGCGATACCTTGAAAGAATAAGATTTTTAGCGGGTTTTGGGGAAATACCATTGTGATACCCGAGCCTAGGTATCGAGACCTTAGAATAGGTCTCCCCGAGACTTAGGGTTTAGTCTCGAATATTTTGTATGACTTTCCTTAATAGGTTTAAAACCAAATAAGGATTATAAATCCTTACAAATGACTTTTATTAAAATGACCAAACTGCCCAAAATAATAATAATGAATTATGCGTGCCATAATTAATCCGAGTATAATGTATGGATAACTACAGTATTGGCTAAGCGTAACTGGACTGAACGTTGGAGGGTGAAAACTTGCTGAGCGCTAAGGACTCCAAGTAAGTCAACTTATATTGTATGGCTGCAACATGAAATGATTATTGTCTTGTATGTTAGTATAGGGATACATGCACATATATAGGCTGTCATAGAAAGTTGCTTAGAGACGTTAGCCTAGTGAGTGCTGATTTAGAAAATATGAACGGTAGAAGTTCGTCATATCCTAGACGGTTGATCCCCGTCACACTGCTTGATTTTATTTATGTCTGGTTCATTACCACGACGAGTGGCCATGAGATGAGGATAAGCTGGTTAAACCTAGGGGCGCCAATATAAATGGGACCTAGGGGCCCTCATGCTTACTTAATCATTGGACGGTTAGAATCCGAGCAAGTGCTCTGATAAGTTATTCCCGGATAGCAGCCGTGAATATTGGCCATTCAGTGAGAGGGCCTAGAGATACTAGGGGTTGCCAAGATTGAGTGAGGCTGAACACCCTAGGGGCAACTGCTCACTAGCACCACTGATTAACATAGAAGTCTCCGTAAAAACCATGTAAATTGGATTACACTCTTGAATAAGTAGCGATGCCCTAGGTAACACGATAGTTACCCTTGGTGAGAATATTTATTGGCTAGATCTTAGTGTTGGGACTCGGTTCTCTTTTACAGATTAGCAATTATGTTGGAGGGCACGTTACGCATGAATTGTTGGAAATTGTCAAGCGTTGGTCTCGAATTATAGTTGTGATATAATATATCTGCTTGCTCTAGGATTTTCTGAGTGGAGGGATATAATTGTTGGTAAGATATAGTTGTGATATAATATATCTGCTTGTTCTGGGATTTTTCTAAGTGTAGGATTTTTATCTAGATATGAATTAATTTATCCTTGGTTATCAGGCATGACCATAAGTTTGCCAGGACACTTTAGCGTTCTTGAAATTGATTGTGTAGGGTCCAGATGGGTCCGGATCCCTATTTCTCTATCTGCTTTGTTTGGAAGTTGATCTTACTAAGCGTTTTCGCTTACCTAGTTGTTTCATGTTGTAGGTAAGGGCAAGGGCAAGGCAGAGCAGTGAGCGTTGGAGTCTTCCTTGCAAATGTACATGTGGACCGACCTTTTGGGAAGCCTTTTTATTTTTGGAAATATTGTGTAATTTTCCTAAACTAGGCTCACTTTAATCTTTATTAAACATGTTTGTAACTAAATGTTAAGTATGGCCATACGACTTTTTAGAAAGTTTTTTTTTTCTATGGGTTTTTGAGACATTTTGTTAAATGAAAACATTTATATTTCCGCATTATCGAGTCTTGAAAATCCGGGTCGTTACACGGGACATCAATCCCCACTAATCTAGGTAGTAGGAACGATCCTGAGGCCTAAAACCATGTTCCTGGGACCAAAACACTCAAACGGGCTCAACCCTGCTCAAGGGCTGCGACCCTAGCACCTTGGGCCACGGCCCCCAGCCACTCCAAAAGCAAGGGCCGCGGCGCCCAACATCAAGGGTCGCAGCGTCCAGCAAGCACAAATCCTCCCACCTGCTTCTTCAAGCTAGGGCCGTGGCACTCCAAGAACAGGGCCGCGGCGCCCAGCCCAGAACACACCCAAACTTGTTCTCCAACATCCCAAAGCCTCCAAAATCATGCCTAAACATTACCAAATCATCAAATCAAAGTTCCCAAGCTTCCCAATGGTCCAAAACCATCAAAACCCAAGGTTCAATCAAACCAAAAACTCAACGATTCACAAAAGCCAATTCTAAGCTTAAAAACTCTAAAAACTCAAAACTTTAAACTTAGATTACCTTCGATTAGGTTGTTTCTCATCAAATCCTTCGGTCAAGAAGCTTCTAATCTTTCCTAGGATCGATATGCATCGATCCTCACTTGATTCCGACTCCTAGAACTCGAGATATCTTCGAAAACGCTTCGAACAGTGAAAATGAGCTAACGAGAAAGAACGAGAGGTTTTCTAACGTACGTTCTATCTGACAAGCTACTTCAAGCTTAAGTAACCTCAAATAAAACCTAGTGCTCGGGGTCCCGAAAACACCCTTGGGGACATTATAGTCAAAACTTCCAGAATTTCACCCTGATCTCACTAACTCCCAATTTATCATCAAATAAACATTCTTACTACCCAATAATTAACCCTGTTATGACAAAACTGCTAATCCATTAAATAGGACCGTCTCATGCCGAATAGCTCGAATATATGTCCATAATAATGGAATCTCATTCACAAATCTCATTATGCACCCAAATACACAAATTTACCCTCAATGGGCCAAATTATCAAAAACATCATAATATTCAAATGTGGACCCACATGCATGCATATGACATCATATTATAATATAATTCACATAAACATGCATATATTCATTTAATGGCATAATTAAACAATTATGGCCCTCCCGGCCTACTAATCCAGCCACTAAACCACATTAAGGATTTTGGGGCATTACAAAGATGTATCAGGATGTGAGATCATTGTATTGGTGGCCAGGGATAAAGAGAGATGTAGTAGAGTATGTGGCTAAGTGCTTGACATGTCAATTGGTCAAGGCTGAGCATCAGAGGTAGGCAGGGTTATTGCAGCCTCTGGATATCCCAAAGTGGAAGTGGGAAGACATCACGATGGATTTCGTGGTGGGCTTACCCAGGACTATTGGTCAACATGATTCAATTTGGGTAATAGTGGATCGCTACACCAAGTCAGCTCACTTCTTGCCAGTGAGGACTACTTATACAGTTGATCAGTATGCAAATCTCTATGTGAGAGAGATTGTGCGCCTCCATGGAGCGCCGAGGTCGATTGTGTCAGATCAGGACCCCACTTTTACTTCCAAGTTTTGGGGGAGTTTACAGAAGGCCATGGGAACACAGTTGAATTTCAGTACTTCTTATCATCCTCAGATAGTTGGGCAATCTGAGAGGACGATCCAGATATTGGAAGACATGCTACGGGCATGTGTGCTGGACTTTGGTGGATCTTGGAGCAAGTATCTACCTTTGATAGAGTTCTCCTACAACAGCAGTTATCAGTCTACCATTGGAGTTGCACCTTATGAGATGTTGTATGGTAGGAAGTGCAGATCTCCCATTCATTGGGATGAGACAGGTGAAAGGAGATACTTGGGTCCTGAGGAATTTCAGAGGACCAATGAGGCCATTGAGAAGATTAGAGCTCGGATGCTTGCTTCTCAGAGTAGGCAGAAGAGTTATGCAGATCCCAAGCGTAGGAAAGTGGAGTTCCAAGTGGGAGACTATGTCTTCCTTAGAGTCTCGCCATGGAAAGGGGTGAGAAGGTTTGGGAAGAAGGGCAAGCTGAGCCCTAGGTTTGTAGGTCCATTTGAGATCCTGGAGAGGATTGGTCAGGTGGCTTACAGGTTGGCTTTGCCACCGGCGTTGTCGACCGTGCATAATGTATTCCGTGTATCAGCTCTTCAGAGATATGTATCTGATATGAATCATATTTTGAGCTATGAAGATCTGGAGCTTGAGCCAGATCTCTCCTTTGAGAAGCAACCAGACCAGATACTTGACAGAAACAATAAGGTCCTCAGGAATAAGATGATATCTTTGGATAAGGTATTGTGGAGGAATAGCACGGTCGAGGAAGCGACCTGGGAGCTTGAGTCAGATATGCAGAGTCAGTATCCCGAGCTGTTCAGGTAAATTTCGAGGATGAATCTTTAAGGAGGGGATAGTTGTAATGCCCCGAAATCCTTAATGTGGTTTAATGGCTGGATTAGTAGGCCGAGAGGGCCATAATTGTTTAATTATGCCATTAGCTGATAATATGCATGTTTATGTGAATTATATTATAATATGATGTTATATGCATGCATGTGGGTCCACATTTGATTATTTGGGTGTTTTGATAATTTGGCACGTTGATGGCATATTTGTGTATTTTGGTGCATATTGTGAATTATGGACGAGATCCCATTATTATGGAGATATATTCGAGCTATTCGGCATGAGACGGTCTTATATTGTGAATTAGTGGTTTTGTCATAACGGGGGTCTTTTATTAGGATATTGAGAAATGAGAATGTTATTTAATGATAAATTGGGAGTTATTGAGATCAGGAGGAAATTCTAGAAGTTTATAATACCCCCGGGAGTGTTTTCATGACCCCGAGCACTAGGTTTTATTTGAGGTTACTTAAGCTTGAAGTAGCTTGTCAAATAGAATCGTACGTTAGAAAAATACCTTTCTCTCTGTCTCGTTAGTTCATTTTACCGTTCGAGGCATTTTCGAAGAAATCTCGAGTTCTAGGAGTCGGAATCAAGCGAGGATCGAGGCATAGCGATCCTAGGAAAGATTAGAAGCTTCTTGACCGAAGGATTTGATGAGAAACAACCCAATCAAAGGTAATCTAAGAATTGAGTTTTTAGAATTTCTAAGCTTCGAATCAGATTTTGTGAATCGTTGAGTTTTTGGTTCGTTTGAGCCTCAGAATTTGATGGTTTTGGATCATTGGGAAGCTTGGGAACATTGATTTGTGGATTTGGAAGTGTTTAGGTATGTTTTTGTAGGGTTTGAGATGATGGAAATCGAGTTTATGGCTGGTTCTGGGTTGGGGGCCGCAGCCCTTGGGTAGTTTTGAGCCCGTTTGAGTGTTTTGACCTCGGGAACTTAGTTTTAGGCCTCGAGATTGTTCCTACCACCCGGATTAGTGGGGATTGATGCCCCGGAGGCTAGATCTTGGTTTGGGAACCTTTGTTATTCATTTTATTGATGGTATCGCATATTTGGTTATGACTAGGTGACCACTAAAGGGCTAAAAGTTAGATCATTCTCTAGGGTCATTCTTTTATTCATTCTCGCTCGAATCAGAGGTAATAAAACTGCACCCTATGTATATGACATGCATGATTATTTTTTAGGCATGTTGGTTGATAATGTGGACATTGATTGCATATTAAATGCTTAGCAGAGCTTGCTTACTTGTGTATGGCACTGATTAGTCAGGGACGGCACTAGTCGCATATTACTAACCTGTGAGTCAGAAACGGCATAAGCGTCCTGAATGCAAGGCCGATTAAAGATTAGATCTAATCGATATTAGTGTTGAATGACTCTAGGGCATTAATGTTGGACCGACCCTAAGGTCGATGAAACTTACCAGGGCTTAACTAGTCTAAGACTAGTTACTCAAAGCCAGGGCCTAAGGCCTAGGTGACTGCTTGTCACATGGCTAGGGAGCGGAATCCCATGGTTATGACTCTATGGTCATGAGGAAGGTTATGTTGGCGATTAGTCATCATGCACCTATCTTGGTTAAGCTAGTGAAAGGTTCACTTTGTAAAGCCTCGGTGACCCTATCGTCACATGGCTTGAGGGAACGAAACCCACCTTAGTGACTTTTGTGACTGTCACTCATTTGTTTTGGACTGAGAGTCCTGATTAATGATTATGATCATTGTTGAGACTGTATTCATGATATATTGTGTTTTCTTGCTAGGCCTTGGCTCAAGGGTGATATGTGGTGTAGGTAAAGGGAAAGAAAAGCTCACCCAGCCTTGAGTGGAGAACTTAGGTGGTGATGTGCACATATGCGGCCGCTTGACCACCACGGCCAAGGAGTTCTCAGAGGAACTAGGGGGTTTACCCTATTTTTTCCGCTTAGGTCGGCGGGTTTGTAAATTTAAACAGCAATGACCATTTTCAGATGTAAATAACTTGTAAATGTTTTTATGGGCCCGTGAACAGTTTTATGTATTAAATAAAATATATCATTTCCTTTTGATTGGTTTTCCACCTTAGCCTGTTAATAACACTAGAAGCACGTTTTTAACCAAAGGACTCGGGTAGCGAGTTAAATTTCTGGTTCAGCGTTCACCGTAATTGTTCTAGGGTATCCAGGGCGTTACAGACCCTAAGTTGATGAAAATTATAAGCGCTTGTCTAGTCTATGACTAGTTACTCAGAGCCAGGGCCAAAGGCCTAGGTGATTGTTTTGTCACATCGCTGAGGGAGCGAAATCCCATGTTAGTGACTTGGTAATTAGTCACTTGTTAAAAGGTATAGACCCCCTATTAGTGACTTGGTAATTAGTCACTTGTTAAAAGGTACATACCCCCTTTTAGTGACTTGTTGATCAGTCACTCATTCATTGTTTGAACTTATTTTCCTGCTTGAATAGGGCTGTATATGCTAGGCATGTGCCTTATGATTTGATGACATGTTATTACTGTTCATGAGCATATTGAGTTTTCTTGCTGGACTTGGGCTCATGGATGCTATGTGGTGCAGGTAAAGGCAAAAGAAAGCTGGACCATCCTTGAGTTGGAGAGCTTAGGTGACGATGTGTACATATGCGGCTGCTCGACCGCCACGGCCGAGGGTTGAAAGAGGAACTAAGGTTAAACCCTGTTTTGCCACTTAGATCGGTTGGTTGTAAATATTTTCTTGTAATAGACCTTTAAATTATATTTTTGGGATCCCAATGTATATAATAAACGTTCTAATGAAACGTTATATCTTAACCAAAATTTTTAATCCCTAAACCGCTAATCATACTTAGTTACACGATTTTGGCCAAATGACTCAATTAGCGAGTTTATCACTGTTTATAAGGCACACCATAATGATCCCTGGAGTTTAGGGCGTTACACTATATGAATTGCTTAGGAACTTTAGAGTTTCAAGGGTTGCTTAAGAGTTTGAAGGGTTGCTCGATAGGGTTGTTTTATGGGTTGCTTACGAGTTCAATGGTTGTTTAACAAGTTGACATATAGGGTTGCTAAAAAGGGCTACTATATGAGTTGCTTAGGAGCTTTTGAATTTCAAGAGTTATTTTCTTGAGTTGCTTTATGGGTTACTTACGAGTTTCAACTGTTGCTTAACAAGTTAATTTATATGGTTGCTAAAAAGGGTTGTTATATGAGCTGCTTAGAAACTTTAGAGCTTCAATAGTTGTTTTCTGGGTTGCTTTATGGGTTGCTTACAACTTTAAATGGTTGCTTAACAAGTTGATATATATAGTTACTAGAAAAGGTTGCTATATGAGTTGCTTGGGGACTTTAGAGTTTCAACGGTTGCTAAAGAGTTTGAAGGGTTTCTCAATAGGATTGATATTGACTTTCAATAGTTTCTTAACAAGTTGATATATAGGGTTGCTAAAAAAGATTGCTATATGAATTACTTAGGAGCTTTAGAGTTTCAATAGTTGCTTTTTTGGTTGTTCATGGGTTTCTTACGAGTTTTAATGGTTGCTCAACAAGTTGATATATATGATTGTTATATGAGTTGCTTAGGATCTTTAGAGTTTCAAGAGTTGCTTTCTGGGTAGCTTAAGGGTTTGAAGGGTTGCTCAATAGAGTTGATTACGAGTTTCAATGATTGCTTAACATGTTAATATATAAGGTTGCTTAGGAGTTTCGAGGGTTGTTCAAATGTTGCTTAAGAGTTTCAAGGGAAATGGTTACTTAACATATTGCTTATTAGATTACCTATAAGAATTATGGGTTGCTTAATAGATTCAATGGTTTGTTAACAAGTTTAAAGTGTCTTATTATATTGATTTATAAGTTACTTGGGAATTTCAAAGGTTATTTTAACTCATAATTTTCATATTTACTATAGGTTGTTTAAGTTGTTGTAGGTTGTGGTTGGTTGCATAAAGGTTTAATTATGGTATAATTTCAAATTATATAT
Organism: Humulus lupulus; assembly: GCF_963169125.1. Taxonomy (NCBI): domain Eukaryota; kingdom Viridiplantae; phylum Streptophyta; class Magnoliopsida; order Rosales; family Cannabaceae; genus Humulus; species Humulus lupulus. Next base: position 181,492,348 of record NC_084800.1, on the reverse strand, counting down.
TTTTAAAGCTACTTTAGGTTGAATAAGGTTGATTAGGTTGCATAATGAGTTTGTTTTAGTTGCTTTACCATATTGATTAAGTTGCATGATGAGTTGCTTGACCATGTTAATTAGGTTGCATAATGATTAAATTGTTTTACCATGTTGAAAATAAAAATATATACTTGATTTGTTCCTTTGGTTACAGGAACTAGATAACATTGCAATTATACTGCATCACAGTGGCCAATAGAATCAAAATAAAAAATAAGTCAACTTTGAAGCATGTGGAATACTCATTCCAAATAATTGGTTGCTTAATTATTTTAATTTGGATGATTTATATGTTGGTAATGGTTGATTTGAGACATGATAAAAAATATCACTACAAATATGTGTCATATACATTAAGAGGGAAAGTAATATACATGACAAATTGGCAACCATAAGAACTCACGAGGAATGTTCTACTTGAAAAAATTCATGAATTTACAAGAGTGATTTGCATGGGCTACAATTATCCCTAAATAGAAGACTACTTGAACAGTGATTTATTATTTTTTGTTGATAATATATATCAAGAAAAATATTTATATATCCTGATTGGATTCCACTAAAATAAATAGTAATTAACAACTAGATTGGGCAAGAATTTAAGTATACGAAATTAAGAGATGAAAAGAAATATGGGAAAAGTTATAAGCTAAGGTAAATTTTGCAAACTTGATTAAAACCTTAATGTCAAATAATGTGCTTAAACAACAATTATGTGTGTTAAGAAAATTAATCGTTGCTATACATTGATCAAAAGTGACGTTGCACTATAATCTTTGACATTATTACAAGTTGGTTTTGGAAAATTGTCAGGATTTACATGATTTTTTTTAAAAGAAATATTTTTTTTTAACACGAACAAAACTACAGCTTCAAGAACTCTACTTGAACAAAAGTAGATGCACACTCTGATACAAACCCAGCTAAAAATTATTAACAAACTTTACACAAAACATACTTGAAAATAGCATGTGCAACTCTTTTATCCTCCTTAAATGAAATAATTTTTTACACATGAAAATGATCTAATTCTTTTATGTAGTCAATCACTATAAACCAATCATTCAGATGCTTTTCCTTAACCACTAATGCCTTAATCACCAAAGTACAATCCAAAGAGATTTGGAATTGACACAAACCCAACTGATCAGCCAGTTGAAGTCCCAACTTAAAGGCCTATACTCAGCTTGAGCAGCAATCACCCTTCCAGAATAATCACAAGCAAGAACCCCAATACCATAACCAGTATAGTGTTTACCAAGAAAATCATCACAATCAATTTGAATAATTCCATAAGGAAAAGGCTGCCACTTAAAATGTTTTCTCAGATGAGCAAGACTATGATTAGTGCTAGAATCTTGTAATAAAGTGAGATTCCAATTAATAATATCATAATCACTGTGAAAAAATTGATTATGTAAGATCTTGTTCCTTCGATTCCACACTGCCCACGATATAATACAAAAAGAAAGAAATTCCTAAGATGAACAACATACCACATTATTAAAGAAAAACCAAAAGAATCATGAAAATTTAAAGGTAAGCACCGGTATAATTTCAGAGACTTCCAAATATGCTTAACAGCCACACAATCCTAAAGAGCATGAACTATAGTTTCAGTCTAACCTTTGCACCAGTAGCCCCTATTCAAAAGATCCACTCCTTTTTTGGCTAAATTGTCACTGACTGGAAGCCAATTGTGACAAAATTTCCACCATAAATTCTTAATCTTGGGAGGTGGATTTACATGGTTTTTTTTACTAAGCATTACTATCGTAATAGGTCATAGTACAAATATTCTTTAATGAAAAAAAAAAAATCAAACCAAGCCAAGACAATGACCAACATGTTATTCTAAATAGTAAATACATTTGTATTATTCTCATAATCATTATTCTAATACATACATTGTATATCCATATATGTATTGTAACAATATCATTATGTATATATATATATATGTTCATATTATTGGTTATTCTCTCAACTGAAGATGGAAGTGGACCTATCAATTCATTGGTTCTAAAACTTAAAATACTCAGATAAACTAATGAGTCAAACCAACTTGGAAAGGTTCCATGTAAGAAATTGTTGTCTATTATAAAAGTTTGAAGCTTCACCATTCCTAAGATTTTAGGTGGAACTCAACCAAAAAAAAAATTAAACATAGTCAAGAAGGAGACAAAGAATTTTCAGACTATTAAACCTTGACAGGGTGGTAAAGAAAGAATCAATTGAAAATCTCTGTGACAAAAGTTTGATTTGGAATAGAAAACTCATTTAAATCACTAACCTTAATTGACTTATCTATGATCTTTCCATACTAAGAAACAAATGGGTTAGAGAAAAATATGAACCTTGACCCAACTTTCTACTGCAGAAGTCTAGCTCAACATCAACGTTGATGATGGAGGACCAAGTGATGTGTGTGGCGCGGTTCTGGGTTCTCCAAAGTCAGACGGTGGTGATGGCTGTTGTGGAGAAAATAAGAGAGAGAGTCTGCGTGGGTTGCGGGGTTCTTGGGTCTCCAAAGTGCAGTGGTCATGGGTGGTTGCCGATGAGAAAGAGGAACTAGTTTTGGCGAGGAAAGGGAAGAAGAAGAGAAGTAGAAAATGGGTCTCGTTTTGGCGAGACTGGAGGAAGGAGAAATCATATAAATGAATTAAAAAATGAATGTTAACCTAAAAATTAGAAAAAACAAAATACAAAAGTGGAAAACACAAAGGGCCCGTTCGGTAACCATTAAAAAAATGATTTTTTATTTTTTTAATTAAAAATATGAAAATATAATTAGGAAACACGTTCGGTAATATAATTTTGTTTTTATTTTTTTAATTTAAAATCAAAATTAATTAAATTTTGAAAACATTATTTTGAAGCTTTTAAAAAACATGAAAACGTATTTCGTCTCTGAGCTTCTGAGCTTCACCTTCCTCAATCACAAGTATATACTGGATTTGTTCATGAGAGCTCAGTCAATCAACTGAGCTTCTGAGCTTCACCTTCCTCAATCAACAGAGCCCAGGGCGATTTCTATTATTAAGGTATGATTTTCTATCATTTTCAATTTTAGGTCTCTGCCATTGAAATTGTTTTTGTATTTCTCTTATTTCCTCCCACCCAGTGCCGAAACCATCGCCCCCAACTTGTTCCTTACCATCTCATCTTGTTTCTCATGACCTCTATGGATCTCACTCACCCCCAACTCGAATATTCTCGTCAAAACCTCAAACCCCAAATCATCTTCTTTGATTTCACCATTTGGCAGCGTTGTGACTCTTTGATTTCTCCTTATCCTTAATTTTAAGTACTATGAACTCACTTTTACACCAATTAAAAAAGATTCACACTCCTGTTTTCTCAAGAAAGTAGAATTAAAGAATCACTCAAAGCAACGAATCCCAAAAATTTACTCTAAAAAATTCAATGGTTGTATTATCTGTTTCTCTATTATATAAAGGAGAATATATGCCTTTATTTTTGAAGTTTGAACCCTTCTGTCTTTGTGTTTTTCAGAAGAAGAAATGGAAAAAAAAATCGTTTAGTTATGTACTATATCCTGTAGAGCATCAATAGTATTAGTCATTGGTTAAAAGTTTGTTATAAAGAAAGTATATATACATACATATGAGATAAATAAAGAAAGTATATATACATACATTTGAGCGAAACGTTACGGTGTGCCTTGTAAACAGTGCTAAACTCGCTAATCGAGTCATTTGGCCAAAATCGTGTAACTAAGCATGATTAGCGGTTTAGGGATTAAAAATTTTGGTTAAGATGTAATGTTTCACTAGAATGTTTAATATATACATCGGGATCCCAAAAATATAATTTCAAAGTCTATTACAGAAAAATATTTACAACAGGCCGTTCTAAGCGGCAAAACAGGGTTCAACCCTAGTTCCTCTTTAAACCTCGGCTGTGGCGGACGAGCAGCTGCATATGTACACGTCATCACCTAAGCTCTCCAACTCAAGGATGGTCCAGCTTTCTTTTACCTTTACCTGCACCACAAAGCACCCGTGAGCCGAAGCCCAGCAAGAAAACACGATATAACATGATGTAATATCAACAATGATCATAATAATCATCCAGGACTCTCAGTCCCAAAATAAGTAGGTGACAGTAGCAAAAGTCACAAAAGTGGGTACAGCTCCTTTTTGCCATGTGACGATAGGGTCACCAAGGCTTAACTGATATAAGAACCTTTCATAAGTTTGAACAGGATAGGTGTATGGTGAATAGTCACCAACATAACCTTTCCCCATGACCATAGAGTCATAACCTTGGAACTGTTGGAAAAATCTTATACATGATCTTTATTTATTTTCATGTATATCTAATATTAAACAAATTAATACGAGATAGCCTAAAACATGTTTCTAAAATTGAATTCAAAGAGAAACAAAGAATAGAATACTTACAGTATACGCAGCAGAATTAAGAGTCATTCCTTCAGTTTCTCTAACTCTTGTATCCTCTCTGTCGCAGAGTATTATCAAGAAACTAAACCGATCTTCTATTTTCTTCACGATCTTCCAATGTATCCTTAGAACCACCTAGACTAGTGTGGGCAATTCTCAACACATGAGATAGATATAGAGAGAAGAAAAGAAAATAACAAAGAGGTTTAGAAAAGGACTTGTGTTTAGAGAGAATATAAAACTATCAGAAAATCTGACTTGTGACTTATCTGTCGTCTCTAAAATCTTCTCTCTAAGCACTCCTTTTATAGACTCAATTAGGCCATTTAATTTAATTAAAAAATCAATAAAATAACAGCCATTTTGAAGCCCTAGGTCGAAATTATCATGGGCTATAGGCTCGTGAAATTTCCCATTTGATTATAAGCCCATTGGACTTAAAATCAAGGCCTGTATTATTTTCTATTGATTTAATTAATTAAATAATTATTTAAATCCTTTATCAAATTAATTATTTATAATTTGAACCTTGATTTAAACTTATTTATTAATTTAGATACCAATTTATCTTAATTAATAAATCTGCCATAATTTCTCTTTTCTTCTCAAAATTACACAACTCTGTGAAACTATCCAAAATTGACTTGGTCAACTTTGATAATTCTAATTGATGATTAAATCAATTAATTGAGACTATCTAGATGATTTTATCCAAGGTACAATGGGGACCATGGGCCTATGAAATCAAGCTCCAATAAGTTATCATAAATTTAACAAATAAATTTACTAACTTATTAATTCCTCGTGACTCCACTATAGACTTGGAATTGCACTCTTGAATTCATAGAACGCTCTATAACAAATATAGATACGCTATTAATTATCCATTCTTACAACCATAATTGTCACTCAATCCTCTATAGACGGTCTACAATGAGATAGGACTAAAATACAGTTTTACCCCTCATTGTATTTTATCCTTAAAACACTTAGTTCCTTGTATATGATATTTCAGTAAACTAATTTAATTACTGAAATGAGATCTCTATCATTTAACACCTTGAACCAAACTAAAAGGAAACCATCGTTTCTCTTCTTCATCAGAAGCTATAGATGTTCATATCTATGATTAACACTCCCACTCAATTATACTACCGAGTTCCCAAGATGTAAGTATGGGCTAGTCCGTAGGGTAAGCTGGCAACGAACAAGTCAAAGAACTCAAATAATACAATTAGTTAGAATACTAACCACTCATAATTGAGATTGAATTGACCTATGGTCAACTATATGATATGACTAGAATAGATAATAACGGTATGTTTACTTATCTTATCAACTGTCAATATCGGTCCTATCCGATGTAACAAATACATCCGATCTTATCTACTTTGCTAATGTTCTGGAAAGAACATAACACTGTAATGTGTAAGTAGATCATATTGTAGATTGGCAAGTCAGTGTAAATCCGGTGCACTGACTAATCTTAGGACTAACTTATTTTTGAACATATAATCATATTTATATTCCACTGTGATTACGTCACTATAAATAAGATTAGCTATATGCTCGGGATTTAATAGAATTTTATATTAAACAAATAATCATGAAAATAAAACATGTGAGCAAAGTGATTGACCAAGTCAAAAAATGATTTCTATTCTTTTATTGATAATAAAATGAGATTACAAAGAATTTGGGTTTTAATTAGGGCATAAAACCCCTACAGGAACAGCATTCCCTAGCCATGTGACAAACAGTCACCGGGGCCATATGCCCTGGCTTTGATCATCTGGTCTTAGACCAGGCAAGCGCTTATAAGTTCATCGACTTTAGGGTCGGTCCAGCATTAATGCCATAGAGCCATTCAATGCAAATTCATCGACTTTAGGGTCGGTCCAGCATTAATGCCATAAACAAGGTATTCAGTATGCTTACTCAACTAGTATTAATACAGTTAGGACCATGCACAAACCCAGAGGCACAAGCTCTGAACAATATCATACTCAGTACTCAAAGCATGTCCTAATAACATGTTTCTCATGCATCATATGCATTATATTCAACAATCCAGCATGCACCAATAATAGCCATGCATGTCACGTTCAATAGTCAACCAACATGCATCAAGAATATCCATGCAAGTCATACTTAATAATTAACCAACATGCATCAAGAATAACCATGCATGTCATATATACACAAGGTGCAGTTTTCTTACCTCGGATTCGAGCTAGAATGATTTAAAGAACGACCCTTGAGAGCGATCAACTTTTAGTCCTTTAGCGGTCACCTAGTCATAACCAAATATAGGATATCATCAATAAAAATGATCAAATATAAATTCCCAAACCAATATCTAGCCTCCGAGACATCAAACACTACTCAACCGGGTTGTAGGTTCGACCCCGAGGCCTAAGGCTTGAATCCCCAAGCTAAAAACACATTTCTGGCCAAAAAGCCACTAAGGGCCACGACCCTCCCCAGCTGCACCGCGACATGCCCCTCAAACAGAGGCGACCTTCCCTGTCAGGCACCATGGGCCGCGACGCACCATTGCCATGTCGCGGCTCATTACGCAAATCAGCCAAAAACCCAGCACGCACCAGCTCGACTTCCCCTGCGTTTTCCCTTGAAACCAGCCCTTCAAACCAATCCAAAACACCAACCTAACACCCAATACAACCACTAAACATCATCCACAACTCACCCTCATCAAAACCCAAAGTAAACATCAATCAAACTTCCATTAATCCAAACTTTCCATCAATAAATCACCAACTAAAAAACAAAATATGGCTCAAACTCAGGTTCAATTCCTTACCTTAAGCTGATTTGAATCCTTTCCAATGGCTAAACTCAATCTATAATCCCCAAGCTTTGACTCCCTAGCTTGTTTCTTCAATTTGGGACCAAAAACCTCTAAGGGTAAGAAGATGAGATGATGCACGGGTGAGAAGGAGATAAGGGCTCTATTTTTTTTACACTTCTACAGCCTTCTAAACACTCCCAAAGGCTGATATATAGCTTAGGGGTGAAAAGACTATTTTGCCCCTAGGTCAAATAAAGGCTCCTAAACACTCCCAAGGGTATAACCGTCCTTTCCCGCTTATCTCGTTAATTATAATTAACGCTCTCCAATTCCCGTTATTCTCAATATTCTCAAATGCCAATAAATCATATCCCATTACCCTTTAATTCCCGGTAATGTTCTAATCATCAAAATGACCCCGAGACTCACCCCAAGCCCTGAACTTAAACCCGTTATGACTAGACCAAACACTTACATCTCATGATTGTCTCATGCCGAATAGCTCGAACCAATCCACCTTATAATATGGCTATATTAATTAATCACAACCATGCACCCAAAATACACAATTACGCCCACAGCAGCCACATTACCAAAATGCCCTTGCAATTAAAATATGAACCGATATGCATGCATTCACCATCATATAATAATATAATTCACATAAACATGCATATAATCATTAAATACCATAACAAATCAATTATGACCCTCCCAGCCTCCTAATCAAGGTCCTAAACCTTATTAGGAAATTTGGGGCATTACATCATTGGACTTAAAGTCAAAGCCTGTATTATTTTCTATTGATTTAATTATTCAAATACTTTATTAAATAAATTATTTAAAATTTGAACCTTGATTTAAACTTATCTATTAATTTAGACATCAATTTATCTTAATTAAATAAATCTGCCCTAATTTCTCTTTTCTTCTCTAAATTACATAACTCTATGAAACTATCCAAAATTGACCATCAATTTTGATAATTCTAATTTATAATTAAATCAATTAATTGAGACTATCTAGATGATTTTATCCAAGGTACAGTGGGGACCATGGGCCTATGAAATCAAGCTCCAATAAGTTATCATAAATCTAACAAATAAATTTACTAACATATTAATTCCTCGTGACTCCACTAATGACTCGGAATTGCACTCTTGAATTCATAGAACGCTCTATAAGAAATATAGATACATTATTAATTATCCATTGTTACAAACATAATTGTCACTCAATCCTCTATAGACAGTCTACAATGAGATGGGACTAAAATACGGTTTTACTCCTCATTGTATTTTATCCTTAAAACAATTAGTTCCTTGTAATTGTTATTTTAGTAATCTAATATTAATTACTGAAATGAGATCTCTATCATTTAACACCTTGAACCAAACTAAAAGGAAACCATCGTTTCACTTCTTCATCAAAAGCTATAGATGTTCATATCTATGATTAACAGTCCCACTCAATTATACTACCGAGTTCCCAAGATGTAAATATGGGCTAGTCCGTAGGGTAAGCTGGTAACGAACACGTCAAAGAACTAAAATAATACAATTAGTTAGAATACTAACCACTCATAATTGAGATTGAATTGACCTATGGTCAACTATATGATATGACTAGCATAGATAATAACGGTATGTTTACTTATCCTATCTACTGTCAATATCGGTCCAGTCCGATGTAACAAATACATCCGATCTTATCTACTTTGCTAATGTTCTGGAAAGAACATAACACTACAATGTGTAAGTAGATCATATCGTAGATAGTCAAGTCAATGTAAATCCTGTGCACTGACTAATCTTAAGCCTAACTTATGTTTGCACATATAATCATATTTATATTTCACTGTAATTACATCACTATAAATACGATTAGCTATAGGCTCGGGATTTAATGGAAGTTTATTGTAATGCCCCAAAATCCCTAATGAGTTTTAATGGTTGGATTGGTAGGCTGAGAGGGTCATAATTGATTTATTATGCCATTAAATGATTATGTGCATGTTTATGTGAATTATATTATAATATGATGTTAAATGCATGCATGTGGGTCGACATTTCATGAGAGGGGAATTTTGGTAATTTGGCCCGTTGAGGGAGTAATTGTATATTTTCATGCATGTTGATGAACTATTGATGAGGCCACATTATAATGTGGATTTGTTCGAGCTTTTCGGCATGAGATGATCTTTTAATGCAAGTTATTAGTTTGGTCATGACGGGGTTTAATTTCGGGGCTCAGGGTGAGTCTCAGAGTAATTTGATGATTAGAACATTACCAGGAATAAAAGGGTCATGGGATATGGTTTATTGGTATTTGAGAATATTGGGAATAACAGGAATTGGAGAGTGTTAATTATGATTAACGAGATAGGCGGGAAAGGATGATTTTGTCCTTGGAGGCTGTTTAGGGTCTTAATTAGGCTTAGGGGCAATATGGTCTTTTCACCCTAAGGATAAATATACCCATTGAAGGCTGTAGAAACCTTGCAAAAACAAAGTGAGTTTTCTTCTCTTCCGTACACCATTTCTCCATCTTTTCTCTTTTGAATTTTGAGCTTAATTTGAGGAACCAAGCTAGGGAAGTGAGTCTTGAGGACTTTGGGTTGTGTTCCACAATTGAAGAGGGTTCTATACTGAGCTTGAGGTAAGTTTCTAGCCATTAAAACTATGGTTTTGCTTTGTTTTTCATTTGGATTTCAGTTTGGATTTTTAAGTTGGATAATGAGAATTGATGGGAGTTTTTGGCTATGATTTATTGGGTTATGGTGCCTAGGACTTGTATATATGGCTTTGGGGTTCTTTTTTGAGTTTGGGTGAAGCTTAGAATCAATTCATGAAGGTTGGAAATGGAGGAGTCGAAGGAGGGAAAAACTAGGGTTGAAAAACCTGGTTGTAGGGCTACAACGCCCAAGTATGGGCACTACAGCGCTAGCCAGGGGGCCTTCTGCTCTGCTTGTAGTGCTATGGCGCTAGGGTGTAGCGCTATGGCGCTAGGGGGAAGCACTACCATGCTTTTCCAGATTCCTACTTTGGGCACTTTTGAGGGTTCTTGGCTTGGGGTTTCAATTCCTAAGGCTCGGGATCGAATCTATTCACCGTTTGGGTACAATTCGGGGTCTCGGGAGTGAGGTTTAGGTCAAGAACCTTTTATGGTTGATTTTCATTAATGGAAGTTATATTTGACCGTTAAGGAATCAAAAGGTCGATCTTTTACTATTTCTCGCTTGAACCAGAGGTAAGAAAATTGCACCCCATATGTGGCATGCATGGTTATTAATGAGGCATGTTGAGTGTTTAAATGTGGACATTTATTGCATATCAAATGCTTAGAAAATCTTGCTTATTTGTGAATGCCACTGACTTATTAGTTAGAATTAGCAATGGTGTCGGTATTAACTGTGAAGTTGTGACTTACTAGTCAAGTTCGGCAGAGCACTAGTCGTATGGTATTGGCTTAAGAGTCAAGAACGGTATTAGCGTGTTTAATGCAAGTTGAAAAGATTAGATCTAATCGACATAAGCATTGACTGACTCATCATGAGCATTAATGCTTGACCAACCTCAAGTTTGATGAAAATTAAAAGCGCTTGTCTAGTCTAATGGCTAGTCACTCAGAGCCAGGGCCAGAAGGCCCAGGTGACTGCATTGTCACATGGTTAAGGGTGCGAAACCCACATTAGTGACTCCATGGTCACTCATTTGGTTTACATTAGCGACTCACTCATTAGTCCCTCATTTGGTTTAAGCTAGTGACTCCATGGTCATTCATTTGCTAAGGGTGCAAAATCCACATTAGTGACATACACATCAGTCAGTCCTCTGTTTAGGGTTGTATTGATTATTGCAACAAGGTATAAGTTGATAGTATACTTCCAAGACAAGTAGACTCATCAACTGGCCAAGAAGATCAGGGCCAGAATGACAGACATAGTTAGGAAAATGACCAGGGTCAGACTCCTCAGCCAACTCCTGATAAGTGGCAGCAACGATTTGCTGATTTACTAGCCAGAGTAATGAGGCAGGAAGAAGAAATTCGCCTCCTGAGACAACAACAGGTTCCTACAGGGAGCATTTTTACAGAGGCACCACTTGTAGTAGTGTTAATAGTTGAGCAGCCATTAGAGGCTGGAAGTAAATGGGAACCTCTTTATGAAAGGTTCAGGAAACAGCACCCTCCAGTTTTTTAGGGTAGTGTAGATCCAGCTAAGGGTGAGCAATGGATGAGCATGGTTACCACCATCCTTGACTTTATGAGGGTATCTGGTAATGAGAGGGTGGCTTGTGCCACATATATGTTTCGGGAGGATGCCCGAATTTGGTGGGAAGTGATATCCCAGATCAGAAATGTTAATGCCCTGAGTTGGGAAGAGTTTTAGACTCTGTTTAATGAAAAGTACTACAATGATGCCATCAGAGCTACAAAAGCTGAAGAGTTCAGCAAGTTGTTTCAGGGAATCCTGTCAGTGACTGAGTATGCTTTAAAGTTTGACAGACTAGCAAAGTTTGCAATGGAGCTGGTGCCCACTGATGGGACCAGAAGGGAGAAGTTTCCTGTAACGCCCTACTACCTTAGAGCCATTACTAATGAGTTTATAAAGTGCAATTAACTCGCTAAGCGAGGTTTTTAGAACAAAAGTATGTTTAAGCAATAAATCTAGGCTGGAATCTTTAAAAAGTACTCAATTTCATTAAACGTTCAAGAGTTTAACATTCGGGATCCCAAAATAAGGTTTGCAAAATATTTACAATTCAAAATGGGTTTACATATGACTAATTAACAAAAACATGGTTTAGTACAGCCATTTCTCAAAACGCCCCCAACCAAAGCAGTCGGGCAGGCCAAACATGTACGCGCCGTTCCCACACTCTCCGTACTCATGGCTAGTTGACCTTCTCTTTGCCCTTACTTGCAACACAGAGCACCCGTGAGCCGAAGCCCAGCAAGAAAACTCATACAGCACACAACATATGCATATCATGCAATCATTATAACAGGTAACTCATATCTAATCAAACAGTCCATAAGATTTAAACACATGTACGACCATGCCGTCCCAGAAGCATTACCAAAGCCTGGGATCTCGGTCTTCACCGTAAGGATATCCCATGTATCCATTGGGGTCTCTCCCTAACCACAAGCACCCCATGTGCTAAGTGGTGTTCCCGGCCCCACTGCCGTTCTCAGCCTTTCGCCGTTCCCAGCTCCTTCGTCGTTCATTCAGCTATAACCACATATAGCATATGCAAACAACAATCAAGCTTATAATAATTCATTTAGAGCTACATCCTAGCAAAAATACAACTTAGGGCCACGCCCTGCAATAATACTATGGGCCCGTGCTCTGCTCTACGGGTGCTACAGTTTTCTTACCTGTATCCCGAGCTTTCCGATGCACCAAGGTCACAAGCACGGTCCTCTAGCACGAGCCTCTCCAAAATCCTAGTCACAACACATATAAAACACTTTTAATACTAACCAATCCCAAAACCACTTCCCGGGACCAATTCCGTACTCTCGAGACCTCTAATTCCTTAAAACAATGCATTGGAACCATCCCCCGAGTCCCCGGGCAAAAGCCCTAAAAACACAATTTTTGGCTGTCAAAAATGGCCTAGGGCCGCGGCACTCCCATCAAGGGCCGCGGTGCTCAGGAGCTTTCCCCTAGTCTAGATGCATGCTTGCGCCGCAGCACCAAAGAACAAGGCCGCGGCACCCCTTCATGAACCCAAATTTCTGGGTTTTCCTCTGCATTTTTCCCGAGCCAAAACATCTCCAATTCAACCCAAACAAGTACCTAAGCCCCAAAATCAATTTAAAACCCCAATTGAACCCTTTAACAACCTATAAACATCAAAACCAAACTCAATTACACAATCACACCCAAAATCCAATCTTGAGTTTCAAATTCCTGAAACTTAAACCAGTAGACCAGAAACTTCAACCAAAGCTTGAAAAACTTAAACCATGCTTCCAAATTCTTAAACCATATCAGATACGAAAATTCAAATATGTTTAAAACTCTTACCTCAGTCAATAACTCAGCTTGAACTCCCTCTGTTATCCCAAAAATCAGAGGTGAATGACATGGCAGGCATTAAATACACGTGGCTGACATCTGGCAGAACCCGTGCCCGACAATCGACCAGGAAGACACCTACTGTCACACGATAAACTCCTTCCTACGACCAGCCTTGTCGTACGCACGCTACACACGGAGGAAATCTTAGGCAGTTATAATGGAATCCGAAATTATCTCCCATGATTTCCTGAGTATCCGATTATTTAGGAAAGAATATCTGTAACAAATTAATGTAAATCTTCCCTGAGCTTATAAATAGAAGAAGAGAGCTCAGGGGAGGGGACCTTTTTTTGTTTTTTGCTAGAAGATCTTGGGAGATTAGAGAGAGATTCCACGAGAATATTTGTATTTTCTTATTCAAAGGTCAGTGAAACTCATTGAACCCTAGTTCTTTGATCACCCCCTTGAATCTCATTTCAATAACAATTCAAGTGGACGTAGGTTATTACCAGATCCTGGGGCCAAACCACTATAAACTCTTGTGTTCTTATTGTTTTTCGTCATCACATTCATTTCAACGTATTTTTCCACGTCAAGCGTATTTTGACTCCGTGTTAGTTGGCCAAAATCAGGGTCAACATTATGGTGCTTTCGTTGAGAGCTTGATACAGCATCGTTGAGAAGACCAATGGCGAAAACTACCAGAAAAACTGGACAGGCAGTCAGCGCTGCTCCATCTAACCCGCCTCCTCCTCCTCCAAACGTGACTGAGGATGAGCCACATTTGGAATTTGATGAGGAAGAAATGGACGACGCGACGCTGAAAAGTACCCTAGGGGCATTACATGAGGAGCTGGTCGATCTGAGGGCCAGCCAGGAAAGTGCTGCCGAAATCATGGCGCGGCAGCAACAAGAAATTGAACAACAACGCTTAGAGCTGAGTGAAAGGCAGGCAGAGATGGACCGTCGCCAAAGGGAGGCCATGGCAACCCTCAAGGCAGCCTTACAATTGGCTAGGAATCAGGTTGCACCTGCCTCGCAGCCTGATCAACCCGCGAATGGGCCACCCCATAGGGGTCCCAATCCTAACCCGCCTATCCAACCCTCGAGCCCACAAAGGCTCGAGCAGCCACCGGCGCCTCAAGATGATGTCCCGCTAGGTGTAATGCCCCAAATTCTCCGTTGTGTTTAACGGCGTGAATAGTAGGTCGGGAGGACCATACTTGCTTAATTATGTTATTGATTGATAAAATGCATGTATATGTTGATTATATTATGATATGATGTGAAATGCATGCATGTGAGTCCATATTTCTTATTACAGGGGTGTGATGGTAATTTGGCCCGTTGAGGGTAAATTGATTATTTGTTCGCATGTCGGTGATATATCTTGAGACCACATTATGATGTGGGTTTGTTCGATCCATTTGGCATGAGACGATCAAGGAATGTTATATATCGGTTTGGTCATAACAGGCTTAAGCTCGGGGCTCGGGGTGAGTCTCGGGGTGTTTTAATGATTAGAGTGTTACCGGGCATTAAAGGGTAACGGGATGTGAAATATTGGTGTTTGAGAATTTTGAGATTAGCGGGAATTGGGAAGCGTTAATTATCATTAACGGTGTAGGTGGAAAGTGCCAAAATTACCCTTGAAGTTGTTTTAGAAGCCTTAAATGACCTAGGGGCATTTAGGTCATTTGGCTAGGATATATGTGGTTTTAGAAGGCTGTAGAAACCGTACAAAACAGAGCAAAAACAGAGAGTGAATTTTCTCCTTCCCGTGCATCCATTTCTCTCTTTTCTTCTTTGGGGTTTTGAGCTCAATGGGTGGAATTAAGCTAGGAGATCAAGGGGTTAAGGTTGTAGACTTGGTTCAGCCATTGAAGAGGGTTTGGTTTTGAATTTCAGGTGAGTTTTATCCATTATTTTTCTGGTTATACTCTGTTTCCGTTTTAAGTTTTCAGCTCTAGATTTAAGTGTGGAAAGTTGGAATCAAGGGGAGTTCTTGTGGTGTTTTACTTGGGTTATGATGGGGGAGAGTTATGGGTGATATTTGGAGGTTTAAATGGGTGTTTGGAAGAGGTTTTGAGTTGGTTTGAAGAGCTGGTTCTAAGGTTAAACGCAAGAGGATGTTTGCTGGTGCGTGCTGAATTCTGGGCATTTTAGCTTATTGAGCCGCGGCCTGGCATAGGTGAGCCGCGGCCCAAGGTGCCTGTCAGGAGGGTGGCCGCCTCTGTTTGGAGGCGCGCCGCGGCGCAGCTGGGGAGGGCCGCGGCCCAACAGGGCATTTTGGCCAGAAAAGTGTTTTAAGCAAGGGAATTCAAACCTAAGGCCTCGGGGTTGAACCTACTACCCGGTTGAGTAGTGTTTGATGTCCCGGAGGTTAGGATTTAGTTTGGGAACCTTTTATTATTCATTTTATTGATGGAATCCCATAATTTGGTTATGACCAGGTAACCGCTAAAGGACCAAAAGGTCGATCGTTCTCAGGGTCACTCTTTTATTCGTTCTAGCTCGAACCCGAGGTAAGAAAACTGCACCCAAAGTGTGACATGCATGGATATTTGTGAGGCATGTTGATTGTATAAATATGGACATGGGTTGAATACTGAATCGACAAAAGTGTTAGTATCAACTGTGAAGCTGTGACTCATTAGTCAGGTTCGGCAGTGATACTGGACACAGGTCAGGAAGCACTGACTCATTAGTCAGAATCGACAAAAGTGTTAGTGTTAACTGTGAAGCTGTGACTCATTAGTCAGGTTCGGCAATGATACTGGACACAGGTCAGATAGCGCTGACTTATTTGTCAGAACGGCCTTAGCGTGAATCACGCAAGCCAACAGAGATTAGATCTAATCGACTACTAGCATTGAATGACTCAAGGAGCATTAATGCCTGACCGACCCTGAGGGTCGATGAATAAATAGAGCTTGGAGGCTAGTGGCTTACATAGCAGCCAATCTCCCGCTAAAATCATGTGATGTTCATTTGCTTGTTTGAAAGCTTTATGATTCAGTGTGATTATAATGATAATCATTTGATAATGTTTATGAAAAGTATTATGTTTTCTTGCTGGGCTTTGGCTCATGGGTGCTATGTGGTGCAGGTAAAGGGAAAGAAAAGCTCACCTAGCCTTGAGTGGAGAGCTGATGTGGTGATGTGTACATATGCGGCCGCTTGACCACCACGGCCAAGGAGTTCTCAGAGGAACTAGGGGGTTTACCCTATTTTTGCCGCTTAGGTCGGCAGGATTGTAAATTTCGAACACTAGTGACCATTTTGTACTGAGAACCACTTGTAAATGTTTTGTTTAGCTCTGCAGAGCAGTTTGTAATAAAAATCTCCATTTCCTTTTTATTGGTTTTGTACCTTAACCTGTTAATTACACTTAGAGCACATTTTTTACCAAAGAACTCAGGTAGTGAGTCAAATTTCCGGTCCACCATTCACCGTAACTATTCTGGGGTAGCCTGGGCGTTACACTAGGAGACCCTGAAGCACAGCCTCCATCCCAAATTGGTCGCGGAAATCCCCCGCATCAGAGGCTGAATAGGACCGGGCAGCATCCTCGTAGTCCTAGACGCCATAGGGACGATGAGCCAAACCTTCCGAACAGAGGACAGCATCCTCCTGGTAACAGGAGGAACTCAGAGTTAGGTTCTACGGTTCGAGGCCCCCCACGGCATGATAATGCATGGGGACCTAACGACCAACGCAGACCACCCTCTAACGCTCGGGAGGTTCCAGCCCGAAAAGGTAATCGAAGGAATAGTCGATCCCACCATAGCCAATCAAGATTCAGAGATGGCCATGGTTATAATGAGGCCGACTCAGGTAGAGAAAATGTTGGTCGGAGGAATGAAGAAAGAGGTGGAGGCAGAAGCCAGCTACCTCAGGATGACCAACGCGACAGACGGGATGCTGGGGGGCAGCCCAGACAAAACAACGTCTTCAACCAGCTCGGAGCTAGCGAGCAGCGGAGGAGAGACGAGGACTTAAGAGATGTACTCAACGATCGCCGTGAGCGGCAATGCGAGTACGTCCCCCCAGCACCAGAGGCCACGGCGATTCCTAGCGCTGTGCAGGCCCAGATAGATGCCCTCAACCAGGCAGTGCAGCAGCTGGTCGGGGGAAGAACATCTTACATCGACCACGATAGGAGAAAAGGCACTCCTTTCGTCCAGAGGATAGCTATGGTAAAAATGCCTAGCAAGTTTAAAATGCCTACGCTTCCAAACTTTGATGGGTATGGTGACCCGGTATCTCACGTCAACAAGTTTGAGATACAAATGGACATTCAGAAAGTGTCTGAGGATGCTCGATACCGGATTTTCCCTGCGACACTTTCTGATGCCGCATAGGAGTGGTTTTTTAAATTCCCTCCTGCAAGTATAGTTTCCTGGGAAATGTTAGTAAAGGATTTTTACGGACAGTTCTAAGCGGGTCATGTGCACCCGACTGAGGCAAACCAGCTGGTTGAAATACACCAGCAAGATGGAGAACCACTGAAAGACTACGTCCAGTGCTTCATGCGAGTAGCTGCTGGAGCAAAAATAGTGGGAGACGAAGGCAAAATGATGGCCATAACCGCAGGGGTTAAGCACCGCACTCCTCTCTGGGAAAGCCTCCGAAAACATGGGGTTAGAACTACCCAGGAATTCTTGGATCGGGCTGATCGCCACATCAAGCTCGAAGACGCCATCGCCGACAAAGAAAAGCCCCCAGGACCTGGAGCCCTGCAACCAAACGATATACGACTTCTTTAGTGAGGGAATCTCCCCCGCAGGGTCAATCAAACTACCAGTGACAGCAGGTACAGCGCCTGCTACTAGGACATTACTCGCTACTTTTATAGTAGTCGATTGTCCTTCGGCGTACACTGCCGTCATTGGGAGGCCTATACTGGTTGATCAACGGTCGGTCACCTCTATGTGGCACTTAGCCATGAAATTCCCGACAGAGGCAGGGGTAGGACGCGTGGTGGGAAACCAGAGGGAGGCTAGGGAGTGCTACAACGCCTCAGTCACGAAGGCGAAGAAGGGAACGTCAAAGGGCACTCCCCCAGATAGGTTGCAAATGGAAATTGATACACAAGCCCAATTCGGTGATGGAGTCACCAAATAGGGTGTTGCCCAAAGTGAGGATAGAGATTTAGATCCTCGCTTTGGGGATTTTGAAGAAAACGTTGGACCCGTCGAGGACCTGGAAGAGGTCCAACTTGACAAGAAAGACCCGACCAGAGTCGTGAAGGTCGAGAAAAACTTAGAACCAACCACGAAGCGTGCACTGGTGGAGTTTTTGCGGAAAAACCAGGAAATCTTTGCCTGGTCGCACAAGGACGTGACTGGGATAGATCCTGCAGTTATCAGCCATGTCCTGAACATAGATAAGAGTTTTCCGCCCGTGCAACAGAAAAGAAGGCTGCTCAATAAGGATCGGCCGAGAGCCTTAAAAGAAGAAGTTGAAAGATTAAAGGAGAATGGGTTCATCAAGGTGGCATTTTATCCATCGTGGGTCTCTAATCCTGTACTGGTTCCTAAGCCTAACGACAAATGGCGAACCTGTGTGGATTTTACAGACCTCAATAAAGCCTGCCTGAAGGATTGCTTCCCACTCCCAAGGATCGACCAGTTGGTCAATGCTACTGCAGGACACGAGATCCTCTCCTTCATGGATGCATACTCAGGCTATAATCAGATCAGAATGCATCCCCCTGACAAGGATCACACTAGCTTTCGAACCGATAGGGGATTATACTGTTATAAAGTAATGCCCTTCGGACTGAAAAACGCAGGTGCGACTTACCAGCGACTGATTAACCACATGTTTAAAGAGTTGATTGGCGTAAACATGGAGGTGTATGTGGATGACATGCTGGTAAAGTCGAAAAAGGCATAAGGACATGTGAAGGATTTGTAAGAGTGTTTCAATGTATTGAACAAGTACCAGATGAAACTAAATCCTCTCAAATGTTCCTTCGGGGTTGGATCAGGGAAGTTTTTGGGGTTCATTGTTAATTCAAGAGGAATCGAGGCCAACCCCGACAAGATAAAAGCCCTGATCGACATGAAATCGCCAGAGAAGATCAAAGAAGTACAAATTTTAACTGGGAGGATTGGAGCCCTAAGTAGATTTATTTCAAAATCAACGGATAAGTGTGTCCCTTTCTTCAATCTACTTAGGGGCAATAAGAAATTTGAATGGATAGGAGACTGCAAGCAAGATTTTCAGGCCTTGAAAGCCCATATGGCACAGCCTCCTATTTTATCAAAGCCTATCGAAGGAGAAACTTTGTTCATTTACCTGGCGATCACTGAAGTTGCTGCTAGTGCGGTACTAGTACGAGAGGAAGAAGGTGTACAAAAGGCAGTTTACTATGTAAGCAAGAGACTAATCGGAGCAGAACTGAGGTATCCTCCCATTGAGAGGTTAGCATACTGTTTAATCTTGGCCTCAAGGAAGCTACGTCCTTACTTCCAAGCCCATCCTATTACAGTTTTAACTGACCAGCCCCTTCGGCGAGTCCTCCAAAAACAAGAGGCAGCTGGGCGTTTATTAAAATGGGCAGTCGAACTGGGGCAGTTCGATATTACATATTCACCACGAGCAGCAGTAAAAGGACAGGCCTTGGCTGATCTTATTGCGGAGTTCACCAAACTCCCAGACAATGATCAGTGCGAAAAACCTAGTGCGCCTGAGCCTCAAGATGAAGCTCCTTCGTGGAAGTTGTTGACGCGGTTCTTCACCAACAGGAAATTAAGAAAAGGTGAGAAAGGGATTAGTGCTTATGTTGAACCGAAATAGATGAATGATCTTAGAAATGAGTTGGTGACACAATAATGCATTTTTTGAGTGGTTCAAAGGTTAAAATCCTTCTACTCCACTAGTCAGTATTATTGCTATATACTGGATATTTGATTACAGGGTATTTCTTACAATAGAGAATCCAACCCCTATTAACTCCCAAGGTCTCCATATTTATAGGAGAAGGCACCAGGGAGTTGGTAAGAAGGTCATCCCGTGACCTTCTTACCTATCATGTCAACTCTGTGACATTCATGATTAATTCCTAAACCTGACACATAAGTGTGGTCAAATCAATAGGTAAGGAGATAATGGGCCGCACAGCCCAACCCAGTCGTGGGTGTCTGAATACGCACGTTCCTGCTGCATGTCCGAGAAGTCAGGGATATATCAAACACGTGATGTCTGATATATGCACATTTACCTTGTGTGGTTGATTTTATAAGGGGTCGCAGCCTCACGAGCTGGATCTTCACTCGACCTGCGGCCTTCTGAGTCCAGCCTTAATCCTTAGGCAATCTTGGCAAACCTTTAGGTTACCCCGAGCTAAGGAGGTAGGACCTTACGACAACAGCTCCGGTCCTGGGGATGTCTGCCTGGTAATCATGATCAGGTCGTACCTCAGCTCGCTAACCAGCCCGTGGGAAAACCAAGGCGTACAGAAGTTATTCACAGATGGATCGTCCAGCGAATCTCACGCGAGAGCAAGAGTAATTTTGATAACGCCAGAAGGGCATCAATTTCACTGCGCCATTAGGTTTGACTTCGTAGCATCGAACAATGAAGCAGAGTACGAAGCACTCCTCGCTGGATTACGATTGGCAAAAGACATGAGTATAAAGGTGTTGGATATTTACAGTGATTCACAACTGGTAGTGAATCAAGTTCTAGGGGAATATCAAGCACGAGGCCTGAAAATGGTGGCCTACTTGAACAAAACTAAAGACTTGTTAGCCCAATTCACGAAGTATACCCTCCAGCAAATCCCCCGGGATCAGAATTCGAACGCAGATGCCTTAACCAAACTCGCGAGCGCAAAAGATGCTGACACTTTGAATATTGTGCTGGTGGAAAGTTTGAGCGAGCCAAGCATACGAACAAATGAAACCAGTATGGAAATCTGATTGGAAGATACATGGATGGCGCCTTATTTGGAGTATCTTACAAATGGTGTACTACCATCAGATAGAAACAAGGCCAGAACTCTTCAAAGGCAAGCTGCTAGGTATATACTGGTCGATAGTGTTCTATACCGAAGGAGATATTCCATGCCACTGCTCAGATGTATTACACCAGAGAAAGCTAAGGAGCTAATGAAGGAAGTACATGAAGGCTTCTGCGGGGATCACGCTGGGGGGCAAAGTTTGGTGAAAAAGATTCTAAGGCAGGGTTATTTCTGGCCGACTATGAACGAAGATTCAATGGAGTTTGTACGAAAGTGCGATAAGTGTCAGAGGTTTTCCAAAATCCCACGCGCAGCTCCAAACGAGTTAAAACAGATGCAGAGTCCTTGGCCTTTTGCAGTATGGGGTATAGATTTGATCGGATGCCTGCCAACGAGAAAAGGCGGAGTGAAGTATGCAGTTGTAGCAATCGACTACTTCATCAAGTGGGCCGAAGCTGAACCACTCGCTACCATAACGACAAAGAAAGTGCTTGACTTTGTTATCAAAAACATTGTTTGCCGATATGGTTTTCCTCGAAAGATTGTCTCACACAACGGAACCCAGTTTGACAGTGACTTATTCACAGACTTCTGCGAAAGGCACGGGATTATTAAAAGCTTTTCTTCAGTCGCGCATCCACAAGAAAACGGGCAGGTCGAAGCAGTGAATAAAACGCTTAAGGACACCCTGAAGAAAAGACTTGAAGACGCTAAAGGGGCATGGCTAGAACAGCTGCCTGAAGTACTCTGGTCGTATAGAACTTCTCACCGAACAGCGACACGTCATACTCCGTTTTCCTTAACATACGGGTATGAGGCCATGTTGCCCGTCGAGTTAGATCCACCCTCGCATTGACGAATTACATACGACCAGGATCAGAACAACCAACTAATGATGGAGTCCCTAGACTCACTAGAAGAAAAACGAGAAAAATCCCAACTCCGATTTACTGCGTACCAGCAAAAGGTCGCCCGGTATTTTAACTCAAAGGTGAAAGAAAGGAAATTCAGCGTCGGTGACCTAGTGCTGTGACGAGTTTTCTTAAATACCCACGACCCCACTGCTGGAGTACTCGAACCAAACTGGGAAGGACCTTACCAGATTGAAGAAGTCCTTCACCCGGGCACCTACAAACTTGCACGCTTAAATGGAGATCTCGTTCCACGCTATTGGAATGGAGAACACCTGCGCAAGTATTATCAGTGAACAGTCCTTCTTAAAGGACTGGCTTGTATTAATTTTTACTTTTTACAAGTTTCAAAAAAGGGTTAGCCACGTTGTATGGCTAATCGCTTATAAGTGTAAGATCTTTTTAAGATCACTCGTAAAGACATGATTAGTCCATTTTTAATACGAGATTATAAGGGACTGTGCGCAGCCAGTCATTCTTGCCAACCTTTGTAAATTTATTTTTACAAGTATTTGTTCATTACTTGTGTTGTTTTGCTGTATTACAAGTATTGAATTTCATAACGAGCAGTAATGTTCGAACAGGTCGTGGTCAAGGCAAGTGACCAAGGACCTAAAGCTCCTCGATCACTTGGGGGGCATATAAGGTACATCGATAGCAAAGCGTACCATGAGGTATGTAAACACATGAACAAAATGAGTGAAAGCATGCTACGATACTTAGAGCATTTTTTAAAATTTATGTTTTGTTAAATCAAACCAAAGTACTATGCTAAGTTCGGTCATGCGAACAGGTATTATAATAAAAGAAACATTATAATATCAATAAGGCAATCATTTACACCGCGAGCATTATTGCTCGGATGTAAATGCGTAATTAAAAGAAAAAGCCTTTACACCACGAGCAGTATTGCTCGGATGTAATCGTTCAAGTGTATGTAAAAGAGCTGCCCTCGCAGCAATAAAAATAAACTGTCTTTACAGATAGACCCGTGGGCCATAAAAACTGAATGAAAAATAAAAAGAGAATTATTAGGGAGCAAGAGGGTCTTCTGGATTAGGAGTGCTCTAATCAACCGGAGGACCAGCCTCAGCATCAGCAGCAGGGGTTTTGGCCTTAGCCCTCTCCTCTGCCTCCAACCGAGTGGCGCACTGCGCCATCAGCGTCCTTTGCAACTGCTCGGAGAGATAGTTAATGTTGGCCTCCCGATTGTGCTTCCAGAAATCGTAGAAACAGAGGAAGGTGGCTTCCTTGTACTTCTTCAAATTTCTGGCCCTGTCCTCCTCGAGCTCCTGAACGCGCCCCTCAAGCTCCCGCACCCGCTCCTCGAGTCTCTTTATCTCCTCCTTGCTTCCATTCAAGTTAAGGTTAAGCTGCTTACATTCTTGGGTGACGAGTACAACACTTTCCCTCCATTTGTGCCGCTCCTAGTTAGCTTTCTTTAAGGCCCCTTGGCTGTCCTGAAGCTCCTGGGTGAGAGTGGCTTGGTCCTTGCACAGCTGTTCATTCAGCTTGGACAGCTCCTTGTTCTCCTCGAGCTGCTTTTTGTTCTCATCCTCAAGTGCCTGCTTGGCCTGGGCAAGCCTGGAGTCAAAGTCCTTTTCTAAAGAGACCAACGCCCTGGCACGGCGCCAGCTGGCAGTTAAAGACAGCAGCCCCTGAAGAAAAAATGAGATAAAGTTAGGAATGGAAGTCTGGCATAGACGATAAAGCAGCAGAAAATGACTTACGCTGACTATCTCATTCAACCCTCTGTTGATGATTTGGTCAACTTCCATCGTGGCAGTATCATTGAGGGCGGTTTGGCTGGGTTTGTGCTTCGAGAGCCGATATATTCTCTCCCTGGCCATGCCAACTATGTGGCTGGGCAGGGAGCCTTCGGACAAGTTATCCAAAGTTTCTTTGTTGGCAGCCTTAGGGGAGGGCTGAGGATTGGCAGGCGTGGGGGTCGTCTGCTCGGGAAGGGGCAGAGGTGGTAAGTCTTCCTTGGAGGGGGCGGCGGCAGGAGCATCTTCTGTCCGGGCCTTCTTCGAAGGGGTCTTGCTGCTTTCCCCTCGAGCCCTTTTGCTGTCCTTCTTCGGGACAGAGGAGGTAGCGGCAGCTTGGTAATGCTCGAAGAAGTCCTCGGAGTCCATACCTACACCAAGGGAAATAATTCGAACAGTGAGATTAAAGGGTCACGGGAAAACAGAGATTAAAGTAAAAGGATTACAAAAGTAAAGTACCCAAGCTACAACTACTGGTCGTAACATTATCTACTGAACTACCTAGTTCCTGGAAGAAATCTGAGTTTTATGAAGGGGCGTTCCTAAAGTTGCCATCCCCATCAAATAGATGAGAGGGAATTGGAAAATTATTTAAAAATGAGATTATTGTACCATTTGCATCCGACGAGTCGTCAGAAAGTTTGGTAGGCTCGGCAGCCTTTTGTTTCCCCTTGCCCATGGGGACCGAAGATTCTGCTGCTTAGTGGGGAGCAGCAGGTTCCCTGATCGTAACCCCAGTTGGCCTCCTCCATGGAAGGGGTGCCTGAGGTTACTGCTCAGGTTCCACATTGATGTGGACACCACCCGCCGAGGGTTCGTTAGTCGCAGGCTGGGAACCCCAAAGGCCAGCCAGCCTAAGGTTAGCCTCATTAATTAAGTTCTTTACACTCTTAGCAGCATTTGGCACGCTGGCTAAGAGTGTTGCCCTCGACTCCATTCCCGGAGTAGGGATCGGGCGTAACCATGGGCCTCGAACACATTAACGAAGTATTATGACAAGAAAGGATTAAAGTACGAAAACCACTGGTGAAGGATTTTTTTTTACCTCCTCGAGTGAAGGCCAGATTGTCTACGGCGATGTCGGGCGTAAGGAAGTACTCCTGATGGTACTTCCCCACGTTGGAGATGTTAGTGGTATCGGACAGAAAGGTGCGCCCGGTCTCCTAGTGGCAGAAGTGGAAGAACCCCGTACCATCATGGTTGGGGTTGGACTTGAGGTCAAACAGAAAATTGACCTCATGTGGAGAAGGAGCTGGCCATTTTTTGAGCTTGTAGAGGATATAGAGTGCGGCCAGCATCCTATACCCATTCGGGGTGATCTGAAAGGGGGCTACCCCAAAGTAGTTTGCCACCCCTTGAAAGAATGAATGAAGAGTCAAGGTGGCACCTGCCTCAATGTGGTACCTTGACCGGGCACCGTAAGCCCCTCCTGGCAAGTTGGCTCGCTGGTCGGTGGAAGGTCTAACCAGGGTCACCCCTGTCAGATTGTATTTGTTTAAGTAGTTGGCGATCATACGAAGCGTCACCGAACTTGGGGGGACGACATGCCACTCGATAGCCGGCTGGTCAGTGTGGTGAGGATGGGCACGCCTCTAGACGTCGGTCTCAAGGGCGAATTCACCTCGACCACTGGTCGAGGGGGCATCAGCAGAAGGCTGACTTGGAGAGTTAGGGTTTCGTCTTTTTCGAGCTTTGGTTTTTGTTCTGGCCATTTTCTGGTTGGGAACTGGTGGACAATTTGGGCTAGGACGTGAAAAGGGGATTTCTGGGATCAACGTAGATGGGTTCTCTTCGCCTTTGAGTAGTTGGGTTAAGAGCTCGTCCTCAATAGGTCTTTCTCCTCCCCAAGGGTCTTGCATATGAACTGCAAACAGAAAATGGAGGAGATAAGACACAATCCGAGAAGTAGTGTGGGAAATTGGGATAACGTTACTCGTATCTAAATAACCAGCAGCATCCTAATCCTACACTAAATGCGACATGAGTAGTTTGAAAAAAAAAAAGGAAGTAAACTGTTTTCTGAAGGAGAACTTTTTCGACTCCTAAGGGGCGGGAAAATTTTTCGGTTTTTTCACCTAGGCTTAAAGGTTGAATCTTTCGTCAACCTAAGGCCCCAAACCAATGATACTAACTATTAAACTAAAGTCCTGGCCTATACAAAGCATAAAGACACACTCTTGTCGAGCAATGGGCAATTTATACCAAAAGACCCTTAAAACCCTACTCAAGAACATAGAAAATCACATAGCATGAAATGGCATGCATGGCGTAATGAAAAGCTTAAAGAGCAAAGTGCTTACCTGGGTGAAGACGGAGATTCGGAAGAAGACAAAAAATTCGAATCGGAAGACCTTCAGCTAGACGTCGGACTGGTTTCGAAGCTCTGTATTCTGGGGCAAGTTCTTGAAAATCTTGGCAAAAATGGTGAGTAAAAATTTTTAAAGAAGAAGAAAAGCTTATTTATAGGGACCGAGGTTATGGCCAAAAAGCAGTAATCATCATTTCCCACTTTCGAAACAAGGGGAAGTGTATAAGCCGTCAAATTGCCTTTTTGGAAACTGAAAAGGCTTGATTAGACATAATTATGTCACAGTTTTCAAAAATGCACGGGGATCCTGACAGACATCATGGGGATGTGAATGGTTGTTTCCTTAAGTTTCTTTATTGCTGGTCGCACTAAACAAACTTGGGGGGCAAATGTTATCCCAAAAATCAGAGGTGAATGACATGGCAGGCATTAAATACACGTGGCTGACATCTGGCAGAACCCGTGCCCGACAATCGACCAGGAAGACACCTACTGTCACACGATAAACTCCTTCCTACGACCAGCCTTGTCGTACGCACGCTACACATGGAGGAAATCTTAGGCAGTTATAATGGAATCCGAAATTATCTCCCATGATTTTCTGAGTATCTGATTATTTAGGAAAGAATATCTGTAACAAATTAATGTAAATCTTCCCTGAGCTTATAAATAGAAGAAGAGAGCTCAGGGGAGGGAAACTTTTTTCTTTTTGGCTAGAAGATCTTGGGAGATTAGAGAGATTCCACGAGAATATTTGTATTTTCTTATTCAAAGGTCAGTGAAACTCATTGAACCCTAGTTCTTTGATCACCCCCTTGAATCTCATTTCAATAACAATTCAAGTGGACGTAGGTTATTACCAGATCCTGGGGCCGAACCACTATAAACTCTTGTGTTCTTATTGTTTTTCGTCATCACATTCATTTCAATGTATTTTTCCAGCGTATTTTGACTCCGTGTCAGTTGGCCAAAATCAGGGTCAACACCCTCCAATCCCAGCTTTAAACCAAATTCCTCTTGATAAACTAGTTGAATTCTCATGCAAAACCAGCCATGGCTATCTTTCAATTTTCATTCTCACCTTCTAAAATCAAGCTTAAAACTTAACAAAACAAGGGATAAACTCTTACCTCTGAATAATTCTTGACTTAAGTTTGATTCCACACCCTTAAGCTCTTCACTAGCCTCAAAGAACTCAGCTCACTTCCTCTTCCACTTTGCCTTCTAGGTTCTTAGTTTTCCCTTTCCTTCTTGATTTCTCTAGCCCTCCAAAACTTGACTTCAGTCATACTTAGCATAAAGTATCATGAATATTCATTTCCCTCAGCTGAAGCCATCTAAACCTCTGCCAAAAGACCATCTTATCCCTCCATCAAAATCCTTTCCTAACTAAACCTCAAGGGCACTCTTGTCCTTTCACCTATACTACAATTCTACCATTTCTTCCATCTAAACTTGTTACTCTCAGCAGTTACTAATGGTTACACAGGTTACTCAATCACCAATAACCGTTAACCACTAATTCCCAAATTCCCAAATTACAAAATTCTCAAAATACCCCCAGGCTCCTCCCGAGCCGGGTATAAAATCCCGTTGTGACTTTTAAGTTAACTAGCTCTCTAGGACCGTCTCGGCACGTGCATCACACTAATATCACCACACTCACGTGGTGCAAATCACATAACACAATTATCATATTTATGCCCTCAGCGGGCTAAATTTACCAATTTACCCCTAGCATACAAACGGGGTCCACATGCATATTTATACCACCTAAACATGCATTCTAATCACATATTCATTCAAATTCACATATATTATCATGTTAATCCACTTATTGCCCTCCAGGCATGCTAATCAAGGTCCTAAACCTTATTAGCAACTTGGGGTGTTACATTTCTCCAAGGGCTACAACCTAGAATAGCTTGTGATGTTCGTATTACCACTGTGTCTGGGGTTACTACTTATGCACAGGTGGTTGAGAAGGCGCTCACATCTAAGAGCACAGAGAACACGATTTGGTGGTATAATGCAGCAAGGAGAGACACTAGGAGGGTGGGACCTCCATTTATAGGTTCAGGTAAGGGCGGAGGCCCCAGTGATCAGAAGAGAAAAGCTCTTGATTCCTTCCCAACTCCAGGCCTTGACAGACGACCACGTGGGATTTCAATGGGCCGCCAAGGTAGTTGTGAGGCCTGGAGAATTTATCCAGAGTGCCCTAGGTGCAAGAGGCGCCATGTAGGGGAGTGTAGGGCAAGATCCTGCTTCTTATGTGGGGTAATAGGACATTTCAAGAAAGATTACCCGAAAGCAAGAAAGGAAGAGCCAAGAAAGGCAGAAAACTTGGCCCCAGCTCGAGTGTTCGCATTGACTCGGGCAGAAGCTGAGGCTTGTCCCTCAGTAGTTACAAGTCAGCTTTTTAGTGCTGGAACCCCTTATACTATTTTGATTGATTCTAGTGCTACACATTCTTTTGTTGCGAGTAGAATTATTGATAGACTGTGTAGACCATGTGATTATTATGTTGTGGGGTTCAGGAGCATATTACCCACTAGGAAGTTAGTGGTATTTAGGAGATGGCTCAGATCATTGCCAGTGACAGTGGAGGGCAGAGAGTTATCAGTTGATTTGATAGAATTGGTTATGACCGACTTTGACATGATTCTGGGTATGGATTTGTTAATGAAGTATGGGGCAACCATTGATTGCAGAAGAAAGATGGTAACCTTTGAGCCTGAAGGTGAGGATCATTTTGTGTTTGTTGGCACTGTGCATGGACCTCGTATACCTATAATATATGTTCTGAGGGCTAGAGATCTATTGCAAGGAGGTTGTGTAGGATTCTTAGCCAGTGTGGTTGATACTACTCAAGTCATTTCAATGGGACTAAAGGAGACCAAACTAGTCTGTGAGTTTTTGGGTGTGTTTCCAGAAGATTTACCATGGTTTCCACCACATAGAGAGATTGAATTTGTAATTGAACTGGCACTAAGGATATAGCCAGTGTCTAGAGAACCTTACACAATGGCCCTAGGAGAATTAAAAAAAACTGAAAGTACAACTGCATGAGTCGTTAGACTTAGGTTTAATCAGACCTAGTTTCTTACCGTGGGTGTAACGTCCCAAATTTGCTAATAAGGCTTAGGGCCTTGATTAGCGTGCCAGGAGGGAAATAATTGATTTAATTATGTCAATATATGAATTTGATGATTATGTGATTAGAAATGCATGTGTTAGGTGAATTAAATATGCATGTGTTTGGCTATTAGGGGCATATTTGTAATTTTTTCCCGTTGAGGGCATAAATGTGATATATGTGTTAATTGTGATTGAAACCATGAGTGAGTGGTGATATATTTGTGATGTACGATTCGAGACGGTCCTAGGGAGCAGTTTAGTTAAAAAGTCACAACGGGGTCAAATACCCGGCTCGGGAGGAGTCATGGGGTATTTTGGGAAAGTAATATGTGCTCGGGATTTATCAAGTAATGGGCAGTGGCTTAGTAATTATTTGGACATGTCGGGATTAAACGGGGATTTATAGGAACACTCAAGGAATTAGTGGGACATGGAAAATGATGGAAATGCCCTTCGTGGCACTTAAGGATGTAGATAAACTTAAGGGGGCATTTTGGACCTTTGGCAAGGGATATACAAGGTTTAAAAAGCTGAGGTTCTGGAGGGACTATGAAAGGAAAAAGAAACAGAAGGAAAACCAAGCAAGAAACCTCAACTTTGCTCTCTCACTCGGCTCACTCCCTCCCTCTTGAAAGCTTAGAGATTTTGAAGGAAATCTGAGAATCATAGGCTAAGGAAGTGAGGAATTGGCAGCTTGTTGTGCTGTGAAGTGGTTCAAGGTCAAATTAAGTTCAGAGGTAAGCTCTTACACTTGATCATCATGTTGAATTCTGCTGAACTTTGTTAGAACTTAAGCTAGCATGAAAATGGTTTCCAAGGTTGGTTTTGGGTGTTTTGTGGGTGTAAGAATTTGTTTATGAGTTTGTTAGGATGTTTAGGCTTTATGGATAAGAATTCTGAGCTTAATTATGAGGTTAACTGAAGTTTGGGGTGTGAATTATGGGTTTAGGCTCGGGGGAAAACTTAAGAAACTGGCTGGTTTCTGGGACCCGCTCCGCAGCCCGTGTAACGCCCCGGTAACCCCAGAACAGTTACGGTGAACAGTGAACCGGAAATTTGACTCGCTACCCGAGTCCTTTGGTTAAAAACGTGATCTAGGTACTATTAACAGGTTAAGGTGAAAAACCAACAAAAAGGAAAGGGTATATTTCATTAAGTAAATAAACTGCTCATGAGCCTTTCAAAATATTTACAAGTAGTTCGTAATACAAAAGAGTCACTACAGTTTCAAATTTACAATCCCCGCCGATCTAAGCGGCAAAAGTAGGGTAAACCCCTAGTCCCTCTGAGAACTCCTTGACCGTGGCAGTCAAGAGGCCCTGTATGTACATCACATCGCCCAAGCTCTCCACTCAAGGCTAGCCAAGGTTTTCCTTTCCTTTACCTGCACCACATAGCACCCATGAGCCAAGGCCCAGCAAGAAAACATAATAAAACATGATATAATATCAACAACGATCATAATAACCATTCAGGACTATCAGTCCAACATATAGGTGACAATAGCCAAAAGTCACAATAATGAGCATCGCTCCCTCTAGCCATGTGATGATAGGGTCACCAGGGCTTAACTGATAGGTGATTCTTTCATAAGTTCGTTCAGGACAGGTGCATGGTTATTGGTCACCAACATAACCTTCCTTACGACCCTAGAGTCGAAACTATGGACAACGTCCCTTAGCCACATGACAAACGGTCACCGGGGTCATAGACCTTGGCTATAGTCATCTGGTTGTAGACCAGGCAAGCACTTATAAGTTCTTCGACCCTAGGGTCGGTCTAGCATTAATGCCATAGAGCCATTCAATGCATAATTCTCGACTCTAGAGTCGGTCCCTGGCTAGTCAGTGTCTTGAACAGGTAATCAGTGTTCACTAGCATTTAATATGCAATCAATGTCCACATATATCAATCAACATGCCCCAATATCAAACCATGCATGTCATATACCTATACAGGGTGCAACTGTATTCATACATTGTTTTCTTACCTCTGGTTCGAGTGGGGATTATAATATGAACGACCCCTGAGAACGATCAACCTTTAAATTCCTTGACGGTCACCTGGTCATAACCAAAATATAGGATTCATCAATAAAAATGATAACCGAGGGTTCCCAAACCAAGATCTAGCCTCCGGGACATCAAACATAACTCAACTAGGTACTAGGTTCAACCCCGAGGCCTAAGGTTTGAATCCCCAAGCTAAAAACATGCTTTTGGCTAAATCTGCCTTGATGGGCCGCGGCTCACCCTCCTGACAGGGCCATTTTCACATTTTGAGCCATCATAGGCCGCGGCACGCCATAGACAGGCCGCGGCTCATTACGCAAAACAGCCAAGAACCAGCACGCACCAGCCAACTCTCCCCTGCGTTTTCCCTTGGAACTAACCCTTCAAACCAACTCCAAACCTCCTCCAAACACTCAATTGAACCCCTAAATAACACCCATAGCTCACCCTCATCAAACCCCAATCAAAACAACACAAAAACCCCCTTTGATTCTCACTTCCCACATCAAAAACCATGAATTGAAAACTAAAACGAAAACAGAGCGCTAGCTGAAACCAAAGGCTGAAACTCACCTTGAAACCGGTTTTGGACCTCCCTCACAAGCTAAATCAAGTCTCCAATCCAGCCCTTAAGTTTTCCCTAGCTTGAATTCCCACCAAGAACTCAAAACTCTCAAAGGAAAAAGTGAAGAAGATGATGTACGGGAATGGAGGAGGCAAACCCCTGTTTTTGTTCTGTTTATTCCACCACCTTCTACAGCCACTTAAGTCTCATATATCCACCCCTAAAATGACCAAAATACCCTTGTGTCATTTAAAGCCTTCCAAGCTACTCTAGGGGTAAAATTGGTACTTTTCGCTTAACCCGTTAATTATAATTAACGCTTCCCAATCCCCGCTAATCTCAATATCCTCAAACATCAACAATTCATAACCCGTTACCCTAAAATCCCCGGTAACGCTATAATCATTAATAACACCCCGAGACTCACCCCGAGCCCCGAGCTCAAACCTGTTATGACCAAACCGATAAATCATGTTTAAAGATCGTCTCATGTCGAAATACCCGAACCAATCCACATTATAATGTGGTCTCACAATATACCATTAACGAACACACAAATATACAATTATACCCTCAACGGGCCAAATTACCAAAACACCCCTGTAAACAAATGTGGACCCACATGCACGCATTTAACATCATATTATAATATAATTCTCATAAACATGCATAAACACACTTAATGGAATAATTAAACAGTTATGGCCCTCCCGGCCTACTAATCCAGCCATTAACCATATTAGGGAATCCGGGGCATTACAACTATCCCCTCCTTACAGAAATTTCGTCCTCGAAATTTACCTGAACAGCTCGGGATACTGACTCCGCATATCAGACTCCAGCTCCCAGGTCACCTCCTCGACCTTGCTGTTCCTCCACAATACCTTAACCAAAGGTATTGTCTTGTTCCTGAGGACTTTATCCTTCTGATCAAGTATCTGAACAGGCTGCTCCTCAAAGGAGAGATCTGGCTCAAGCTCCAGATCTTCATAACTCAAAACATGTCTCTCATCAGATAAATACCTCCGAAGAGCAGATACATGGAATACATTATTCATGGCCGACAATGCCGGAGGCAAAGCTAGTCTGTAAGCCACTTGACGAATCCTCTCCAGGATCTCAAATGGACCTACAAACTTGGGACTCAGCTTACCTTTCTTCCCAAAACTTCTCACCCCTTTCCATGGCGAGACTCTAAGGAAGACATAGTCCCCTACCTGGAACTCCACGTTCCTGCGTTTGGGATCTGCATAGCTCTTCTGTCTACTCTGAGAAGTCAGCATCCGAGCTTTAATCTTATCAATAGCCTCACTGGTCCTCTGAACCGCCTCAGGACCTAAGTATCTCCTTTCACCTGTCTCATCCCAATGAATGGGAGATCTACACTTCCTACCATATAGCACCTCATAAGGTGCAACACCAATGGTAGACTGGTAACTGCTATTGTAGGAGAATTCTATCAAAGGCAGATACTTACTCCATGACCCACCAAAATCCAGCACACATGCCCGCAGCATGTCCTCCAATATTTGGATCGTCCTCTCAGATTGCCCATCTGTCTGAGGATGATAAGCTGTACTGAACTTCAGTCGTGTACCCATGGCTGTCTGTAAACTCTTCCAAAACTTGGAAGTGAATGTAGGGTCCCGATCTGACACGATCTACCTAGGAGCTCCATGGAGGCGCACGATCTCTCTCACATAGAGATCTGCATACTGGTCAACGGTATAAGTAGTCCTCACTGGTAGAAAGTGAGCTGACTTGGTATAGCGATCCACTATCACCCAAATGGAATCATGCTGACCAACTGTCCTGGGCAAGCCCACCACAAAGTCCATTGTGATGTCTTCCCACTTCCACTCTGGAATATCCAGAGGCTGCAGTAACCCTGCCGGCCTCTGATGCTCAGCCTTGACCTACTGACATGTCAAACACTTAGCCACATACTCCACTACATCTCTCTTCATCCCTGGCCACCAATACAATGATCTCACATCCTGATATATCTTCGTGGTGCCTGGATGCAAAGAGTAAGGTGTAGTATGAGATTCATCCAGAATCTCCTGCCTCAATGCAGTGTCTAACGGAACACATATTCGCCCCTTGTACCTCAGCAACCCCAAATCAGACACTGTATAACCCCTGGATGCTCCAGCCAAGACATCCTCTCTAATCTTGATCAGCTGTGGATCACCCAACTGACCCTCTTTAATCCTCTCTAACAGTGTAGACTGTAGCGTAATATTGGCCAACTGGCCCACCAGCAACTCTATACCAGCTCTGGTCATATCATCAGCCAACTCTCTGGCTATCAGCCTAATACCATGAATCTGTCCCAGACTCTTCCGGCTTAAAGCATCTGCTACCACGTTGGCTTTCCCTGGGTGATACAGAATCTCACAATCATAATCTTTCACTAATTCAAGCTAACGCCTTTGCCTCATGTTCAAGTCCTTCTGGGTGAAGAAGTACTTCAGGCTCTTGTGGTCTGTATAAATCTCACACTTCTCTCCATAGAGATAGTGCCTCCATATCTTTAAAGCAAAAACCACTGCTGCCAACTTTAAGTCATGAGTAGGATACCTCTTCTCGTACTCCTTCAGCTGACGAGAAGCATAAGCTATAACTCTCTCTGATTGCATCAAAACACAGCACAAACCCTGATGAGAAGCATCGCAGTATATCACAAACTTCTCCTGGTCTGTCGGAAGACTCAGAACTGGAGCTGTAATCAACCTCTGTTTCAACTCTTGGAAGTTGTTCTCACATTTGTCTGACCACACAAACTTCTGACCTTTGCGTGTCAGCTCAGTCAACGATGTAGTAATCTTTGAGAACCCTTCCACAAAACGCCTGTAATACCCTGCCAATCCAAGGAAACTTCTAACCTCAGAAGCATTCTTTGGCCTTGGCCAATCTCTGACCGCTTCAATCTTTGATGGATCCACTTTAATCCCCTCCTTACTGACAATATGCCCAAGGAAGGACACCTGAGACAACCAGAACTCACACTTCTTGAACTTTGCAAACAATCTGTGTTCTCTCAACCTCTGCAGAACCAACCTCAGATGATGCTCATGCTCTGACTCAGTCTGAGAATATACCAGAATATCATCGATAAAGACGATCACAAACTGGTCTAAATAATCCTTGAACACCCTGTTCATCATATCCATGAAAGCGGCAGGGGCATTAGTCAATCCAAACGACATAACTAGAAACTCATAATGCCCATACTGTAACGCCCTGGCTACCCCAGAACAGTTATGGTGAACGGTGGACCGGAAATTTGACATATTACCTGAGTCCTTTGGTCAAAGCGTGCTCTAAGTGTAATTAACAGGTTAAGGTATAAAACCAATGAAAAGGAAATGGAGATTTTTATTACAAACTGCTCTGCAGAGCTAAACAAAACATTTACAAGTAGTTCTCAGTTCAAAATGGCCATTACAGTTTTAAATTTACAATCCCACCGACCTAAGCGGCAAAAATAGAGTAAACTCCCTAGTTCCTCTGAGAACACCTTGACCGTGGTGGTCAAGCGGCCGCATATGTACACACCACCACATCAGCTCTCCACTCAAGGCTAGGTGAGCTTTTCTTTCCCTTTACCTGCACCACATAGCACCCATGAGCCACT
This sequence comes from Humulus lupulus, assembly GCF_963169125.1. Lineage (NCBI taxonomy): Eukaryota > Viridiplantae > Streptophyta > Magnoliopsida > Rosales > Cannabaceae > Humulus > Humulus lupulus. The sequence goes on along the minus strand of NC_084800.1, from coordinate 181,456,730 downwards.
AGCCTCCAGGCTCTCTTTTCTAGCGGGAGAGTGGCTGCTAGGTAAGCCACCAGCCTCCAAGCTCTGTTTGTTCATCGACCCTCAGGGTCGGTCAGGCATTAATGCTCTTTGAGTCATTCAATGCTAATAGTCGATTAGATCTAATCTCCGTTGGCTTGCGTGAACCACGCTAAGTCCATCCTTGACTAATAAGTCAGCGCTAAGTGACCAGTGTCCAGTGTCACCGCCGAACTTGACTAATAAGTCACAGCTTCACAGCTGACACTAACACCTTTGCCAATTCTGACTGACAAGTCAGTGCAACATGACCAGTGCCCAGTACCACTGCCGAACCTGACTAATCAGTCACAGCTTCACAGCTGATATTAGCACCTTTGCCAAACCTGACTAATTAGTCAGTGCTATGCACAAATGAACAACATATGCTAAGCATTCCATGTTCAATCCATGTCCATATTACATAACCAACATGCCTCACAAATGTCCATGCATGTCACACTTGGGGTGTAGTTTTCTTACCTCCGGTTCGAGCAAGAACAAATAAAAGAGTGACCCTGAGAACGATCGACCTTTTGGTCCCTTAGCAGTTACCTGGTCATAACCAAATTATGGGATTCCATCAATAAAATGAATAACAAAAGGTTCCCAAACCAAAACCTAACCTCCGGGACCTCAAACACTACTCAACCGGGTAGTAGGTTCAATCCCGAGGCCTTAGGCTTGAATCCCCATGCTAAAAAGCTAATTCTGGCCAAAAATGCCTTAAGGGCCGCAGCCCGCCCCTCAGACAGAGGCGCCTAAACCCAGCAGCCCCCAAGGGTCGCGGCTCACCCTAGCCATGCCGCGGCGCAACGCCCAGTTCAGCCAAAACCCTTGTTTTTTCTTCCCTCGCGTTTTCCCTTGAAACCAACCCTTCAAACCCAATTTAAACACCACCCAAACCTCTCTCAAACACCCATTTAAACCTCCAAACATCACCCATAACTATCCCTCATCATAACCCAAGTAAAACATCCCAAGAACTCCCCTTGATTCCAACTTTCCATACCAAAATCTAAAGCTGAAAACTATGAACGAAAACAGAGCAAAACCAGTAAAACAATGGATAAAACTCACCTCAAATTCGTCACCAAACCCTCTTCAATGACTGAGTTATGTCTACAACCTCAACCTCCAAGTTCCCTAGCTTAATTCCACACCTTGAGCTCAAAATCTCCAAAGAAGAACCAAAGAAAATGAAGGAAAGAGAAGGTACGGGAAGGAGAAGAAGGAAACTCTGTTTTGGTTATGTTTTCTCTACAGCCATCTAAACCATATATATCCAAATCCCAAATGACCATTATACCCCTAGGTCTTTAAAGCTTCTAAAACCAACTCAAGGGTAGTTTTGACATTTTCCACCTACACCGTTAATCATAATTAACGCTTCCCAATTCCCGCTAATCTCAATATTCTCAAACACCAATATTTCACATCTCGTTACCCTTTAATCCCCGGTAACACTCTAATCATTAAAAGCACCCCGAGACTCACCCCGAGCCCCGAGCTTACGCCCGTTATGACCAAACCGATATTTAACATTCCTTGATCGTCTCATGCCAAATAGCTCGAACAAACCCACATTATTATGTGGTCTCAAATTATATCACCAACATGCGAACAAATAATCAATTAACCCTCAACGGGCCAAATTACCATCACACCCCTGTGGATAAAAATATGGACTCACATGCATGCATTTCACATCATATCATAATATAATCAACATATACATGCATCTAATCAATTAATAGCATATTTAAGTAAGTATGGCCCTCTCGGCCTACTGTTCATGCCGTTAAACACAACAGAGAATTTGGGGCATTACACATACCTAGTGTGAAAAGCGGTCTTCGGTATGTCTCCCTCCTTGACCCTTAACTGATGATAACCAGAACGAAGGTCGATCTTAGAGAATACTGTATTACCCTGCAATTGATCAAACAGATCATCTATCCTTGGAAAAGGATACCGGTTCTTAATTGTCAGCTTATTCAGTTCTCTATAATCTATACACATCCTTAGAGAACCATATTTCTTCTTCACAAACAAAACTGGCGCACCCCAAGGTGAAAAGCTAGGTCTGATAAAACCCAAATCCAACAGCTCTTGCAGGTGTACCGTTAATTCTTTCAACTCAGCTGGGGCCATTCTGTATGGTGCTCTAGACACTGGCTCCGTCCCTGGGGCCAGTTCTATAATGAACTCAATCTCTCTGTGTGGTGGCAACCCTGGCAGATCCTCTGGAAACACATCCAGAAACTCACATACAAGTCTAGTATCCTCTGGTCTCACTAGCCCGACCTGGGTGGTATCAACCACACTGGCTAAGAATCCAATGCAACCCCCTTGCAATAAATCCCTAGCCCTCAATGCCGAAATCATAGGAATACGGGGTCCATGCACGGTACCAGCAAATACAAAAGGATCCTTACCCTCAGGCTCAAAGGTGACCATCTTCCTTCTGCAGTCAATGGTTGCCCCATACTTGGCTAACCAGTCCATACCTAGTATCATATCGAAGTCAGTCATAACCAACTCTGTAAGATCCACTGACAACTCTCTGCCCTCTACTATCACTGGCAAATATCTGACCCACCTCCTGGATACAACCAGCTCCCCAGTGGGTAACAAAGTACCAAACCCCACAGCATAGAAATCACAAGGTCTACACAATCTATCAATAACACTACTAGCAACAAAAGAATGTGTAGCACCAGAGTCAATCAATACATTATAAGCAGTTCCTGCACTAAGAAGCTGACCTGTAACAACTGAGGGGGAAGCCTCAACCTCTGCCTGAGTCAATGCAAACACTCGCGCTGGGGCCGAGCTGTCTGCCTTCCTGGGCTCTTCCTTTCTTGCCTTAGGGTAATCCTTTTTCAAATGACCTACTGCTCCACAAGAGAAGCAGGCCCTTGCCTTACACTCTCCCAAGTGATGCCTCTTGCATCTAGGACACTCGAGATAAGACTTCCAGGCTTCACTGCCCCCAGGACGACCTATTGTAACACCACGAGGTCTCCTGTCAGGACCTGGAACTGGGAAGGTATCAGGAACCTTCCTCTTCTGATCACTGGGGCCAACACCTCTACCAGAACCCATAAATGGAGGACCTGGCCTCCTGAAATCCCTTCTGGCTGCACTTTCACGCCAGATCTTAATCTCTGCAGTTTCAGCTGTAAGTGCCTTCTCCACCACCTGTGCATAAGTAGTCACTCCTGCCACAGTGGTGATGCGCACATCTCGGGCTAACCTGGGCTGTAGCCCCTGTAAGAAACGCTCTCTCCTGGTCCCATCAGTGGGCACCAACTCCTTGGAAAACTTTGCCAAACGGTCAAACCTTAAGGCATACTCGGTCATTGATAAGTTTCCCTAAAGTAGCCTCATAAATTCATCAGCCTTCGCCGCTCTAATAGCGTCATTATAGTACTTTTCATTGAACAAGGTCTGAAATTCCTCCCAGCTCAGAAGATTAACATCCTTGGTCTGACCAACCACTTCCCACCAAATCCGGGCATCTTCCCGAAACATATAGGCAGCACAGGCCACCCTCTCAGTACCAACTACCTTCATAAAGTCAAGAACAGTGGTAATCATGCTCATCCATTGTTCAGCTTTGGTGGGATCAGCACTGCCTTCAAACACAAGAGGTTGCTGTTTCCTGAACCGCTCATAAAGAGGTTCCAATCTGTTTTCAACCCCAGGCAGTGGCCCAATAACTGGCACCGGCACAGAAGGTGCCTCTGCAACACTGGCCACCACAAGCACTTGCTGCTGTCTTAGGAGACGAAGCTCTTCTCCCTGTTTTATCACTATAGCCTGCAAATCATTAAACATCTGCTGCCAGTTTGCAGGTGCTGGCTGTGGAACCTGAGATTGGTCATTCACTTGACCCTGACTATTGTCATTATTCTGACCCTGACCACTCTGGCCAGCTGAGGTGCCTCTCTGTTCTGGATTCATTCTGTCACTGATACCTTACTGAAACAACAATCAACACAGCCAGTCAGGTAGTAATAACTAAACCTCTTGCCGCCTTACGGTCCAAGAACAAACAGATAATAATCACATTCCACAATCATTCAATATTCACAATCAGATACATGTTTATGGCATTCAGCACTCAGCATGTATCACATGATAACCCATAAACAACCATACTAATAAACAGGTGCCAGCAATCTCAGTACTAATCAGTACACATTTGCTGAAAATATGATATTTCAAGGCACAGGCTCAACATAGTATCTCATGCACACAGGTAAAGCATATATATCACATTTAAACAAGTATACATGTAACCACATAGATAGTTACCAAACCATGAGTCGAGCTTGTCTTCGGTGATGTGTGTACATACCTAGCCAGTCTACAGGAACCCTAATCTTGGCATTGCTCTGATACCAAGTTGTAACGCCCCGGTTAACAGTTACAGTGAACCAGAAATTTGACTCGCTACCCGAGTCCTTTGGTTAAAAATGTGATCTAGGTACTATTAACAGGTTAAGGTGAAAAACCAACAAAAATGAAAGGGTATATTTCATTAAGTAAATAAACTGCTCATGAGCCTTTCAAAATATTTACAAGTAGTTCATAATACAAAAGAGTCACTACAGTTTCAAATTTACAATCCCCGCCGATCTAAGCAGCAAAAGTAGGGTAAACCCCTAGTCCCTCTGAGAACTCCTTGACCGTGGCAGTCAAGAGGCCCTGTATGTACATCACATCGCCCAAGCTCTCCACTCAAAGCTAGCCAAGGTTTTCCTTTCCTTTACCTGCACCACATAGCACCCATGAGCCAAGGCCCAGCAAGAAAACATAATAAAACATGATATAATATCAACAACGATCATAATAACCATTCAGGACTATCAGTCCAACATATAGGTGACAATAGCCAAAAGTCACAATAATGAGCATCGCTCCCTCTAGCCATGTGACGATAGGGTCACCAGGGCTTAACTGATAGGTGATTCTTTCATAAGTTCGTTCAGGACAGGTGCATGGTGATTGGTCACCAACATAACCTTCCTTATGACCCTAGAGTCGAAAATATGGACAACGTCCCTTAGCCACGTGACAAACGGTCACCGGGGTCATATACCTTGGCTATAGTCATCTGGTTGTAGACCAGGCAAGCACTTATAAGTTCTTCGACCCTAGGGTCGGTCTAGCATTAATGCCATAGAGCCATTCAATGCATAATTCTCGACTCTAGAGTCGGTCCCTGACTAGTCAGTGTCTTGAACAGGTAATCAGCGTTCACTAGCATTTAATATGCAATCAATGTCCACATATATCAATCAACATGCCCCAATATCAAACCATGCATGTCATATACCTATACAGGGTGCAACTGTATTCATACACCGTTTTCTTACCTCTAGTTCAAGTGGGGATTATAATATGAACGACCCCTGAGAACGATCAACCTTTAAATTCCTTGACGGTCACCTGGTCATAACCAAAATATAGGATTCATCAATAAAAATGATAACCGAGGGTTCCCAAACCAAGATTTAGCCTCCGGGACATCAAACATAACTCAACTAGGTACTAGGTTCAACCCCGAGGCCTAAGGTTTGAATCCCCAAGCTAAAAACATGCTTTTGGCTAAATCTGCCTTGATGGGCCGCGGCTCACCCTCCTGACAGGGCCATTTTCACATTTTGAGCCATCATAGGCCGCGGCACGCCATAGACAGGCCGCGGCTCATTACGCAAAACAGCCAAGAACCAGCACGCACCAGCCAACTCTCCCCTGCGTTTTCCCTTGGAACTAACCCTTCAAACCAACTCCAAACCTCCTCCAAACACTCAATTGAACCCCTAAATAACACCCATAGCTCACCCTCATCAAACCCCAATCAAAACAACACAAAAACCCCCTTTGATTCTCACTTCCCACATCAAAAACCATGAATTGAAAACTAAAACGAAAACAGAGCGCTAGCTGAAACCAAAGGCTAAAACTCACCTTGAAACCGGTTTTGGACCTCCCTCACAAGCTAAATCAAGTCTCCAATCCAGCCCTTAAGTTTTCCCTAGCTTGAATTCCCACCAAGAACTCAAAACTCTCAAAGGAAAAAGTGAAGAAGATGATGTACGGGAAAGGAGGAGGCAAACCCCTGTTTTTGTTTTGTTTATTCCACCACCTTCTACAGCCACTTAAGTCTCATATATCCACCCCTAAAATGACCAAAATACCCTTGTGTCATTTAAAGCCTTCCAAGCTACTCTAGGGGTAAAATTGGTACTTTTCGCTTAACCCGTTAATTATAATTAACGCTTCCCAATCCCCGCTAATCTCAATATCCTCAAACATCAACAATTCATAACCCGTTACCCTAAAATCCCCGGTAATGCTATAATCATTAATAACACCCCGAGACTCACCTTGAGCCCCGAGCTCAAACCTGTTATGACCAAACCGATAAATCATGTTTAAAGATCGTCTCATGTCGAAATACCCGAACCAATCCACATTATAATGTGGTCTCACAATATACCATTAACGCACACACAAATATACAATTATACCCTCAACGGGCCAAATTACCAAAACACCCCTGTAAACAAATGTGGACCCACATGCACGCATTTAACATCATATTATAATATAATTCTCATAAGCATGCATAAACACACTTAATGGCATAATTAAACAGTTATGGCCCTCCCGGCCTACTAATCCAGCCATTAACCATAATAGGGAACCTGGGGCATTACAGCCCGTATGTGCGAGAAGGCCTGAGGAGGCCTCTGTTCAACAAGCACGCCGTGACCCTAGGGGTGCAGGTCGCGGCCCATGTCCTCCATAGGGAGGGCCTAGCCTCTTACCAAGCAGTGGGTCGCAGCCCTAAAGGGCATGTCACGAACCTAATTGGAAAATAAGGGAGAGTAGGGCTTTAAGGCTCAAAAACTCGAATGTTAAGGCTCGGGAAGGATTTTACTACCCGGTTTGGTAGAATCCAAGGTCCCAGAGAATAGATTAAGACTCTGAAGTTATTTATTTGTTTAGAACCTAATGGATGATTATTATACATGTGTTGTGACTGGGATTTCATCAAGGCTCGGGTTAGAGGACTGTGCTCGTGATCGCAGTGCTTGGATAGCTTGGGACACAGGTAAGGCAACTGTTGTACCCGTAGAGCAGGGCATGGCTCCATTGTTTGTATTGTAGGGCATGATCCTAATACTTGTGCTTAACGTGTGATTAAATTATCTGCGATTATTATGCCATGTGATACATGTTTGTGATTGAATGGCGAGGGACGGGAATGGCGAAGGCCGGGATCGGCGTTGAGCACACTGAGTGTAGGCCGTTAGGGTGAGACCCTCCTAGGGTGCTGGAGTCACCCTCTCGGTGAAGACCATGAACCTAGGGCCTGATAAAGCGCCTGGGACAATGTGGCCGCTATGTGATTAGCATGTTGGCTGTTTTGTTATATACTGTGGATTGCTATGCATATGTTGTATGTTTTGTGTTGAGTTTTCTTGCTGGCTTCAGCTCACGAATGCTCCATGGTGCATGTAAGGGCAAAGGAAAGGTCGACCAACCATGACTATGAAGAGCGTGGAGTGACGAGTACATGTTCAGCCTGCCTAGCCGCCACGGCTAGGGTTATTTTCAGAAAAATGTACTGTAATAGTTATTCTGTCGCCTAGGTCAACCATGTGTATAATTTTAACTGTAATGTATTTTCTAAACAATATTTTGGGATCCCAACTGTAAAACTCTTTAAGATTTCAATGAATAACTAAATGTTTTTGTTGACCCTCGTTTTGGTCAACTGACACGGAGCCAAATGCTTGAAGTGGATAGATGTGTTGGAATAGATTTAATGACAAAAACAGTAAAGAACACAATAAATTATAGTGGTACGGCCGCAAGAACTGGTAATGACCTACGTCCACTTAAGCTATCATTGATATGAGTTCTCAAAGGAGTGATCAAAGAACTAGGGTTCTCTGAGTTTCACCAGCCTGAGAGAGATAAACAATACAATCGTAATACAAGAGCTCTAATTCTCTTGTAAGTGTATAACTTCAACTAAAAGCCAAAAGTCCCTTCCTTGAGCTATCTTTCTTTATTTATAGGCTCAAGGAGGATTACATGAATTTGTTACAGATATTCTCTCCTAATTAGTCGGATAATTAGGAATCATCGGAGATAATCTCGAAATTGATTATGATTTACCCAAGATCATCTTGAAATATGTGGAGTGTACGACCATGCTGGTCGTAAAGAAACTTCAAATGTTTCGCCAGGAGAATCTTACTGGTCGATGGTCGAGCGGACCTTCTGCCAGGTGTCAGCCACGTGTTTAAAAACGTCTACCACGTCACCCATGCCTGATTTTTGGATAATAGTGTTATACTTAATATCTTTAAACAAGCTTTGTTTTGGTTTAGTCACACTTTTAACCTAAAAACCTCGATTAGCGAGTTAATGACACATTTTTAACTCACTTAGTAACGACTCTAAGGAAGTAGGGCGTTACAATTGTGACAGTCAGAATCTCGTGATCTGTAGGGGGAAAGATCGGGTAAAAGTTGTGCAATCCCACATCACGTGGAGAAGGTCAAGTGTGATGATTCTAAGACTATGTAGGTATGAGACTACACAGTTGAAGAAGGCTTAAATGGATTGATGGGTACTACCTATGCCAACAAGATGCATCTTCTTTTCGGTAGCCCATCACTTGAGAACTTCAAAGTTAAGCGTGCTTGACCTAGAGTAGTCTCATAATGGGTGACTGTAACGCCCTGCTAATTAGGGTCCATTACTAGGTGTGTTTTGAAACCAGTGCTGGACTTACTAACAAGTCATTTGGACTAAACATGTGTTTAAGCTACTAAGGTTTGGATATTAAAAACTTTTGATCATTTCATAAACATTTCCATTAAGTTGACAACTAGTTCTTTACATGGGATCCCAAAAACATTAGTTTAAAAGCCTGTTACAAAACTCAGATTACACATTAAGTCGTCCTAAGCGACAAAAGTTGGGTTTAACCCTAGTTCCTCTGAGCATCTCGGCCGTGGTGGTCGAGCAGACTGCATATGTACATACAACTGCTAATGCCCTCCGACTCATGGCTGGTTAAGCTTCTCTTTACCTTTACCTGCACCACAAAGCACCTGTGAGCCAGAGGACTCAGCAAGAAAACTTAATCGACAGTTCAGTGAATAAAATAACCATCAAACAGTAATAACTGAATCTAGTGCATTCATTAAACCCAATTGGAGACCATAGAGTCACACAAGCGCATGTCATACTTTCTTTCAAGTTGTTGGCGTCCAAGCCAATCAAGTGCATGTTGCACTCCCAGGGTGGCCCAGCCATGGTGGCCTGCACTCCACGTGCATTATGCTAATCTTAGTTCATAAACTAAGTTCATTATGTCCTTGACTTATAAGTCAAGCCACCACGTGCCTCCAACTTATAAGTTGAAGTCTTGGGATTCTTAACTATTAAGAATCTCCCAGAGCCCATCATATTCTCAACTAATAAGTTGATCCCCATTTAACACTGTAATGATACCCTAGTTTATAAACCAAACCTCACAGACATAACAGACAGCCACATGTTTCATATAGCATACTTAACAGATAATCACACAATGTATTATAATACATCCACTCAACAGTCATATGCATAATCATAGTTATGCACGTTATAGCATACCTAATCAAACATCCACAACATAATTATAATCATGTTCATCACCTTAACTAATGTAACGACCCAAAATCGCTAATAAGGCTTAAGGGCCTTGATTAGCGTGCCAGGAGAGCATGATAGGATTTATGTGTGATTTTATGAGTTTAATGCATGGTTATGATTTAAAGCACGTTATATGACTAATTGAACATCGAGATGCATGACTACGTGGTTAGTATGCATGTTAGGTTAAATAATTATGCATGTTGACCCCGTTTGCATGATAGGGGTAAATTGGTAATTTTAGCCCGCTGAGGGCATATATGTGATAATTGTATTCTGTGAATTGTACCACGTGAGTATGGTGTTATTGTTGTGATGCACGTGCCGAGACGATCCTAGAGAGAGCAAGTTAACTTAAGAGTCACAACGGGATTTCTATACCCGGCTCGGGAGGAGCCTAGGGGTACCTCGGGAATTTTATGGTTAAGTAGAGAATTGGCGGTTAATGGTTATTGGAGATTTAGTAACCTAGGTAACCATTAGTTACTGCTGAGAGTAACAAGTTTAGGTGAAAGAAATGGTAGAATTGCAATATAGGAGAAAGGACTAGAGTGCCCTTGAGGTGTAGTTAGCAAATGGTTTTGATGAAGGGGTAAAATGGTCATTTGGCTGGGCAATTGACATTTTGCAGCTGGGTATTAAGGGGTACACAGTTTGGGGACTTAGTCATTTGATGCTTTGATATTTGAAGAGAAGAAAAAGGAGAGGAAAAAAACCTAGGGCATGAAGAAGAAGAGGGGAGCTGAAAACTTGAGGACTTAGGGGATGAACCAAGGAAGCTTAAGGTTGGATTCTTCATTCAAGGTAAGGTTCTATGCAATTTTAAGATTTATTTCTGTTGTGGTTTAGGAATTTGATGCATGGTTTAAGCTTTTCAAGCTTTGGTTTATGTTTTTGGTTTATGGGTTTAGATTTCTTAAGTTGAGATTAAATGGGTGGATTTTGAGTATGATTGTGTTATTGAGTTGGGTTATGATGTTTATGGGTTGATGTATGGTCTATTTGAAGTTTGGAATTGGTTTTGGGGCTTAGGTAATTGTTGGGATGATTTGGAGGGGTTTAAGTTCGGGAAAAACGCAAGAGAAAACCCAGATTTTCTGGGTTCGCGAAGGAGCGCCGCGGCCCTGTTCTTGGGCGCCGCGGCGTGAGGTTGCATCAGGAGAGGGGCATCTCGCTGGGCGCCGCGGCCCTTGAGGGGAGTGCCGCGGCGCTAGGCCATTTTCAGGGCACCAAAAGTTGCATTTTTGAGCTTTTGCTCCGGGGGTTCGGGGGATGTTTCCGATGAAGTGTTTTAGGGATTTGGGAGTCCCGAGATTGTGGGATTGGTCCCGGGAAGCGGTTTTTGATTTGATTAGTATTGAGGGATGTTTCTTGTGTGTTGTGACTAGGATTTCGAGGAGGCTCATGCTAGAGGACCGTGCTTGTGGCCTTGGTGCATCGGAAAGCTCGGGAAGCAGGTAAGAAAACTATAACACCCGTAGGATGGGGCATGGGCCCATAGTGTGATTGCAGGGCATGGCCCTATATTGCATGTTGCATGATGAAATGATTGCAGGGCACGGCCCTATAGTGCATTACATGTTAGGGTGCAGATTTAAATGAATTTATATTTGTTTGAATGTTGTTTGATTTATGCTATATATGATTATAGTGAAATGAACGGCTATGGCCGAGGGCGGCAAGGCCGAGAACGGCAGCAGGGCCGGAAGTAACACCTAGCACATGGGATGCTATGGTCAGGGTAGGACCCAGGGGATACGGGTGGTATCCCTACGGTGAAGACCGAGACCCCAGGCTTCGGGGGCGGCATGGCCGTGTTTGCTTAGTCTAATGGTTGACTTGTTTATATGTGGATTATCTGTTATGATAAACTGTATAAATTGCATATGTTATGTTCTGCATGAGTTTTCTAGCTGGGCTTCGGCTCACGGGTGCTCTGTGTTGCAGGTAAGGGCAATGACTGAGTCAACCAACCATGAGTACGGAGAGCGTGAAGCGACGCGTACATGTTTGGCCTGCCCAACTGCTTTGGTTGGGGGTTTATTCGAAAATGGCTGTAATAATCTATGATGTCATGATTTCTCAACTGTAACCTTATTTCAAAAATGTAATTAGTTTTCAAACCTTATTTTGGGATCCCAAATGTTTAATAATAGAAGTTTTAATGAAACGACGCATTTTCAAAGATTACAGCCTTAACTTTTAATTAGTCACACTTTTGTTTCAAAACCTCGGTTAGCGAGTTCATTGCACACTGTTTTGTCTTAAAAACTCACTTAGTAACGGCTCTAAGGAAGTAGGGCGTTACAACTAAGCTCTAATCATGCATTCACATAACAGGGGCAGTTTTCTTACCTTTGGTCCGTATGCAGGTTACTAGCGACAATCCTCCAAGCACGATCCCCAATTCAAGCCCTTAGCGAAAACCTAGTCACAACTGCGATAAGGAAGTTCCCATCAATAACAAGTAAATAACAACTTCCAGACCAACTCTTAGCCCCCGGGACATCGAATTCCACTTAACAAGGAAGTAGGATCGACCCCGAGCCCAAACGGTTAAGTTTCCAACCTAAAAATCCCATTAAGGTCAATTTTCCCCTTAAGAGCCGCGGCCCCTCACAGTCGAGCCGCGGCCCGCCTCTGATTCCAGAGGTTCGGCCTCTCTGAAAACCAACGCGCGTCGCGGCCCGCCCCTGCATCCGAGCCCTACTGGCTCCAAAATCCTCTTCGCAAGCCGCGACTCACCATAAAAGAGTCGCGGCTCATCACCACGAACCTAGAATTTTCTGGGTTTTTCTTCAACCGAATCCAACTATAACTTATCCAATTCCATCCCACTCCTCCAATTCAATTCCCAAACTCGTATAATCATTCCCACCAATCAAACCCAACCAATTATCATAGTGAAACACATCAAATTTACCCAAACCTATCCCTTCAATTATCAAGCATGCATAAACATATTTTCTCTAAATATTCAGCAAAGCTAACCAAGAGATTTTAGTTCAGAACTCTTACCTTAACTGTGATGAAACCCTTGAACCTAGCCTCTGATTTTCCCTCAAGCCCAACACCTTAATTTCCCAAGCTTTTGATCCTCTTTAATTTTCTAAAAACTCCTCAAACTTCCATGGCACCTAGAATAAACGAGGGAGAGAGAAAGGGAGCTGCTGCTGAATTCCTTTTTCTTGAAATTTCCTAAACTGCCTGTGTATATCCCAACCAGCTAAATTCTAAACCTGAGTGGAAAAGACTAAGTTACCCCTTGCTCTTAGCTTATACCTCAAATATCCACAAGGGCAATTTTTTCCTTTGCTTAAAATCCCGCCATCCACAATTTACATCCTATAATCCCCACTACTTCCAATATTCTCACACGGTTACCAGTAAATTCCCATTACCCACTATTTCCCGGTAATGTACTAAATTACTAGAATACACCCCGAACCGGGTATTTAGACCCCATTGTGAATTTTTCGCTAACTTGCTCATCGGGACCGCCTCTCGTCGAGTAACCCAAATATATCCACATAATAATGTGGTCTCAATCACACAAGCACATATTCGCATTTATACCCCAAACGGGTTAAATTACTAATATACCCTTCTTATAAGAAACTGGCCCACATACACATATTTAATATCTTTAAAATACAAGCATGATTATATTATAATATAATTCACATATTAACTCAATTATTGCCTCCCGGCCCCCTAATCCACGCACTAAGCCTTATTAGGAAATTTAGGATGTTACAGTGACCTCCTAGGAAGTTTTCCCAGGAAGCGTGCGAGTGAGGACAAAGCACACTGGAAAGACTTGTGTTTGTTTGTAGGGCCAGTCGTCATTCCATGAAGCAGCCATAGTGACATGGGGCGTTACAAATGGTATCAGATCCTTGACCCAGCTCGAAGTGTGGCCGACGGGGACGTCGGACCCCTAAGGATGGGTGATTGTGACAGTCAGAATCCCGTGATCCGCAGGGGGAAAGACCAGGTAAAAGTTGTGCAATCCCACATCGCGTGGGGAAGGTCAAGTGTGAAGATTCTAAGACTGTGTAGGTATGGGCCTACTTGAAGAGAGCTTAAATGGATTGATGGATACTATGTATGCCAACAAGATGCATCTTCTTTTTGATAGCCCATCACTTGAGAACTCCAAAGTTAAGAGTGCTTGACCTGAAGTAGTCTCATGATGGGTTACCTCCTGGAAAGTTTTCCCAGGAAGCGTGCGAGTGAGGATAAAGCATGCTGAAAAGACTCGTGTTGGTTTGCAGAGCCAGTCGTTATTCCATGAAGCAACCATAGTGACGTGGGGAGTTACAGTGGGGTGCACCAGTTATGTTTGTGAAGAAAAATGATGGTTCTCTGAGAATGTGTATTGATTACAGAGAGCTGAACAAGTTAACAATCAAGAACAAGTATCCTCTGCCAAGGATAGATGATCTGTTTGATCAGTTGCAAGGTTAAATGGTATTATCTAAGATAGACCTTCGATCTGGTTATCATTAGTTAAGGGTCAAGGAGGGAGATATACCGAAGACTGCTTTTAAAACCAAATATGGGCATTATGAGTTCTTAGTCATGTCCTTTGGGTTGACAAATGCCCCAACTGCTTTTATGGATTTGATGAACAAAGTGTTCAAGGATTATTTGGACCAGTTTGTGATCGTATTCATTGATGATATTCTGGTTTATTCTCGGTCATAGTCAGAACATGAGCAGCATCTGAGACTGAGGGAACACAGATTATGTTAGGAAAATATGTATTTGTCTCAATGGAAATAATAATAAATTACAACTCTATGCAATATATTACAAATAAATAATGATTGATTAAAAAGAGTTACAACTCTATAACTGAAAATTACAAATAAACAAAGATAATGAAGAAGATGATGAAGAAGAAGAAGAGAATAGTAAAATACAACTCTAAGCAAAAGGTTACAAATAAAGTAAAGTGTTTGAAACAAAAGAAAAGAAAAGATTACAACTCTTGAACAAGAAATACAAGTAAATAGAGAAGAACAATATAAAGATGAAAAGCAATAGAATGAAAGATAGGAAAAAGAAACAAAAGATAAACAACTTTCACTCACACTACCAAAGTGAAAAGTGTTGGGGATCACCAACTTGAACAAGGTTTGAAACCTTTGTCCAAAAGCTTATTTCCCCCTAACTCAAGCACTAAGGGATCTCTCACAGATTATAGGAAATGCTTTATGGAATTATCAAGCCTTAAGGTGTTTCTAGCCAAGTGCTCTAATGGATAGAAATGTTGTGTCTTACAAGTGAGCTATAGGCTCCTATTTATAGAGTTTAGAGATACCCTTTGAATTTAAAATTCCACCAACCCCCATGGCTGTTACCAATGTTTAATTGGATTAATATGGAATTAAAAATGAGATTTGGGAGTTATTTGGGTTTTTTGAGACGTTCAAAAAAGATTGAAAAAACTGAAAAAATGGTCAGTTTTTAGCCTGTGGCCGTGGCCAGAGACATTAGTGGCCGCGGCCACTAGCTTCTGTCCCACAGGCCGCGGCCACCGACCATTTTCAGCACTAAAAATGTGATGTTTTTCCAAATGGTTCCAAACCCTCCCAAATGATTTTGTAACTCCCAAAATACATTATTGGGGTTAAAATCATATCTCTAACAGCCATATCACATATGGCTTTTTGAAATTCATCTCAATATTGTGTAACAACAAATTTACACAATAAAGGGTAATATTTGGAAGTTACAAATTTGTAACACCAAATATGTTACATTATTTGGATATATCTAAATATTGTAACTCTCTATTATATGTTATAATATATGACACTCTTTGTCACATTTATTTAATCTAAAACATTATATTATAATATAATATTATATTATAATATAATGTAATATTATATTATAATATAATGTAATATTATATTATAATATAATGTAATATTATATTATATTATTAAATAATATAACAAATTGTTTGCAAAAGTTCAAGAAGTGTGAATTCTAGTTATCTCAGGTAACTTTCCTTGGGCACATTGTCAGTAAGGAGGGGATGAAGGTGGATCCAGCCAAGATTGAGGCGGTTAGAGATTGGTCAAGGTCAAAGAATTCTTCAGATGTTAGGAGTCTCCTTAGGTTGGTAGGTTATTACAGGCGTTTCATGGAAAGATTCTCAAAGATTGCCACTTCATTGACTGAACTGACACGTAGGAATCAAAGAATTGTGTGGTCAGATAAGTGTGAGAACAGCTTCCAGGAACTGAAGCAGAGGTTGATTACAGCTCCAGTACCGAGTCTTCCAACAGATCAGGAGAAGTTTGTGATATACTGTGATGCCTCACATCAGGGTTTGGGTTGTGTTCTGATGCAGTCAGGGAAGGTGATTGCTTATGCCTCACGCCAGTTGAAAGAATATGAACAGAGGTACCCCACTCATGATTTAGAGTTGGCAGCAGTGGCCTTTGCATTAAAGATATGGAGGCATTACCCTTATGGGGAGAAGTGTGAGATTTATACTAACCACAAGATCCTGAAGTACTTCTTTACACAGAAAGATCTGAACATGAGACAAAGGCGTTGGCTAAATTTAGTAAAAGATTATGACTATGAAATCTTGTATCATCCAGGAAAGGCCAACATGGTAGCAAATGCTTTAAGCCGGAAGGGTCTGGGATAGATTTTTAGTGCGAGGCTGATATCCAGAGAGTTAGCAGAGGATATGACTGGAGCTGGCATAGAGTTGTTGGTATGTTAGTTGGCCAACATTAAGCTACAATCTACGCTATTGGAAAGAATAAAGGAAAGTTAGTTGGGTGATCTACATCAGACCAAGATCAAAGAGGATGTTCTAGCTGGAGTATCCAGAGATTATACAGTGTCAGATACAAAGGTCGGATTGAGGCAGGAGATTCTAGATGAATCTCATACTACTCCTTATTCTTGGCATCCAGGCACCACGAAGATGTATCAGGATGTGAGATCGTTGTACTATTGGCCTGGGATGAAGAAGGAAATGGTAGAGTATGTGGTTAAGTGCTTGACATGTCAACTGATCAAGCTGAGCATCAGAGGCCAGCAGGGCTATTACAGCCTCTAGACATCCCAGAGTGGAAATGGGAAGACATCATGATAGATTTCATGGTAGGATTACCTAGGACTGTGGGTCAACATGATTCAGTATGGGTTATCGTGGATCGATACACCAAATCAGCTCACTTCTTACCAGTGAGGACTACTTATACAGTTGACCAGTACGCAGATCTCTATGTGAGAGAGATTGTGCGCCTTCATGGGGCACCGAGGTCGATTGTGTCAAATTGTGACCCCACATTCACATCCAAGTTCTGGGGAAGTTTGCAGAAGGCCATGGGTACACAATTGAA
This sequence comes from Humulus lupulus, assembly GCF_963169125.1. Classification (NCBI taxonomy): domain Eukaryota; kingdom Viridiplantae; phylum Streptophyta; class Magnoliopsida; order Rosales; family Cannabaceae; genus Humulus; species Humulus lupulus. Next base: position 181,439,577 of record NC_084800.1, on the reverse strand, counting down.
GTTCAATACTGCTTATCATCCTCAGACAAATAGACAATTTGAGAGGACGATCCAGATACTAGAAAACATGCTGCGAGCATGTGTGCTGGACTTTGGTGGGTCCTGGAGTAAGTATCTGTAATGCCCCGAATTCTCTGATGTATTTAACGGCGTGAACAGTAGGCCGGGAGGGCCGTACTTTCTTAATTATGTTATTAATTGATTAAATGCATGTATATGTTGATTATATTATGATATGATGTGAAATGCATGCATATGTGTCCATATTTCTTTATACAGGGGTGTGATGGTAATTTGACCCGTTGAGGGTAAATTGATTATTTATTCACATGTTGGTGATATAATTTGAGACCACATTATAATGTGGGTTTGTTCGAGCTATTTGGCATGAGACGATCAAGGAATGTTAAATATCGGTTTGGTCATAACGGGCCTAAGCTCGGGGCTCGGGGTGAGTCTCGGGGTGCTTTTAATGTTTAGAGTGTTACCGGGTATTAAAGGGTAACGGAATGTGAAATATTGGTGTTTGAGAATATTGAGATTAGCGGGAATTGGGAAGCGTTAATTATCATTGACGGTGTAGGTGGAAAATGTCAAAATTGCCCTTGAGTGGTTTTAGAGACTTTTAAAGACCTAGGGGTATTATGGTCTTTTGGTATATGGATATATATGATGTATGGAAGGCTGTAAAACAGAACCCAAAACAGAGTTCCCTTCTTGTCCTTCCCGTACCTTCTTCTTGCTTCTTCTTCCTTGTGAGTTTTGTGAACTTGTTGAAGGTTTGAGCTTGGGAGCTAAGCCATGATACTTTGGGAGAGTGTTTCACAGTGGAAGAGCACCATAACCTAAACTTGAGGTAAGATTTAAGCCATTAGTTTCCATGTATGCTCTGTTTTCGTTCATAGCTTTCAGCTTTAGATTTTGGTATGGAAAGTTGGAATCAAGAGGAGTTCTTGGGATGTTTTACTTGGGTTATGATGAGGGATAGTTATGAGTGATGTTTGGAGGTTTAAATGGGTGTTTGAGAGAGGTTTGGGTGGTGTTTAAATTGGTTTTGAAGGGTTGGTTTCAAGGGAAAACGCGAGGGAAGAAAAACAGGGGTTTTGGCTGAAATGGGCGTTGCGCCGCGGCATGGCCAGGGTGTGCCGCGGCCCTTGGGAGCTGCTGGGTTTAGGCGCCTCTGTTTGAGGGGCGGGACGCGGCATGGCCAAGGAGGGCCGCGGCCCTTAAGGAATTTTTGGCCAAAGAGAGCTTTTTGGCTCGGGGATGCAAGCCTAAGGCCTCGGGATTGAACCTACTACCCGGTTGAGTAGTGTTTGAGGTCCCGGAGGTTAGGTTTTGGTTTGGGAACCTTTTATTATTCATTTTATTGATGGAATCCCATGATTTGGTTATGACCAGGTAACCGCTAAAGGACCAAAAAGTCGATCGTTCTCAGGGTTGTTCTTTTATTCGTTCTTGCTCGAACCAGAGGTAAGAAAACTGCACCCCAAATATGACATGCGTGGATATACATGAGGCATGTGATTGTGAAAATATGGACATGGATTGAATATAGAATGCTTAGCATATGTTGCTCATTTGTGCATGGCACTAAATTATTAGTCAGGTTTGGCAAGGGTGCTAGTATCAACTGTGAAGCTGTGACTTATTAGTCAGGTTCGGGGGTGGTACTGGGCACTGATTACTTTGAGCTGGCTTATTAGTCAGGACGGCCTTAGCGTGTGTCACGCAAGCCAACAAGTTTTGATCTGATAGATCACCAACATTGAATGGCTCAGAGAGCATTAATGCCAGACCAACCCCGAGGGTCGATGAATGAAATAAGCGCTTGGAGGCTAGTGACTTACTCAGCAGCCACTCTCCCATCTAAATTAGTGACTTGCATGGCAGTCACTCAGTGTGGTTACCAGAACCTGTTGAAGGCTAGTGGCTTACCCATCAGCCACTCTTCCATCTGAATTAGTGACTTGCATGGCAGTCACTCAGTGTGGTTTATCAAAACCTCATGTGGTGTTTACCCATTTGTTTGAAAGCTTTATGCTCAGTGTGATTATAATGATAATCATTTGATAATGTTATATAAAGTGTTATGTTTTCTTGCTGGGCCTTGGCTCATGGATGCTATGTGGTGCAGGTAAAGGGAAAGAGAAGCTCACCTAGCCTTGAGTGGAGAGCTGATGTGGTGGTGTGTACGTATGCAGCCGCTTGACCACCACGGTCAAGGTGTTCTCAGAGGAACTAGGGGGCTACCCTATTTTTGCCGCTTAGGTCAGCGGGATTGTAACTTTACAACAGTAGTGACCTTTTTGTACTGAGAACAGCTTGTAAACGTTTTGTTTAGCTCTGCAGAGCAGTTTGTAATAAAAATCTCCATTTCCTTTTTATTGGTTTTATGCCTTAACCTGTTAATTACACTTAGAGCACGTTTTTGACCAAAGGACTCAGGTAGTGAGTCAAATTTCCGGTCCACCGTTCACCGTAACTGTTCTGGGGTAGCCAGGGCGTTACAGTATCTACCTTTGATAGAGTTTTCCTACAACAATAGTTATTAGTCGACCATTGGGATCACACCTTATGAGATGTTGTATGGTAGGAAATGCAGATCTCCCATTCATTGGGATGAGACAGGAGAAAGGAGACTTGGGTCCTGCGGCAGTTCAGAGGACCAATGAGGCCATCGAGAAGATTAGAGCTCGGATGCTCGCTTCTCAAAGCAGACAGAAAAGTTATGCAGATCCCAAACGCAGGAGCGTAGAGTTCCAAGTGGGAGACTATGTCTTCCTTAGAGTCCCGCCATAGAATAGGGTGAGAAGATTTGGGAATAAGGACAAGTTGAGCCCTAGATTTGTAGGTCCATTTGAGATCCTGGATGTAACGCCCTGGTTACCCCAGAACAGTTACGGTGAACCGGAAATTTAACTCGCTACCCGAGTTCTTTGGTTAGAATAGTGCTTCTAAGTGTTATTAACAGGCTAAGGTAGAAAATCAATCAAAAGGAAATGATATATTTTATTTAGAACATAAAACTGTTCATGAGCCCATCAAAAACATTTACAAGTTATTTACAACTCAAAATAGGATTCTGAAGGAACAGAGTAGCGCTACAGCGCTGCTCACTAGCGCCCCAGCGCTATTCTCAGAACCACAAAACCGCCCATCCAACCCAGGGTAGCACTATAGCACCCTCTAGTGGGCGCTGTAGCGCTACACCCAGCCTGCTCTACCCCTGATTCTTCTTCCTTTAACTCCTTCATATCTAACTCGATTTCAATGCTTCCAAACCTCATTTTTGGTGCCAAATGAAGCCCAAAACCATCCCCACATGCCCTAAGCATCACAACCACAAGAACCCTAGCCAAAAACTCCCAACAAAAACAATCATCCAACCTAGAAATCTCAACTGAAAACCAAAGCTAAAACAGAGCAAACCAGGAAATTTAATGGCTAGAAACTTACCTCAAGCTCATATTATGATGCTCTTCAATGATGCAACACACTCCCAAGCTCTCAAGACTTACTTTCCAAGCTTGAATCCTCAAGTTAGGCTCAAAAATCCAAAGAGAAAATGAGGAAAAACAGGTACGGGAGAAGGCTTTGAAATTGCTTTGTTTTCTCTTCCTTCTACAGCCTTCAATGGCTTAATACTATCCTAGGGGTGAAAAGACCAAAATACCCCTAGGTCAAATAAACATTTCTAAAGGCTCCCAAGGGCAAATTTGACATTTTCCACCTATTTCGTTAATCATAATTAACGCTCTCCAATTCCCGCTATTCTCAATATTCTCAAAACACCAATAATTCAAATCTTGTTACCCTTTAATTCCCGGCAACGCTCTAATTATTAAAATCACCCTGAGACTCACCTCGAGCCCCGAACTTAAACCTGTTATGACTAAACTGCTAATTAACACTCAAGATCGTCTCATGCCGAATAGCTCGAACAAATCCACATTATAATGTGGCCTCAAAAATAGGTCACCGACTTGCATACAAATATACAATTACGCCCTCAACAGGCCAAATTACCAAAATACCCCTGTAAAGAAATGTGGACCCACATGCATGCATTTAACATCATATTATAATATAATTCACATAAACACACATATAATCATTTAATGGCATAATTAAACAATTATGGCGCTCCCGGCCTACTAATCTAGCCACTAAACCGCATTAGGGATTTCGGGGCATTACAACTATCCCCTCCTTACAGAAATTTCGTCCTCGAAATTTACCTGAATAGCTCGGGATACTGACTCTACATATCTGACTCCAGCTCCCAGGTCGCTTCCTCGACCTTGTTGTTCCTCCACAATACTTTAACCAAAGGTATCGTCTTATTCCTGAGGACCTTGTCCTTTATGTCAAGTATCTGGACTGGCTGCTCCTCAAAGGAGAGATCTGCCTCAAGCTCCAGATCTTCATAACTCAAAATATGAGTCACATCAGATACATACCTCTGAAGAGTTGAAACATGAAACACGTTATGCACAGCTGACAATGCCGGAGGCAAGGCTAGTTTGTATGCCACCTGACCAATCCTCTCCAGGATCTCAAATGGACCTACAAATCTAGGGCTCAGCTTGCCCTTCTTCCCAAACCTTATCACCCCTTTCCATGGCGAGACTCTAAGGAAGACATAGTCTCCCACTTGGAACTCCACGTTCCTGCGCTTGAGATCTGCATAAATTTTCTGCCTACTCTGAGAAGCAAGCATCCGAGATCTAATCTTCTCAATGGCCTCACTGGTCCTCTGAAATACCTCGGGACCCAAGTATCTCCTCTAACCTGTCTCATCCCAATGAATGGGAGATTTGCACTTCCTACCATACAACATCTCATAAGGTGCAACTCCAATGGTAGACTGATAATTGTTGTTGTAGGAAAACTCTATCAAAGGTAGATATTTACTCCAAGATCCACCAAAGTCCAACACACATGCTCGCAGCATGTCTTCCAATATCTGGATCATCCTCTCAGATTGCCTGAGGATGATAAGCAGTACTGAACTTCAATTGTGTCCCCATGGCCTTCTGTAAACTTCCCCAGAACTTGGAAGTAAAAGTGGGGTCCCGATCTGACACGATTGACCTCGGTGCTCCATGGAGGCGCACGATCTCTCTCACATAGAGATCTGCATACTAATCAACTTTATATGTAGTCCTCACTGGCAAGAAGTGAGCTGACTTGGTGTAGCGATCCACTTTCACCCAAATAGAATCGTGCTGACCAACAGTCCTGGGTAAGCCCACCACGAAATCCATCGTGATGTCTTCCCACTTCCACTCTGGGATATCCAGAGACTGCAATAACCTTGCCAGGTCAAGCACTTAGCAACATACTCTACTACATCTCTCTTCATCCCTGGCCACCAATACAACGATCTCACATCCTGATACATCTTCGTGGTGCCTGAATGCAAAGAGTCAGGTGTAGTATGAGATTCATCCAGAATCTCTCGCCTCAAAGCAGTGTCTAACGGAACACATATCCGCCCCCTATACCTTGACAAGCCTAAATCAGACATTGTATAATCTCTGGATGCTCCAGCCAAAACATCATCTCTGATCTTGATCAGATGTGGATCACTCAACTGACCCTTCTTGATTCTCTCTAATAGTGTAGACTGTAGTGAAATATTGGCCAACTGGCCCACCAACAACTCTATACCAGCTCTGGTCATATCATCAGCTAACTCTCTGGCTATCAGCCTCATACCATAAATCTGTCCCGGACCCTTCCGGCTTAAAGCATCAGCTACCACGTTGGCCTTTCCTGGATGATACAAAATCTCACAATCATAATCTTTTACTAACTCCAGCCAACGTCTTTGTCTCATATTCAGGTCTTTATGAGTGAAAAAGTATTTCAAGCTCTTGTGGTCTGTATAGATCTCACACTTCTCCCCATAAAGATAATGCCTCCATATCTTTAAAGCAAAGACCATAACCGCCAACTCTAAATCATGTGTGGGATATCTCTTTTCATACTCCTTCAGCTGACGAGAGGCATAAGCAATTACTTTCTCTGACTGCATCAGAACACAGCCCAAACCCTGATGAGAAGCATCGCAATAAATCACAAACTTCTCCTGATCTGTCAGAAGACTCAGAATCAGAGCTGTAATCAACCTCTGCTTCAGTTCTTGGAAGTTTTTCTCACACTTATCTGATCACACAAATTTTTTATTCTTGTATGTCAACTCAATCAATGCAGTAGCAATCTTTGAGAACCCTTCCACGGAACGCCTATAATAACCTGCCAATCCAACCTCAGAAGCATTCTTTGGCCTTGGCCAATCTCTGACTGCCTCAATCTTCATTGGATCTACCTTAATCCCCTCCGTACTGAAAATGTGCCGAAGAAAGGATACCTGAGATAACCAGAACTCACATTTCTTGAATATTGCAAACAGTATGTGTTCCCTCAGTATCTGTAGAACCAACCTCAGATGTTGCTCATGTTCTGACTCAGACTGAGAATATACCAGAATATCATCGATGAAGACGATCACAAACTGATCTAGATAATCCTTGAACACTCTGTTCATCAGATCCATAAAAGCAGCAGGGGCATTAGTCAATCCAAAAGACATAAATAAGAACTCATAATGCCCATACCTGGTACGAAAAGCAATCTTCGGTATATCTCCCTCCTTGACCATCAACTGATGATAACCAGAACGAAGGTCGATCTTTGAGAATACCTTCTTATCTTGCAACTGATCGAACAGATCATCTATCCTTGGCAAAGGATACTTGTTCTTAATTGTTAACTTATTCAGCTCTCTATAATCAATACACATTCTCAGAGAACCAAAGGTGAGAAACAAGGTCTGATAAAACCTAAATCCAATAGCTCTTGCAACTGTACCTTTAATTCTTTCAACTCGCTGGGGCCATTCTGTAAGGTGCTCTGGACACTGGCTCCGTCCCTGGTGCCAGTTCTATCACGAACTCTATTTCTCTGTGGGTGGCAACCCTGGAAAATCTTCTGGAAATACATCCAGGAATTCACAGACAAGTCTGGTCTTTTCTGGTCTCACTGGCACGACCTGAGTGGTATCAACCACACTGGCTAAAAACCCAATGTAACCTCCTTGCATAAGATCCCTAGCCCTAAAAAAAAATCATAGGTATGCGAGGTCAATGCACAGTACCAACAAATACAAAAGGATCCTCACCTTCAAGCTCAAAGGTGACCATCTTCCTTCTGCAGTCAATGGTTGCCCCATACTTCGCCAACCAATCCATACCCAATATCATGTCGAAGTCAGTCATAACCAACTCTATCAAATCCACTGATAACTCTCTGCCCTCTACTGTCACTGGCAAAGATTTGACCCATCTCCTGGATACCACTAACTCCCCAGTGGGTAACAAAGTTCCAAACCCCACAGCATAAAAATCACAGGGTCTACACAGTCTATCAATAATACTACTACCAACAAAATAATGTGTAGTACCAGAATCAATCAATACACTATAAGGGGCTCCAACACTAAGAAGCTGACCTGTAACAACTGAGGGAGAAGCCTCAACTTTTTCTTGTGTTAATGCGAACACTCGAGTTGGGGCCGAGCTATTCGCTTTCCTGGGTTCTTCTTTTCTTGCCTTAAAACAATCTTTCTTATATTGACCTACTGCTCCATAAAAATAGCAGGCCTTTGCCCTACACTCTCCCAAATGACACCTCTTGCATCTAGGGCATTCAGGACGAGTCTTCCAGGCTTCACTACCACTTGGATGACCCGTTGAAATACCACGGGGCCACCTGTGAGGACCTGGAACTGGGAAGGTATCAAGAACCTTCCTCTCCAACTCACTGGGGCCTCCACCCCTACTTGAACCCACAAATGGAGGACTTGTCCTCCTGAACTCCTTTCTGGCTGCACTATCTTGCCAGTTCTTGTTCTTTGCACTCTCAACTGTGAGTTCCTTCTCAACCACCTGTGCATAGGTAGTAACCCCAGCCACAGTGGTAATATGTACATCATGGGATAATCTGGGTTGTAGCCCTTGAAGAAATCTCTCCCTTCTGGTCCCATCAGTGGGCACCAATTCCATGGAAAATTTTGCCAAACGATCAAATTTCAAGGCATACTCAGTGACTGACAAACCTCCCTGAAGTAGCCTAATAAACTCCTCGGCCTTTGCCGCCCTGATGGCATCATTATAATATTTCTCATTAAACAGAGTCTGAAACTCTTCCTAACTCGGGGCATTAACATTCTTGGTCTGGGTAATAACCTCCCACCAAATTCGGGCATCCTCCCGAAACATATAAGTGGCACAAGCCACCCTCTCATTACCAGTCACCCTCATGAAATCTAGGATGGTGGCAATCATACTCATCCATTGCTCTACTTTGGCAGGATCTGCACTGCCTTCAAAAACTGGAGGTTGTTGCTTCCTAAACCTTTCGTAGAGAGGCTCCCATTTATTTCCAACCTCAGGCAGCTGCTCTGCTGCTGGCACCGACACAAGAGGTGCCTCTGATACACTGGCCACTACAGGTGCTTGTTGTTGTCTCAGGAGACGAAGTTCTTCTCCCTATCTCAACACTGTAGCCTGCAAAATGCTAATTATCTGCTGCCAGTTTACAAGAGCTGGCTGTGGAATTGGTCCTTGGTCATTCTCTTGACCCTGACTGTTATTATTCTGGCCTTGATCACTCTGGCCAGCTGACATATCTGTTTGCCCTGGATTCATTCTTATCACTGATACCTTGCTGAAACAACGATCAATACACCAGTCAGGTAGTAATAACTAAACCTCTTTCCGCCTTACGGTCCAAGAACAAGCAGACAATTATCATATTCCACAGTCATACAAATATACAAGCAGATACATGATTATATCATTTAGCACTTAGCATGTATCACATAATAATTCACAATCAACCATACTAATAAGTATGTAACAGCAATTTCAGTACTATTTAACATATGGTTGCTGAAGATATAATCTTCAGGGCATAGGTTTAACATGGTGTCTCATGCATACAAGTAAATCATTTATATTATATTTAAGCAGTTATACATATAACTACATAAATAGTTACCAAACCATGAGTCGAGCTTGACTTCAGTGATGTCTATACATGCCCAACCAGTCTATAGGAATCTTAACCTTGGCATACTCTGATACCAAGTTGTAACGCCCTGGCTACCCCAGAACAGTTACGGTGAACCAGAAATTTAACTCACTACTCGAGTTCTTTGGTTAAAAATGTGCTTCTAAGTGTTATTAATAGGCTAAGGTAGAAAACCAATCAAAAGGAAATGATATATTTTATTTAGAACATAAAACTGTTCATGGGCCCATCAAATACATTTACAAGTTATTTACAACTCAAAATGGGATTCTGAAGGAACAGAGTAGCGCTACGTGCTGCTCACTAGCGCCCCAGTGCTATTCTCAGAACCACAAAACCTCCCATCCAACCCTGGGTAGCGCTATAGCGCCCCCTAGTGGGCGCTATAGCGCTACACCCAGCCTGCTCAACCCCTGATTCTTCTTCCTTCGACTCCTTCAATTCCAACTCGATTCCAATGCTTCCAAACCTCATTTTTGGTACCAAATGAAGCCAAAAAATATCCCCACATGCCCTAAGCATCACAACCACAAGAACCCTAGCTAAAAACTCCCAACAAAACCAATCATCCAACCTAGAAATCTCAACTGAAAACCAAAGCTAAAACAGAGCAAACCAGGAAATTTAATAGCTAGAAACTTACCTCAAGCTCAGATTATGATGTTCTTCAATGGTGGAACACATAAGCTCTCAAGACTTACTTCCCAAGCTTGAATCCTCAAGTTAGGCTCAAAAATCCAAAGAGAAAATGAGGAAAAACAGGTACGGGAGAAGGCTTTGAAATTGCTCTGTTTTCTCTTCCTTATACAGCCTTCAATGGCTTAATACTATCCTAGGGGTGAAAAGACCAAAATACCCCTAGGTCAAATAAACATTTCTAAAGGCTCCCAAGGGCAAATTTGACATTTTCCACCTATTTCGTTAATCATAATTAACGCTCTCCAATTCCCGCTATTCTCAATATTCTCAAACACCAATAATTCAAATATCATTACCTTTTAATTCCCGGCAATTCTCTAATCATTAAAATCACCCCGAGACTCACCCCGAGCCCCGAACATAAACCTGTTATGACTAAACCGCTAATTAACACTCAAGATCGTCTCATGCCGAATAGCTCGAACAAACCCACATTATAATGTGGCCTCAACAATAGGTCACCGACATGCATACAAATATACAATTACGCCCTCAACGGGCCAAATTACCAAAATACCCTTGTAAAGAAATGTGGACCCACATACATGCATTTAACATCATATTATAATATAATTCACATAAACATGCATATAATCATTTAATGGCATAATTAAACAATTATGGCCCTCCCGGTCTACTAATCCAGCCACTAAACTGCATGAGGGATTTTGGGGCATTACACTAGAGAGGATTGATCAGGTGGCCTATAGGTTGGTCTTACCACCGGCATTGTCGACCATGCATAATGTATTTCATATTTTAGATCTTCGGAGGTATGTATCAGATGTGACTCATGTTTTGAGTTACAAGGATCTGAAGCTTGAGGTAAATCTCTCCTATGATGAACAACCTGTAACGACCCAAATTCGCTAATAAGGCTTAAGGGCCTTTAAGCCTTATTAGCGTGCCAGGAGGGCATAATGGACTTTATGTTTGATTTTAATGAGTAAAATGCATGATTATAATTTAAAGCATGTTATATGACTATTTGAATATTTGAGATGCATGACTATGTGTATTAGTATGCATGTAGGCCCTGATTGTGTTAGAAGGGCGTAATTGTAATTTTGGCCATTTTGGGCATAACTATGTTGTTATGTGATGATTGTTGAGACCACAGTGGTATGTGGATGTATCTGTGATTTGTGACTCGAGACGATCCCAAAGAGCAGATTAGCGGAAAAGTCATGGCATGAATTTATACCCGGCTCGGGGCGAGCCTGGGGTATAAATAGGGATCTGATGAGTATATTGGGGTTTATTTTGATATCAAGGAATATTAATTGGTGATTTTTCAGGTATTGGGAAGCAAGCGGGAAAATATTAGAGACACTTGAGGATTAGCGGGAATTGGGTAAAATGACTAAAATGGCCCTACTTGGACAAAAAGGGTTTAGGATTAATAGGGAGGGAATTTTGGTCAATTGGCTTTTAGAGATTGATTTATGAGGCTTTATATACTTAGTGGGATTGGTAGAGAGAGTTTTATGGCTGTGGAAAAGAAAGAAAAAGGAAGGAAAAGAAAAGAGAGAAAACAGAGGGGTTTTTCCAAAAGGGGCGGTTTGTGCATTCTTGCACCATTTCTCTCCATTTTTCTTGGAGCAAAGCTCAGTGGAGAGCTAGGATATGCTGAGCATCAAGGATCTTAAGGTTATACTTGAAGATTTGGCAAGGATTAGCAAGAACACATCAACTTTTGAGTTAAGTTTTTAGAGTTTTCAGTTTTAAGGGTTTGGCTGGTTTGAGCTGTGTTTTGAGCTGAGATGATGGGAATTTTAGGGAATTTCTGGGCAAGCTTTGAGGAAGAGCAAGCTATGAAGGTCTAGGAAATGAATCAAGGTTGAAATTGCATCAACAGTATGAATTCTAAGCCTTTAACTTTGTGGTTTGACTGAATTTCTAGGTTTAGGGTTGATCATGGTAAATTTTGAGATTTGGGATGAATGTGCTTGGGTTTTGAGGATTTGGGATGCTTGGGATGAGTGGAGAGTGTTTATAAGCTTGATTTTGAGTTTGATAAAGATTTGGACAAGTTTGGGGTTGAAATGGTTGAAGGAAATCGCAGAAAACGATTTCTGGTGTTGCCTGTCTGCAGCTAGCGCTACAGCGCTAGTCTTTGGGCGCTGTAGCGCTAGGCCCTGTTTCTGGGGATGTTTGGTTCTACTTGTAGCGCTACAGCGCCCTCTTTAGAGCGCTGTAGCGCTGCACTGTTCACAGAAAGGGGTTTTTGGGCTTTTGTTGAGGGATTTTGACCTAGGGTTCGGGGTTCGATTCCACCACCTTGTTTTGTGGATCTAGGACTTCCCGGGGGGCTCGGGATTGGTCCCGAGGCTAGGTTTTTGGACTTGGGGTTCGGTGTTGACTTTGACCTATGGCTGTGTTTAGGTGTGCGCTAAGGCTCGTGTGGGATCGTGCTCAAGGAGTCAAGTGTTGAAAGCTATCAAATTGACAGGTAAGAAAACTATAGCATCTGTAGGACAGGGCATGGGCCCATAGTGTGATTGCAGGGCATGGCCCTATATTGCATTACATGTTAGGGTGCAGACTTGATTGAATTAATATATGTTCAAATGTTATTTGAGTTAGACTATCTGTGATTATAGTTGAATGAAACAGCAAGGAGCCGAGAACGGCAATGGAGCCGAGAACGGCGAAAGGCCGAGAACGGCAGTGGGGCCAGAAGTAACACTTAGCACGTGAAGTGCTTGTAGTCAGGGTGGGACCCCATGGATACATGCGATATCCTTACGGTGAGGACCGAGACCCCAGGCTTTGGTAAGGCTTCTGGGGCGGCATGGCCAGGTCGCTTAAGTCTAATGGTTGACATGTTTATCTATGGACTATCTGATATGATTAACTGTTTAATTTGCATATGTTATGAACTGTATGAGTTTTCTTGCTGGGCTTCGGCTCACGGGTGCTCCGTGTTGCAGGTAAGGGCAAAGAATGAGTCAACCAGCCATGAGTACGGAGAGCATGACGCGACGCGTACATGTTTGGCCTGCCCGACTGCTTTGGTTGGGGGTGTTTACGAAAAATGGCTGTAATAATCTGTGATTTTAATAACTGATCAACTGTAAACTTATTTTAAGTTGTAAATAGTTTTCAAACCTTATTTTGGGATCCCAGATGTTATATACTTGAAGTTTTCAGTAAAGTAAAGCATTTTCAAAAGATTACAGCCTTAACTTTTGTTTAGTCACACTTTTGTTTTAAAATCCTCGGTTAGCGAGTTCATTGCACCTTTTTCGTTTTAAAAACTCACTTGATAACGGCTCTAAGGAAGTAGGGCGTTACACAACCAGTCCAGATACTAGACAGAAAGGACAAGGTCCTAAGGAATAAAACTATACCTTTAGTTAAGGTATTATGGAGGAACAGCAAGGTCAAGGAAGTGTCCTGGGAGCTGGAGTTAGATATGTAGAGTCAGTATCCCGAGCTGTTCATGTAAATTTCGAGGACGAAATTTCTGTAAGGAGGGGATAGTTGTAATGTCCCAAATTCCTTAATGTGGCTTAGTGACTGGATTAGGGGGTCAGGAGGGCCATAATTGATTTAAAATGTGATTATATGCATGATTATGTGAGTTATATTATTATATGATGATAATTGCATGCATGTGGGCACGCTTCTTATTAAAAGGGCATTTTCGTAATTTTGGCCATTGAGAGCATATTTGTATAATTATGTGCATGTTTGTGAGTTATGGGTGAGACCACGTTATTATGTGGATATGTTTGAGCTATTCGACATGAGACAATCCTAAGATGCAAGTTAGCGGTTTGGTCATAACGGCGTTAATTACTGGGCTCGGGGTGAGCCTGGGGGTAATTTGATGCTTAGTACATTACCGGGAATGAGCGGGTAATGGGATATGATTTAATAATTATTTGGTGGTATTGGGAGTAACTGTAATGCCCCAAATTTCCTAATAAGTTTTAGGACCTTGATTAAGAGGTCGAGAGAGCCATAATTGATTTATTATGCAATTAAATGATTATATGCATGTTTAGGTGTATTAAATATGTATGTGAAACCATTTCTGATTAATCAGGTGATTTTCATATTTTGGCCATTTCGGGCATATTTGGCATATATGTGATAAGTGTGTGGTGCTTCATTATTATTTGGTTATGCTAGGGTTACTCAGCACGAGACGATCCTAGGAGGTAAGCTAGTGGGAAAGTCAAAACAAGATTTACACTTGACTCGGAGTGAGTCAAGGGGTATTTAGCATTACCGGGTTATTGGGTAATGGGAATGCATATTTGATGATAAATTGGGAGTTAATAAGATCAGGGGGAAATTCTGGAAGTTTTGACTATTTTTCCCCCGGGGACGTTTTTGGGACCCCGAGTGTTAGGATTTGTTTGAGGCTACTTAAGCTTGAAGTAACCTGTTAAGAAGTAAAAAGAACGTTCAGTAAGTTCTCTCTCCCTCAAAGTTCCATTTTCATCTCTCGATCGCATTTTCGAAGGAAACTTGAGTTCTAGGACTCGGATTCAAGCGAGGATCGAGGCATAGCAATCCTAGGGAAGATTATAAGCTTATTAGCTGGAGGATTTAGTTGGAAAACAACTCAGTCAGAGGTAATCTAAGTTTTTTAAGTTTTTAAGCTCGAATTAGATTTTGTATTTTGATGAGTTTTTGGATGATTTGAGACTCAGGTTTTAATGGTTTTGAATGATTAGGATGTTTGGGAACTTTGATTTTGGAATTTGGAGATGTTTGGGTAGGTTTTCGAAAGGCTTTATAATGGTAAAATCGAGATTAGGTTGGGTTTCGAGGTGGGGTCACAGCCCTATTCTTGGGCGCTGCGGCCCGAGCTTGGTGCAGGTGAACGGTGGAGCTGAAGGGCCTGGGGGCCGCGACGCTTGGGAAGGAGGGCCCTGACACTTGGTGTAGGTGTCTGATGTTGGCGCCTCCGATATGGCTGGGGGCCGCGGCTCAGAGAGATGGGGCCGCAATGCTTGAGGGAATTTGTGGCCGAAGTGATGTTTTGATCATGGGAACTCAAACCTTAGGCCTCGGGATCGTTCCTACTACCCGGTTTAGAAGGATTCGACGTCCCGGAGGCTAAGTCTTGGTCCGGGAACCTTTTATTACTCATTTTGATGAGGTTTTATATTATGGTTGTGTTGGGAAAACTTATACAGGATCTTTATTTATTTTCATGTTTATCTAATGTTAAACAAATTAATACGAGATAGCCTAAAACATGTTTCTAAAATTGAATTCAAAGAGAAACAAAGAATAGAATACTTACAGTATACGCAGCGGAATGAAACAGTCCTTCCTTCAGTTTCTCTAACTCTTGTATCCTCTCTGTCGCAGAGTATTATCAAGAAACTGAACCGATCTTCTATTTTCTTCACAATCTTCCAATGTATCCTTAGAACCACCTAGACTAGTGTGGGCAATTTTCAACACATGAGATAGATATAGAGAGAAGAAGAGAAAATAACAAAGAAGCTTTAAAAAGGAGTGTTTAGAGAGAATCTAAAACTATCAGAAAACCAGTGATTAAACTTATGTTTTGACTTCTCTCTAAGCACTCCTTTTATAGACTCAATTAGGCCATTTAATTTAATTAAAAAAATCAATAAAATAATAGTCATTTTGAAGCCCTAGGTCGAAATTATCATGATCTTTAGGCCCGTGAAATTTCTCATTTGATTATAAGCCCACTGGACTTAAAATCAAGGCGTGTATTATTTTTTATTGATTTAATTAATTAAATCCTTTATAAAATTAATTATTTATAATTTGAACCTTGATTTAAACTTATTTATTAATTTAGATACCAATTTATCTTAATTAATAAATCTACCATAATTTCTCTTTTCTTCTCAAAATTACACAACTCTATGAAACTATCCAAAATTGACCTAGTCAACTTTGGTAATTCTAATTGATAATTAAATCAATTAATTGAGACTATCTAGATGATTTTATCCAAGGTGCAATGGGGACCATGGGCCTATGAAATCAAGCTCCAATAAGTTATCATAAATCTAACAAATAAATTTACTAACTTATTAATTCCTCGTGACTCCACTATAGACTCAGAATTGCACTCTTGAATTCATAGAATGCTCTATAACAAATAAATATACGCTATTAATTATCCATTGTTACAACCATAATTGTCACTCAATCCTCTATAGACGGTCTACAATGAGATAGGACTAAAATACTGTTTTACCCCTCATTGTATTTTATCCTTAAAACACTTAGTTCCTTGTAAATGATATTTCAGTAAACTAATTTAATTACTGAAATGAGATCTCTATCATTTAACACCTTAAACCAAACTAAAAGGAAACCATCGTTTCACTTCTTCATCAGAAGCTATAGATGTTCATATCTATGATTAACACTCCCACTCAATTATACTACCGAGTTCCCAAGATGTAAGTATGGGCTAGTCCGTAAGGTAAGTGTAACGCCCTGGATAACCAATACTGTTACAATGTGTGTTTAAAATAGTGCAAGACTTGCTAATCAAGTCATTTTAACAAAATGTGAATCCAACGTCATCAACGGATTAGGATCCCAATGTATACAGTAAACATTCTAGTGAAACGTTACATCTTAACCGAAATTTTTAATCCCTAAACCGCTAATCATACTTAGTTACATGTTTATGCCAAATGAATCGATTAGCAAGTTTAGCACTGTTTACAATATGCATCGTAACGGTCCCTGGAGTTGGGGCATTACAGTAAGGAACTTTTCTCATTGCATCTTCCTCTTCAGGAGTCTGGGGAGACTGCTTCTTTGAAAGATGAATTCCATGGCAGGACAGTAGACGCCCTTTCTTGGAATTTCTCATTGAGAAACGTTCAAGCACTTTATCTATGTAAGCTGCTTGAGATAGAGCTAAAAGTCTGTTCTTTCTAACCCTAATGATCTGGATACCTAGAACATAACTTGCTTCACCCAAATCCTTCATCTGGAATTGAGTGCTCAGCCAATTCTTCACATTTTATAATTTCTTAGCATTGTTTCCAATGAGTAAGATATAATCTACATAAAGAACCAAGAATACCACTATTTGATTTGCCTTCAGTTGGTAAACACAAGGCTCATCAATATTTTGTTCAAAGCCATAGGTTTTGATTATTTCAACAAACCTAAGATTCTAGGAACGAGAAGCCTGCTTAAGTCCATAGATTGACCTATTCAACTTGCAAACTTTTCCTTCATGTCCAGATACTTTAAATCCTTCTGGATGATCCATATAAATGACTTTGTCAAGCTTTCCATTAAGAAAAGCTGTCTTGACGTCCATTTGCCAAATCTCATAGTCGAGAGCGGCTGCTATGGATAGGAGGATGCGAATGGATTTGAGCATGGCTACCAGACTAAAAGTTTCCTCATAGTCCACGCCTTCTCTTTGGGTATAACCCTTTGCCACTAATCGAGCTTTATAAGTCTCGATATTTCCATCAACACCTCGTTTCTTCTT
This sequence comes from Humulus lupulus, assembly GCF_963169125.1. Classification (NCBI taxonomy): domain Eukaryota; kingdom Viridiplantae; phylum Streptophyta; class Magnoliopsida; order Rosales; family Cannabaceae; genus Humulus; species Humulus lupulus. The sequence goes on along the minus strand of NC_084800.1, from coordinate 181,422,305 downwards.
GTAGATCCACTTGCACCCAATGGCCCTAAAGTCACTAGGTATTTCCACAAGATCCCAGGCGGAATTTGAGTACATGGACTCCACTTCCTGTTTCATGGCTTCGAGCCATAGTTCCTTTTCAGGGCTAGCTATTGCCTGTTTGAAAAACAATGGATCATCATCACTAGTGTCACCAATAACCATATTGGTTTCACCATCCAAACCATAGCGAACTGGGTTCCTAGAAACCCTCCCACTACGACAAGGCTCTGTGACTATTTGCTCAGGAACAGTGGCACTTTCTTCATTTAAACCGACTTGCGTCGGTTGGACGTGAAGAGTGGGAATTTCATCATCAACTCGCGTTGATGACGATGGAACATTGGTTGGATTCAATTCTTTAACCATCTCTTCTAAAATTACTTTGCTGCGAGGTTTAAAGTTCTGGACATAGTCATTTTCCAGAAAAGTAGCATTTGTAAAAGTAAACACTTTCTTTTCTGAATGACTATAGAAAAGTCCACCCCGAGTACCTTTCAGATAGCCAACAAACATGTAAACTTCAGTTTGCGGTTCTAGCTTGCCCTCCTTTTTCCTCAGGACGTGAGCGGGACACCCCCAGATTCTATAATGGCGTAAACTAGGTTCACGGCCATTCCAGCGTTCTAAAGGTGTTTTGGGGATTGATTTTGACGGCACGACATTGAGAATGTCATTCGCGGTTTCAATTGCATGTCCCCAGAACGAAGTTGGTAGAGTTGAGTAACTAAGCATGCATCTAACCATTTCCAATAAAGTTCTGTTTCGGCGTTCCGCTACACCATTTTGTTGCGGAGTACCTGGGGCAGTAAGTTGTGAAAAAATACCAAGTTCAGTTAAATGATCTTGGAACTGCATATCCAAATATTCTCCACCCCTATCAAATCGCGAGATCTTTAACGTTTTACCTAATTGGTTCTGAGCCATTGCTAGGAATTCCTGAAACTTTGAAAATGTTTCTAATTTCCTATGCATTAGGTACAGAAATGAGTATCTAGAGTAATCGTCAATGAAAGTGACGAAATACTCAAAACCACCCCTGGCTTGTACATTCAAAGGTCCACAAACATCTGAATGCACAAGACCAAGTGGTTCTTTGGCCCTATCACCCTTTGCAGATAATGGACGCTTGGTCAGTTTGCCTTCTAGACAAGATTCACAGACAAGTAATTCACCTAAGGTGAGTTCCCTCAAAGGTCCATCCTTTGTAAGTCTTTGAATCCTATCATAGCCAATGTGACCTAGTCTTAAGTGCCATAAATACATCATATTCTTGTTATCGGTCTTTTGACGTTTATTGGTCCTAGGTTTAGCTACTTTGAATAAATCATTATTAAGAGCGAGGGGTTCGTTAGGTCGCAGAATATAAAGCCTGTTTTCCAAACATGCAATACACAATTGTGATCCATTGAAAGAAATAGATTTATTAAAACTTGTGAAAGTCATAACAAATCGTTCTAATTGCAACATGGAAACTGAAATTAAATTTCTACTAAAATCCGGAATAAAAAATACAACTTTTAAAATTAAAAATTTATTTTCGAACTTCAGACGAGCTCTTCTTCTAGCTTGGACCGCAACGAACGCTCCGTTCCCAACTCTAAGCTTTAAGCCGCCTTCGTTCACTTCCTCCCACGATTCAAGAAGTTGTAAAGAGTTACAAACATGGTTAGTATATCCAGAATCAATAATCCAAACAGAGTTATTATTCTCTAAAACACATGTTTCCAAGATAAATGAACTATAATCATTACCTTTGTTTTTATCTGCTAGAAACTTGGGGCAATCTTGTTTTCAATGCCCCTTCTCTTTGCAGTGAAAACATTTACCTTTACCTTTCTTGTTTTTCCCCTAAGCGTCTGCGCACTTGGTTGTGCACTCGCCTTTGCAGCCTTTGCAGGCTTGGGGTTGTTGTTTTGCCCACCTTTCCTCTTGTTTCTAGCTTTTGAAGATGAAGCTTGGTTAGCTTCAGCCTTAGCTGGATCAGTAGCAGTAGTAGTAATTGTCTTCTTTTCTCCTCCCTTACTAGGTCCACCCATGATAGACTCAAAAGTCTGAAGCTCATTCATGAGCTACGTCAGACCATAGTTGAATTTATTCAACACATAGTTGGTGGTGAATGGAAGGAAAGTTAGAGAAAGACTGTTGAGGATTAAGCCAACTTGAGTTTCCTCATCTATTACGTGTAGTTCAGCTTCCTGAAAGCAGTTTGTCATCTTGATCAGGTGATCAGTAACATGTTGAGAAGGTGTCATTCGAGCATTGGCATATTTCTTGGTGGCCTCAAAATGAGTCTGCGCTAACTTGGCACCAAACATGTCTTGGAGCTGATCCATGATTTCGTAGGCTGTCTCGACATTCTCCATCTTTGTCTTGAGAGTGTCGACCATACTAGTCAACATGTAGTACCGCGCCTTGTTGTTAGCCACCTGCCAACGCTCATACTTGTCCCTCACAGACTTGGTAGCTCCTTCAGCTGGAACTTCCGAGGATTCCTCAGTCATGACGAACTTGGAGTTGTCACCTATCAACACAATGTTGATGTCTTGCTTCCATTTAAGGAAGTTTTCTCCAGTGAGTTTCTCCATCGAAAGTTGAGAAAGGATGGGAGTAGACACAGCCATAACTCAAAACTACAAATTACCAATAAAATAGAAATTAATCACATTTGCTCAATAAAACTTCTATTCACACAAATCTTAAGAAATAGCACAGCATATACCAAAAATATGTAAGATATGAGAAAAAATACCAAAAACAATCATATCTCTATTTCTTTAGGTTTTTAACTAATCTATGATATTCTTGTCCGATTTGCGAGAGTCAAAAATACCACTAGTTAAATAGAGTTGCAAACTCATTTAATAATGGACACCACTATTAACAACCTACTATTCGATCAAAATAAGAAAACAAAATCTCTTATTTTATGAGCTAGACCCACTGTTTCAATAATCATAGATTTAGTCCTAGTAGTCATCGTAGGGGTGAGTCTAGTAGAATTTGACCTATAATTATCTATCTTTCGAAATCTAACCTTGTCAAAATAACTAATGAACACCTTCCGTAGGGGGACGAATCAAAGCGCCTTGAGGTCCCATTAAGCTATTGACTATGTTAAACCAACGGTGGAGATCGAATAAAATCCTTAAAATAAGCTCATTATAAAATTAAAAATAGTATTTTTATTATTTATTTTTAGAAAATTAATGACTATGGTTTTCCAAAAAAAAAATAACAAATTAATTTTTTTTAAAACCAAAGTCTTATAATTTCTTATTAATTCTAAAGTATCACATTGAAACAAATTCAATTAATTTATAATTAATTTGTTGCTAATCAATATTTAGGTTTAACTAATATAATTAACCTATACAATTAAGTCAAACTCAGGTAAATGAGCCTTAACAATTGGGCTTGTATGGAGGAGGGTTGGGTCTAGTATGTCGTTCCCACTACAAAGGCCCCATATCTTCCATACAAGGTCCAAAAGACAAGAATTTAAACCTTCGTTTTATTAATTGTTATTAGTGGATTAGGCTCACTATAGTCATGCAAAGCAAATGGACCTTCACAAGTGGAATTACCCACAAGAGAGGAATTTAAACTTTACATTTTCTAATGGGCCCAAATAAAACCTATCATTTTCTGAATATTTTATTTGGCAAAATACCATATATCTAGCAAATATATGGACCACTATATGCATCTAAGCTCAATTGCAAAAATATCACATACAGTACAAACAGACATGTTATAATTGGATGGGCCTAATCATGTTACTATATGAGCAATTCTATGAATTTATGCAAAAATACCACAATTTATTTCATTTGCAAAAATACCACAATTAATTATCTAGAATTTATCAAAAAATTCAAATTAATTAAATTTTTACAAAAAAATAAGTCAGTTTAAATGAAATTTATCAACAATTAACATTAGTTAATTTAAATTTCATTTATTAACAATCAATTTGGTTTTAGGTTAATTTGAAAAAAAATAATTTAATTTAAATAGGATTTATCAACAATTAACCAAAGTTAATTTAAATCTCATTTATTAAAAAAATATATTTTATTAATTGGCTGAAAAAAAAATGATATTATTCAAAATTTAACCAATTTTAAATTTTAAAATCAATATCTTAACTATTTTCCAAAAATATCTTGTGTTGTTACAACTATTAGCTAATATTTTAACCATTTAAAAAAAATAAAATATAAATAGTTATAACAACCCTAAAATATCACAAAATAGTTAAACAAATTTAAATATCCATAAAAATATCTAACTAACAATATTCAAATTTCAAATAATTTAAATATTAAAAACTATAGAATAAAAATATATTTATATTTTCAAATAAAGATTTAATAAAAAATTAAGAATTTAAATGAAAATATCTTAAATATCTGATATCATAATTCTAATATTTTGATATATTAAAATATTTAAAATTAAGTTGTTAGTATATTTTTAAATTTGAAATTAAATCTTTGTAGAAAATATCTAATTATTTAAATCTCAACTAACAAAAATATCTTATTTTAAAAAATAACAATTTTAAATACATAAAAAATCTGATATTTTTTGCTTTGATTATTTGAAATTTTTTGAATTTCCACAATTTTAATTTTCTTTATTTTTCAAAAAAAAAAATTCTAGATGAACAGTACCCGTATCGAGTACTACTCACCCGAGTGTGCTGTGGCTGCTAGTGGCGCGCGCGCAGGGCTGGGGTGCGCGCGCGGGCGCTGATGCGTGGTGCGCACGTGCATGGGAGCCATTGCAAAAAATTTCAAAAAAAAAAATTTTGAGCAATTTTTCAAACCAAAACCATTTTATAATTCATTTTTAATATGTTTTACACAAAATAAAGTATATATAAAAATTAATAGCATAGAAAACACAACAAAATAACCTAAAAATTGCTAATAATCACATAAAATCAATATGCTTCATAAAAACATAAAAACCATCCAATTATTCAAACATATCAAATAATCCAATAATCCAATTTTAAACATGTTCATGCATGAAAATAAAGATTACCAAATGCTCTGAGGCCAGTTGTTGGGAAAACTTATACATGATCTTTATTTATTTTCACGTATATCTAATATTAAACAAATTAATACGAGATAGCCTAAAACATATTTCTAAAATTGAATTCAAAGAGAAACAAAGAATAGAATACTTACAGTATACGCAACGGAATGAAACAGTCCTTCCTTCAGTTTCTCTAACTCTTGTATCCTCTCTGTCGCAGAGTATTATCAAGAAACTGAATCGATCTTCTATTTTCATCACAATCTTCCAATGTATCCTTAGAACCACCTAGACTAGTGTGGGCAATTCTCAACACATGAGATAGATACAGAGAAGAAGAGAAAATAATCAAAGAGGCTTAGAAAACGACCTGTGTTTAGAGAGAATCTAAAACTATTAGAAAACCAGTGATTAAGCTTATGTTTTGACTTCTCTCTAAGCACTCCTTTTATAGACTCAATTAGACCATTTAATTTAATTAAAAAATCTATAAAATAATAACCATTTTGAAGCCCTAGGTTGAAATTATCATGGGCTTTAGGCCCGTGAAATTTCCCATTTGATTATAAGCCCATTGGACTTAATATTAAGGCCTGTATTATTTTCTATTGATTTAATTAATTAAATAATTATTTAAATCCTTTATCAAATTAATTATTTATAATTTGAACCTTAATTTAAACTTATTTATTAATTTAGATATCAATTTATCTTAATTAATAAATCTGCCATAATTTCTCTTTTCTTCTCAAAATTACACAACTCTATGAAACTATCCAAAATTGACATCGTCAACTTTGATAATTCTAATTGATAATTAAATCAATTAATTGAGACTATCTAGATGATTTTATCCAATGTACAATGGGGACCATTGGCCTATGAAATCAAGCTCCAATAATTTATCATAAATCTAACAAATAAATTTACTAACTTATTAATTCCTCGTGACTCCACTATACTCAGAATTGCACTCTTGAATTCATAGAACGCTCTATAACAAATATAGATACGTTGTTGATTATCCATTGTTACAACCATAATTTTCACTCAATCCTCTATAGACGGTCTACAATGAGATATGATTAAAATATTGTTTTACCCCTCATTGTATTTTATCCTTAAAACACTTAGTTCCTTGTAAATGATATTTCAATAAACTAATTTAATTACTGAAATGAGATATCTATCATTTAACACCTTGAACCAAACTAAAAGGAAACCATCGTTTCACTTCTTCATCAGAAGCTATAGATGTTCATATCTATGATTAACACTCCCACTCAATTATACTACCGAGTTCCCAAGAGGTAAGTATGGGCTAGTCCGTAGAGTAAGCTGGTAACGAACAAGTCAAAGAACTCAAATAATACAATCAGTTAGAATACTAACCACTCAGAATTGAGATTGAATTGACCTATGGTCAACTATATGATATGACTAGAATAGATAATAACGGTATGTTTACTTATCTTATCAACTGTCAATATCGGTCCTGTCCAATGTAACAAATACATTCGATCTTATCTACTTTGCTAATGTTCTGGAAAGAACATAACACTGTAATGTGTAAGTAGATCATATCATTGGCAAGTCAGTGTAAATCCTGTGCACTGACTAGTCTTAGGACTAACTTATTTTGAACTTATAATCATATTTATATTCCACTATGATTACGTCACTATAAATAAGATTAGTTATATGCTCGAGATTTAATAGAAATTTATATTAAACAAATAATCATGAAAATAAAACATGTGAGCAAAGTGATTAACCAAGTCAAAAAATGATCTCTATTCTTTTATTGATAATCAAATGAGATGACAAAGAATTTGAGTTTTAATTAGGGCATAAAACCCCAACAGGTTGTGACTAGGTTATCACTAGAGGCTTGGAATCAGGATCGTGCTTATGGCTCGTTTATTGGTAACCTGTGCTTGGACCAAAGGTAAGAAAACTGCACCTTGTATGTGATGCATGTGATGCATGAGAAATATGTGGTTAGGGCATGCCTTGAATGTTAAATATGAGATTGCTCAGAGCTTGAGTCTCTGTGTTTGTGCATGATCCTAATTATGCTAGCAATTGTTAAGTAAGCATGCCGAATGCCCTATATTCGGATATTTGATATATGATATATGCCTGGTAGCATTGCTTACTTGTGCGTGGCACTGACTTACTAGTCAAAATCAGAAATGGTATCAGAACTAGCTATGAAGCTGTGACTTACTAGTCAAGTTCAACAGTAGTTTTGAGCACTGGTCGTATGTTACTGACCTAAGAGTTAGGAACGGCATAAGTGTCATGAACGCAAAGCCAATAAAAGATTAGATCTAATCGACATATGCATTGAATGTGTAACGCCCTGGCTACCCCAGAACAGTTACGGTGAACAGTGAACCGGAAATTTGACCCGCTACCCGAGTCCTTTGGTTAAAAACGTGATCTAAGTGTTATTATCAGGTTGAGGTGGAAAACCAGTAAAAAGGAAAGGATACATTTCATTAAGTAAATAAACTGCTCATGAGCCTTTCAAAATGTTTACAAGTAGTTTGTAATACAAAAGAGTCACTATTGTTTCAAATTTACAGCCCTCGCCGACCTAAGCGGCAAAAGTAGGGTAAACCCCTAGTCCCTCTGAGAACTCCTTGACCGTGGCGGTCAAGCGGCCCTGTATGTACACAACACCGCCAAGGCTCTCCACTCAAGGTTGGGCGAGCTTCTCTTTCCCTTTACCTGCACCACAAAGCACCCATGTGCCAAGGCCCAGCAAGAAAACACAATAAAGCATGATATAATATCAACAACGATCATAATAACCATTCAGGACTATTAGTCCAAGCGAATAGGTGACAATAGCCAAAAGTCACAATAGTGAGCATCGCTCCCCCTAGCCATGTGATGATAGGGTCACCAGGGCTTAACTGATAAGAAGTTCTTCCATAAGTTTGATCAAGACAGGTGCATGGTGATTGATCACCAACATAACCTTCCTCCCGACTCTAGAATCGCAACTACGGACAACGTCCCCTAGCCATGTGACAAGCAGTCACCGGGGTCATACACCTTGGCTATGAACATCTGGTCTAAGACCAGGCAAGCGCTTGTGAGTTCTTCGACCTTAGGGTTGGTCCCGCATTAATGCCATAGAGCCATTCAACGCATGTTCATCGACTTTAGAGTCGGTCCCTGACTAGTCAGTGCCATAAACAGGTAATCAGCGTTCACTAGCATTTAATATGCAATCCACGTCCACATATATCAACCAACATGCCTCAATATCAAACCATGCATGTCATATACCTATACAAGGTGCAACTGTATTCATACACTGTTTTCTTACCTTAGGTTCGAGCGAGAAGTATGATAAGGACGACCCCTGAGAACGATCGATCTTTTAGTTCCTTAGCGGTTACCTAATCACAACCAATTATAACCTCCATTATTTAGAATCCATAATAATAGGGTCTTAACCTAAGCACCACCCTCGGGACCCCGAAACATGCCCACACGGTGAGTAGATTCGATCCCGGGCCTTAAGGATTGAAACCCCAAGTCAAAAACCCTTAAAAACACTCAAAGCGAGACTTAAAAGGAACAGGGTAGCGCTACAGCGCTTAACCCCTAGCGCCCCAGCGCTATACTCAGAACCACCCAAAAGCCAAGAAGCCTCCTGAGGAGCGCTGTAGCGCTACCTCCAGACCCAAACTCCCCTGAACCGACCTTCTTCAACTCCTTCGATTCTAACTCGATCTCCAAGCTTCCAAATCCCATTCTTAATGCCAAATGAACCCAAAAACCATTCTAACACAGCCCAAACATCACAATCATGGGAACCCTAGCCAAAACTCCCAACAAAACCATGAATTCACCTTAGAAATCTCAGCTGCAAAATAAAACCAGAACAGGGCAAAACCAGAGAAAACCACGGTTAAAAACTTACCCAAAGCTCGGCTTATGATGGTCTTCAATGGTGGAACACACTCCCAAACTCCCAAGGCTTGCTTCCTAAGCTTGAATCCTCAAAATTGGTTCAAAAACCACAAAGAAAAGTGAAGAGAAGAAGGTACGGGAGAACTCTTTTGCATACTCTGTTTTTTCCACTTTCTTCTTCAGCTGTCAAAGGTTATATCTATCCTAGGGGTGAAATGTCCATTTTACCCCTAGGTCAATTAATAGTTTCTAAAGACTCCCAAGGGCATATTTGGTACTTTCCTCCTATTTCGTTAATCATAATTAACGCTCTCCAATTCTCGCTATCCTCAATAATCTCAAACACCAATAATTCACAACATGTTACCCTTTATCTCCCGGTACGCTCTAATCATCAAAATCACCCTGAGACTCAACCCAAGTCCCGACACTTAAACCTGTTGTGACTAAACCGCTAATCAATATTCTAAGATCGTCTCATGTCAAATAGCTCGAACAAACCCACATCATAATGTGATCTCAACACATATCATCAACATGCATACATTTAACATCATATTATAATATAATTCTCATAAACATGCATAAACACATTTAATGGCATAATTAAACAGTTATGGCCCTCCCGGCCTACTAACCCAGCCATTAACCACATTAGGGAATCCGGGGCATTACAGAATGACTCATTATGAGCATTAATGCCGGACCAACCCCAAGTTCGATGAAAAACTATAAGCGCTTGTCTAGTCTATGACTAGTTACTCAGAGCCAGGGCCAGAAGGCCCAGGTGACCATATCGTCACATGGCTAAGGGTGCAAATCCCATGTTAGTGACTTACTTCTCAGTCACTCATTTGATTAGGGCTATAAGCCCCAGCTTGGTTATCAGAACCTCAAGAGTTAAATCACCCATTTGATTAGGGCTATAAGCCCCAGCATGGTTATCAAAACTTCAAGTGTTAAATCACTCATTTGATTAGGGCTATAAGCCCCAGCATGGTTATCAGAACCTCAAGTGTTAAATCACTCATTTGATTAAGGCTATATGCCCCAGCATGGTTATCGGAACCACTAGTGTTAAATCACTCATCTGATTAGGATTGACTTGATAGTCATCCACTCAGGAGGGGAAGATTTCTTAGCGATCCTAGGAAAGATTGACTGCTTCTTGACCGAAGGATTTGACGAGAAACAACCCAATCAAAGGTAATCTAAGTTTTAAGCTTTGAGTTTTTAGAGTTTCTAAGCTTAGAATTGGATTTTGTAAATCGTTGAGTTTTTGGTTTGTTTGAACCTTGGGATTTGATGGTTTTGGATCATTGGGAAGTTCAGGAACTTTGATTTTTGGATTTGGGGATGTTTAGGTGTGTTTTTGGAAGGTTTGGGATGAAGGAAATTGAGTTCTTGGCTAGTTCTGGGTGGGGGGCCGCAGCCCTGTTCTTGGGCGCCGCGGCCCAAGCTCGAAGAAGCAGCTGGTGGAGTTTGGCCTTGCTGGGCACCGCGACACTGGGTGGTGGGCGTTGCGGCCCTTGCTCCTAATGTGGCTGGGGGCCGTGGCTCAAGCTTCTAGGGTCGCGACTCTTGGGTGGTTTTGAGGCCGTTTGAGTGTTTTGACCTCGAGATTATTCCTACTACCCGGATTAGTGGGGATTCATGTCCCGGAGGCTAAATCTTGGTTCGGGAACCTTTGTTGTTCATTTTATTGATGATGTCCCATATTTGGTTATGACTAGGTGACCGCTAAAGGACTAAAAGTCAGATCGTTCTCAATGGTCGTTCTTTTATTTATTCTCGCTCGAATCAGAGGTAAGAAAACTTCACCCCATATGTGACATGCGTGGTTATTCATAGGGCATGTTGAATGTGTAAATGTGGACATGGATTGATTATTGAACGCTTAGCAAATCTTGCTCACTTGTGCATGGCACTGACTAATTAGTCAGAATTGGCAAAGGTGTTAGTATCAACTATGAAGCTGTGACTCATTAGTCAAGTTCGGCAGTGGTACTGGGCGCTGGTCACACAGTGTTGACTCATAAGTCAGGAACGACCTTAGCATGTTCAACGCAAGCCAATAAATATTAGATCTAATCGACATCTGCATTAAATGACTCAAAAGAGTGTTAATGCTTGACCGGCCTCAAGTTCGATGAAAACTAAAAGCGCTTGTGTGGCTTACCCATCAGTCACTCATCTGTTTAAGCCAGTGACTACCCATCAGTCACTCATCTGTTTAAGCTAGTGACTTACCAAGCAGTCACTCATCTGTTTAAGCTAGTGACTTACTTGTCAATCACTCATTATGGTTTACTAGAACCTCAAGTGATATTCACTCATCTGTTCAGAGCTATAAGCTCTGTGTGATTATAATATTAATCATTTGTTAATATTTATATGCATTACTGTGTTTTCTTGCTGGGCTTTGGCTCATGGGTGCTATGTGGTGTAGGTAAAGGGAAAGAAAAGCCCACCCAGCCTTGAGTGGAGAGCTTAGGTGGTGATGTGTACATATGCGGCCGCTTGAACCCCACGACCAAGGAATTCTCAGAGGAACTAGGGGGTTTGCCCTATTTTTGCCGCTTAGGTCGGCGGGTTGTAAATTTGAAACTGTAATGAACATTTTGAGTTATAAATAACTTGTAAATGTTTTTGATGGGCCCATGAATAGTTTTATGTTTTAAATAAAATATATCATTTCCTTTTAATTGGTTTCCCACCTTAGCCTGTTAATAACACCTAGAAGCAAGTTTTAACCAAAGGACTCGGGTAGCGAGTTAAATTTCCGGTTCACCGTTCTCAATAACAGTTATGGGGTAACCAGGGCATTACAGTGGTGCAGGTAAAGGAAAAAGAAAGTTGGACCATCCTTGATATTGGAGAGCTTAGGTGACGATGTGTACATATGCGGCTGCTTGACTGCCATAGCCGAGGGTTTAAAGAGGAACTAGAGTTAAACCCTATTTTGCCGCTTAGGTCGGCTGGTTGTAATTATTTTGTTGTAATAAACCTTTAAATTATATTTTTGGGATCCCAATGTATACAGTAAACGTGTTAGTGAAACGTTATATCTTAACCAAAAAATTTAACCCTAAACCGCTAATCATACTTAGTTACACGATTGTGGCCAAATGACTCGATTAGTGAGTTTAGCACTGTTTAAAAGGCACACCGTAACGGTCCCTGGAGTTTAGGGCGTTATAGTAACGGGAATTGGAGGACGTTAATTATGATTAACGGGATAGGTTGGAAATGACAATTTTGCCCTTGTTGACTTTGAAAGATTAAATTGGCCCTAGGGGCATTTTGGTCATTTTGACCATGGGATATGTTTAACCAAGAAGGTTGTAGAGTTACTTAGGCAGCAAAAACAGAGTAGCTTACCTCTCTCTTCCGATTATACTTCTCTCTTTTTCTCTCAGATTGGTGTTTGAGGCAAAGTGGAGAATTGGAGCTTGAGGATTAAGGTTTGGAGTTAGGGTTAGGGTTGTGTTACAGCCACTGAAGAAGGAACAATCCATATTTAAGGTAAGGTTTTCAGCTGTTAATCTTTGGTTTTTACTCTGTTTTGATGTTATTTGAAAGCATGAGATTTTTTTATTTTAGAAGTGGATATTTGTTGATGTTTTAAGTGTTTCTAGGCTTGGGTTTTGTTGTTTGAATGGTGATAATGTTGTGGTGATGTTTGGTTTTAATTTTGGAATTGTTTGGTTGAGTTTTGATTGAGGTTTAGATTAAAGGAAATGCAGGGGAGATGGGTTCGCGGGGTCAAGTCGCGACCGAGTTCATGCAAGTCGCAACTTGAATATGTCCCCGAGCCTCCCCTGGGCTCTATCTGGTAGGCGTGCCGCGACCCTCAGGGTCAAGTCATGGCCCGCCCCTGGCACCCCAGACAGGGGGCTCTCTGTCTTGGGGGCGCGGCACGACCCTTGGGGGCAGGTCGCGGCACGCCTGTCCTTTCTGTGCCCGGATGGGTTTTAGGGAGTTTTAAGCTCAGGTTTTGATTCTCTTGGCTCGAGATCAAATCTACTAACCGTTTTAGTAGGATTCGAGGTCTCGGGAGTTGAGTTTTACTCCATGAACCTTTAATTATTTATTTTATTGATGGGATTTCACATTTGGTTATGATTAGGTGACCGCTAAGGGGCCTAAGGATAGATCGTTCTCAAGGGTCGTTCTTTATTTATTTTACGCTCGAACTTAAGGTAAGAAAATTGCACCCAGTATTGACATGCATGGTTATTGATGAGGCATGTTGATGTTGGATTAGCTTATACATGATCTTTATTTATTTTCATGTATATCTAATATTAAACAAATTAATATGAGATAGCCTAAAACATGTTTCTAAAATTGAATTCAAAGAGAAACAAAGAATAGAATACTTACAGTATATGCACTGGAATGAAACAGTCATTCCTTCAGTTTCTCTAACTCTCGTATCCTCTCTGTCGCAGAGTATTATCAAGAAACTGAACCGATCTTCTATTTTCTTGACAATCTTCCAAAGTATCTGTAACGCCCCAACTCCAGGGACCATTACGGTGTGCCTTGTAAACAGTGCTAAACTCGCTAATCGAGTCATTTGGCCAAAATCGTGTAACTAAGCATGATTAGCGGTTTAGGGATTAAAATTTTTGGTTAAGATGTAACGTTTCACTAGAACGTTTAATATATACATCGGGATCCCAAAAATATAATTTCAGAGTCTATTACAGAAAAATATTTACGACAGGCCGTTCTAAGCGGCAAAACAGGGTTCAACCCTAGTTCCTCTTTAAACCTCGGTCGTGGCGGACGAGCAGCTGCATATGTACACGTCATCACCTAAGCTCTCCAACTCAAGGATGGTCCAGCTTTCTTTTACCTTTACCTGCACCACAAAGCACCCGTGAGCCGAAGCCCAGCAAGAAAACACGATATAACATGATGTAATATTAACAATGATCATAATAATCATCCAGGACTCTCAGTCCCAAAATAAGTAGGTGACAGTAGCAAAAGTCACAAAAGTGGATACAGCTCCTTTTTTCCATGTGACGATAGGGTCACCAAGGCTTAACTGATATAAGAACCTTTCATAAGTTTGAACAAGATAGGTGTATGGTGAATAGTCACCAACATAACCTTTCCCCATGACCATAGAGTCATAACCTTGGAACAGCATTCCCTAGCCATGTGACAAACAGTCACCAGGGCCATATGCCCTGGCTTTGATCATCTGGTCTTAGACCAAGCAAGCACTTATAAGTTCATCGACTTTAGGGTCGGTCCAGCATTAATGCCATAGAGCCATTCAATGCAAATTCATCGACTTTAGGGTCGGTCCAGCATTAATTCCATAAACAAGGTATTCAGCATGCTTACTCAACAAGTATTAATATAGTTAGGACCATGCACAAACCCAGAGGCACAAGCTCTGAACAATATCATACTCAGTACTCAAAGCATGTCCTAATAACATGTTTCTCATGCATCATATGCATTATATTCAACAATCCAGCATGCACCAATAATAGCCATGCATGTCACGTTCAATAGTCAACCAACATGCATCAAGAATAGCCATGCATGTCATACTTAATAATCAACCAACATGCATCAAGAATAACCATGCATGTCATATATACACAGGGTGCAGTTTTCTTACCTCGGATTCGAGCTAGAATGATTTAAAGAACGACCCTTGAGAGCGATCAACTTTTAGTCCTTTAGCGGTCACCTAGTCATAACCAAATATAGGATATCATCAATAAAAATGATCAATATAAATTCCCAAACCAATATCTAGCCTCCGAGACATCAAACACTACTCAACCGGGTAGTAGGTTCGACCCCGAGGCCTAAGGCTTGAATCCCCAAGCTAAAAACACATTTCTGGCCAAAAAGCCACTAAGGGCCACGGCCCTCCCCAGCTGCGCCGCGGCACGCCCCTCAAACAGAGGCGGCCTTCCCTGTCAGGCACCATGGGCCGCGGCGCACCATTGCCATGTCGCGGCTCATTACGCAAATCAGCCAAAAACCCAGCACGCACCAGCTCGACTTCCCCTGCATTTTCCCTTGAAACCAGCCCTTCAAACCAATCCAAAACACCAACCTAACACCCAATACAACCACTAAACATCATCCACAACTCACCCTCATCAAAACCCAAAGTAAACATCAATCAAACTTCCATTAATCAAAACTTTCCATCAATAAATCACCAACTAAAACTTAACTCAAAAACAGAGTATGGCTCAAACTCAGGTTCAATTCCTTACCTTAAGCTGTGATTTGAATCCTTCCCAATGGCTTAACTCAATCTATAATCCCCAAGCTTTGACTCCCTAGCTTGTTTCTTCAATTTGGGACCAAAAACCTCCAAGGGTAAGAAGAGGAGATGATGCACGGGTGAGAAGGAGATAAGGGCTCTATTTTTTTTTACACTTCTACAGCCTTCTAAACACTCCCAAAGGCTGATATATAGCTTAGGGGTGAAAAGACTATTTTGCCCCTAGGTCAAATAAAGGCTCCTAAACACTCCCAAGGGTATAACCGTCCTTTCCCGCTTTTCTCGTTAATTATAATTAACGCTCTCCAATTCCCGCTATTCTCAATATTCTCAAATGCCAATAAATCATATCCCATTACCCTTTAATTCCCGGTAATGTTCTAATCATCAAAATGACCCCGAGACTCACCCCGAGCCCCGAACTTAAACCCGTTATGACTAGACCGAACACTTACATCTCATGATCGTCTCATGCCGAATAGCTCGAACCAATCCACCTTATAATATGGCAATATTAATTAATCACAACCATGCACCCAAAATACACAATTACGCCCACAGCGGCCACATTACCAAAATGCCCTTGCAATTAAAATATGAAACCATATGCATGCATTCACCATCATATAATAATATAATTCACATAAACATGCATATAATCATTAAATACCATAACAAATCAATTATGGCCCTCCCGGCCTCCTAATCAAGGTCTTAAACCTTATTAGGAAATTTGGGGCATTACAGTATCCTTAGAACGACCTAGACTAGTGTGGGAAATTCTCAACACATGAGATAGATACATAGAAGAAGAAGAGAAAATAATCAAAGAGGCTTAGAAAAGGACTTATGTTTAGAAAGAATCTAAAACTATCAGAAAACCAGTGATTAAACTTATGTTTTGACTTCTCTTTAAGCACTCATTTTATAGACTCAATTAGACTATTTAATTTAATTAAAAAATCAATAAAATAATAGCCATTTTGTAGAGGTCGAAATTATCATGGACTTTAGGCTCATGAAATTTCTCATTTGATTATAAGCCCATTGGACTTAAAATCAAGGCATGTATTATTTTCTATTAATTTAATTAATTAAATAATTATTTAAATCCTTTATCAAATTAATTATTTATAATTTGAACCTTGATTTAAACTTATTTATTAATTTAGATACCAATTTATCTTAATTAATAAATCTGCTATAATTTCTCTTTTCTTCTCAAAATTACATAACTCTGTGAAACTATCCAAAATTGACCTGGTCAACTTTGATAATTCTAATTGATGATTAAATAAATTAATTGAGACTATCTAGATGATTTTATCCAAGGTACAATGGGGACCATGGGCCTATGAAATCAAGCTCCAATAAGTTATCATAAATCTAACAAATAAATTTACTAACTTATTAATTCCTCGTGACTCCACTATAGACTCAGAATTGCACTCTTGAATTCATAGAATGCTCTATAACAAATAAATATACGCTATTAATTATCCATTGTTACAACCATAATTGTCACTCAATCCTCTATAGACGGTCTACAATGAGATAGGACTAAAATACTGTTTTACCCCTCATTGTATTTTATCCTTAAAACACTTAGTTCCTTGTAAATGATATTTCAGTAAACTAATTTAATTACTGAAATGAGATCTCTATCATTTAACACCTTAAACCAAACTAAAAGGAAACCATCGTTTCACTTCTTCATCAGAAGCTATAGATGTTCATATCTATGATTAACACTCCCACTCAATTATACTACCGAGTTCCCAAGATGTAAGTATGGGCTAGTTCGTAAGGTAAGTGTAACGCCCTGGATAACCAATACTGTTACAATGTGTGTTTAAAATAGTGCAAGACTTGCTAATCAAGTCATTTTAACAAAATGTGAATCCAACGTCATCAACGGATTAGGAATAAAAGATTTTGGTCACAAACAGGCTATTTTCATTAAAAATGACAGTTTAATACATGGAAACTCAAAACAAGGTTTAGATGACTTAGTTACAGCAAATTCCAAAAGTTATAAATAATTCAAGCCACTCTAATGGCAAAATATACATTTTAGTTTTCCGTCCCTGTACAATTCCTCGACCATGGCGGCCGAGCAACTGACAATGTACACCTCGCCCCCAGAGCTCTCCAACTCATGGTTGACTCAGCATACCCTTGCCTTTACCTGCACCACGTAGCACCCGTGAGCCGAGGCCCAGCAAGAAAGCATGATATCATAGCAAGATCAACATCAATAACCAAATACTCCACAATGCACAACCAGGAATTCGACAAATCATAACATTTATCCAATCAGTGATATCACTCAACAAATTAACAATTTGTCATCCAGACAATCAACAAATCATATCCATAACACAATATTCACATTCATAATCAAAAGTTTATCACAATCATCAAATAATATTCAGGGTCGGCGCCCTTAGGTCGCACCCTCTATTTAACCCACTGTCTTCGGCTCACTTAGGTCGCCCCCAGTGTTATACCCACTAACTCCAACCAGCTTAACGGAGCTCAGTGATAAATATGGTGCCTCAGATACCAGTGGCTGAGCCACGCCCTGTGCGCGAATATTGATACCGACACCCTTAGGCCGGTTATCACATGTCCCATGGCATAATACCATCTCATGACATGATATACAAATATAGGGAGCTCTTATTCCCATCATGTTCCCATGGTTAATCACATTCACATAACAATGCATATAAACATAGGGAACACTTAGTCCCAACCTAACCACATAATCAGGTGCAGCTTTCTTACCTTTAGATTTCGCTAGCTCGTTCAATTGATCCTCAAGCACGATCCCGTCTAAACCTTAGCGCGCACCTAGTCACAGCCATAGATCAAAATCACCACCAAACTTCAAATCCAAAACCTAGCCTCAGGACCAATCCCGAGCCCCCGAGAAGCCCTAATTCCACCAAACATGGTGGTGGAATCAAACCCCGAGCCTCCGGGCAAAAACCCAAGGAAAAACTCAAAAACCCCTTTCTGGAGACAGGGTAGCGCTACAGCGCTCTAAGGAGGGCGCTATAGCGCTACAACCAGAACCAAAACACCCAGAAAGCCCAAGCCTAGCGCTGTGGCACTCAAAGGCTAGCGCTACAGCGCTTGTCACAGACCAGCAACACTCTGTTTTCCCTTCTTCGATTTTCCTCGAACCAAAACCCCTTAGAACCCTTCCAACCCTCAACTACACACCAAATTGAGTCTACCACCACCTATATCTCAACCCATACAACCCAATAACACAA
This sequence comes from Humulus lupulus, assembly GCF_963169125.1. NCBI lineage: Eukaryota > Viridiplantae > Streptophyta > Magnoliopsida > Rosales > Cannabaceae > Humulus > Humulus lupulus. The sequence goes on along the minus strand of NC_084800.1, from coordinate 181,403,747 downwards.
GACTTAACCACATGCATCATCAAACTAGAAAAATAAACATTGAACCCAAGAATTGAAAGATTCAACCAGAAACTCATAAACTTAGAACATTAAAGTCAGAACTTGTTACCTTCTGTGGAGGATTTCGACCTTAAGTTATCCCTAGCATCCAACCAGCCTCAAGCCCTTCAACTCCTCAAGTTCATATCCCTTTATTCCATCCAAAACTCAAGCTTAGAAACCATCTCATTAAAACCCAAAAAAACACATCAGGAAATCTTGAAACTTACCTCAATTGACTGGCTAAAACCTGCTAATTCTTCTAGCTTCACCAAGGTCTTTAGCCCTAAGCTCCATCCTGAGCTTACTCTGGAATTCCAGCTCCAAAACTCACAAAGAATGGTGAAGAGATGACCCAGCCGAAAGAGAGAGAGCAATAGCTTTAAGTGTTCTGTTTTTCTCTCCTTCCTTCTTCTTTTCTTTTCCTTAAGCTTCTGAGTCTGTCTATAACTTCCACTAAAATTATAAAGCAGAATATAACCTATCCTTTAGTAAGCCTGTACGCCCTGGTTTTCCCACGGGCTGATTAGCAGGTCGAGCCTCAGACTAATCAAGGTTAGTCTGTAAACTTCCCCAGGTCGGAGATCCTGTTTTCCAAGCCGTACCCCCTTAGCTCGAGGTATCCTCAAGAACTTTCCAAGGCTGCCCAAGACTGGGGGAAGGAATCCTTGAGGCAGAAGGTCGGGTCAGGGAAGCAGCTCGTGGTACGAGCTGCTTCTCATAGATCTCTGACCCTTTGTAAAGTCAACACACGCAAGATAAACATGCCTATATCTGACATCACGTGTCCGATATCTCCCTGACTTCTCGGACACGCAGTAGGAACGTGCGTATTTAGACACCCACGGCTGGGTTGGGCCGTGCGGCCCAATATCTCCTTATCTATCGATTTGACCATACTCATGTGTCAGATTTAGGAATTAATCATGAATGTCACAGAGTTGATATGACAAATAAGAAGGTCACGGGATGACCTCCTTACCAACTTCCAGGTGCCTTCTCCTATAAATATGGAGACCCTGGGAGTTGATAAGGGTTGGAAAAAATAGTCTCAGAAGAGATATACACCTTGTAACCAAAAATCCAGAATATATCAATAATATTGACTAGTGGAGTAGAAGGAATATAACCTTTGAACCACTTAAAAACGTGTCTTGAGTCACCTAGTTCATTCTCTAAGATTTCATCTGTGACGGTTCTACTTTCAGCACTAATCCCTTTCTCTTCTTCTCTTAATTACCTGTTGGCGAAGAACCGCGTCAACAGTTTGGTGCTTTCATTGAGAGCAAGTTCAATTAGTGCTGCCACAAACATCCAACTATGGTGACCACTCGATCCAGGCATGGCAACGAAACAGAGCAGCAAGAGGGGCAGGAGGCCCACCATATTGCCATCCCTGATGAACAAATTCCAGAAGTCCAACAGAGGCCAGGAAAGCAGCCGGCGGGCCAAGATGACACTGGTAGCTCAGCACCCCGGCCACCTAATCCGAACCCGTGTTATTATACTGCGGTGGAGATGGAGAATGCTCAACTGAGGAGCCAGTTAGAAACAGTCGGTCGGCAAATCCAGGATATTCTGGCCCGGCTACCCCCTCTCACAACCAACGTTAACGTTGGAGAGAGGCAAGGTGAGGCTCCTAAGTCTCACCGGGGTAATCGGCCCAGGCATAGCCGGTCGGGTAGGCCTCATGCAGCCAACTCCACCCCTTCATCACACCATCAAGAGGAAAACTTCAGGGAAATGCCTGGGATCGGACAACAGCAATACAGCCGTTCGGTCAGGACGTCAACTCCTAGTTCTCAACCTTCCTCGAGAACGCCCAGGAGAGCTCGAGGAAATTCCCAAAGGAGATCCGAGGAGGGCCAGCGACGTCAGCCCGTCCCAGAAGACTGTCCTGCGCCTCGTCCAGCTCGCCCGAAGCGAGACCAGCAAGCTGGCAGGGCCGAAAGGCCCCCACCAAATTTGATCCGTCCAGACGGAACTAGGATCGCCTCCCCAGTCAGGCATCCTCCTTCTCCAATCAGATATCCGTCTCCTCGGCCTTTCCGAGACATCCCGGCTTACGGAAGTAGTAGGAGAGATCCACCATCAGCAGGACCTTCCCGGCATAGTAGGGCGCCTGAAGAAAGCTCAGGTCCTCACCACCAAAGGCGGACTCCAAGCCTATCCGGCAGGAGTCATTGGACCGGCAGCCGCCGGAGTGATCTCTCCGGAGGAGACCTGCGTCAGCGACTGAGTTCGGCACAGAGCCACCAGACCACCCAGGGAGGCAACCTTCGAGATCGCCTCAACTCTCACAAAGAGGACAGGGCTGGGGATGGTAGTCAGGCCCGCTCGGCGGGAGTCCGATCCGAAGTACGTAACAGAGGGAATGTCCCAAATAACCTATCTCAAGATAGGAGGGGCAACAACCCACCTAATATGTACAATGGGTCCGGAGCTGTGGAACAGCCCCGGAATAACCCAGGATCTCAGGACCAAACCCTCGAGCGCCTAACTCAGATGGAGGAACTGATGAGGAAGCTCCTAACAGAAAAAGAAAAAGACGAATATGATTCGGGTGCTGAAATGGAACTCTTCGCCCCCAATATAGCAGCGACGGCATACCCATCTGGTTTCCGTATGCCCCACTTGTCAAAGTTCAACGGGGACGGGGACGGGGACGGGGACGGGGACGGGGACGGGGACGGGGACGGGGACCCGTCAGACCATTTGGGGATGTTCAACACCCTAATGATGGCCCATAACATTGGTCCGGAGCTGCGTTGCTTGATCTTCCCTTCCACGCTGATCGGACTTGCCAGGCAATGGTTCAAGCAGAGTAAAAGACAGTCAATCAGCTCCTGGAAGACTTTCTCAGCTGACTTCAAAAGGGCATTCCGTGCCTCCCAGGCCGCCCGAGTCCAAGCCGATTCTCTAGCTAACGTGAGACAGCAGCCCGGTGAAACGCTGAAAGCCTACTTGAGCAGATTCGCGAATGTTGCTGCTCGAGCCCGAGACGCTGATGATAGCTCTAAGCTCATGGCCATGAGAACCGGAATCTTGGTTGGGGGAGACCTGTGGAAAGATATTCAGAGGAAGGGAGTCAGCTCGGTTAACGAATTCCTTAACAGAGCCCAAGAGTGGATAAACTTAGAAGAAGCTGAAGCTTCAGCCGCGGGGACCAGCCAGGTTCTCAAGAAGCCCGCTGGAGCGGGGATGGAGATCATGGTGGCGATCCCCGACGTCGCGCAAAACAACCAGCCCGGTGGTGGCAAAAGGAAGGGAAATGGCGAAAACAGCCAGCATGGTCAAAAGAAGAATAAGTCTGTGGATAAATTCAAGCCCGTGTTCACAGCATATACCGAGCTCACCCAGTCCAGGGAAAGCATCTTCCTAGCCAACGCTGCTCGGGTCCCTTGGAAGAGGCCGGAGCCATTGAAACACCACAAGGGAAAGAGAGATACTTCAAAGTTCTGCTGTTTCCATAACGACATCGGCCACAATACCGACGATTGCAGGCATCTAAAAGATGAAATCGAGACTCTCATCCGAGCAGGCCCCTTGCGCGCAATATTCACGAAACAGGGTCCCAGCGGGTCGACCCGCTCCAGAAGTCCCAGCCAGTCAGCCCGGGCCTCGGGTAGATCAGGACGTCCCTCCTCCCATGGTCGAGGGAGAGATATCCACCATCTCTGGAGGACCGCACATGGCTGGCACGAGCAGAGGCGCCCAGAAGAGGTATGTGAATGAGTTAAAGGCCCACAACGGAGCGGAGTTCATCCCGGAGCAGCGCCAGTCAAAACAGCAGCGGTTAGAGAAGCAACTGATTACTTTTACGGAGGAAGACGCAGGTCACGTCCAATTCCCCCATAATGATCCCTTGGTCATAGCAGTCCAGCTCGCCAACCGGAAAGTGAGGAGAGTGTTGGTGGACAACGGAAGCTCGGTGAACCTCCTATTCCGATCCACATTAGAAAAGATGGGTCTAACCGTCGCCGAGCTAAAGGTGACCTCCATGATGCTATATGGTTTTTCGGGAGAAGGATCGGCAGCGATAGGGATGATAGAGCTGGTGATCACCCTAGGAGAAGATTCTCAGACAGTCTCCAAGCTACTTGAGTTCGTGGTCATTGACTGCTCTGCTGCCTACAACGCCATTTTGGGCCGACCTACACTCATAGCTTTCGAGGCCATCACTTCCATTCGACACCTCGCCATGAACTTCCCTACTTCAACAGGAATCTGCACCATCAAGGGCGATCAGCTCGCTGCCAGGGAATGCTACAACATTTCCATGAAGGGAAAGTCTAAACCCGGGCAGCTGGCAATGGCCATTCAGGGCGAGGAGGAATCTCAGGGACCCTTGGAGGCTCCTGAGATTGAAAAACCTCAGAATCCCGAAGAGGAAAAGATCGCCTTGAGTGAGGACATTGACCCCCGAGTAGGCGAGGACAGATCCGACCTCCAGGCTATTGAGGAGCTCGAGGAAGTGAACATTGATAAACAAAATCTGTCACGAACGGTTAAGCTTGGGAAGAACCTCTGCGACAAGAGAAAGGCGGAGCTGATTACGTTTCTGAGAAATAACTTGGACGTATTCGCATGGTCCCACGAGGACATGGTGGGGATTAGTCCGAGTGTCATCATGCACACGCTCCATCTGGATAAAAGCGTTCCTGCCAAGTCTCAAAAGCAGAGGCGTTTAGGAACAACCCGAGCTGAAGCCCTAGAAGAAGAGGTGGCCCGGCTCAAAAAGTGTGGCTTTATCCGTGAAGCCAAATTTCCAATTTGGGTCGCCAACCCCGTGCTAGTTCCAAAGCCCAACGGGAAATGGCGGACTTGCATTGATTTCTCCGACCTGAATAAAGCCTGCCCCAAGGATTGCTTTCCATTGCCTAGGATCGATCAGCTGGTGGATGCTACGGCGGGGCACGAGCTCATGTCCTTCATGGACGCGTACTCAGGCTACAATCAGATCGCGATGAACCCGGCGGACCAGGAGCATACCAGCTTCATGACCCCAACGAATGTTCATTGCTATAAGGTCATGCCGTTTGGTCTGAAGAATGCCGGAGCTACCTACCAGAGGCTAGTAAACAGAATGTTTGCGAACCAAATCGGAAAGAACATGGAAGTGTATGTTGATGACATGCTCGTCAAGTCAAAGACTGCCGACAACCATGTTTTCCGACTTGGAAGAATGTTTTAAAATACTACGGGAATACGGCATGAGGCTCAATCCTCAGAAATGCACGTTCGGAGTCGCATCAGGGAAATTCTTGGGGTTCATAGTCAATACCCGAGGAATTGTGGCAAACCCCGACAAAATCAGGTCACTGCTTGAGCTTCCTTCCCCCAGGTCGTGGAAAGACGTCCAAGGCCTCACAGGAAGAGTGGCAGCACTCAACCGGTTCATTTCCAAATCGACCGACAAGTGTTTGCCCTTCTACAACGTGCTCCGGGGAAACAAGAAATTTGAGTGGACAGTAGAGTGCGAAAGCGCATTCCTCGATCTGAAGGCGCATCTGGCTGAACCGCCCGTGCTGTCCAAGCCCAGGGCAGGAGAGCCTCTTTTCCTCTACATGGTCGTCACGGAGGATGCAGCTAGCACCGTGCTAGTACGAGAAGAGTACCAAGTTCAAAAGCCAGTCTACTACATCAGCAAGAGACTCCTCGGAGCAGAGTCACGATACCCACTGATGGAAAAACTGGCGTTTTGCCTAATCACAGCCTCGCGAAAGCTCATACCGTATTTCCAGTCCTACTCGATACACGTCATGACCGATCAGCCTCTAAGGCAGGTTTTGCAAAAGCCTGAAGCATCGGGACGTTTGTTAAAATGGGCGGTCGAGCTCAGTCAGTTCGAGATCTTCTATACTCCACGAACTGCAATAAAAAGTCAGGCGTTGGCTGACTTCGTGGCGGAGTGCGCGGGATTCCAGGAGGATCCATCAGAAGGCCTACTTCAAGTCGCCTCGCCGCATTCGTCGTGGAAGATCTTCGTTGATGGTTCATCTAACGAGAGCGGCTCCAGGGCTGGAATCATTCTAATATCCCCCGAGGGACATAGGTTCCACTCGACGCTAAGGTTCGGGTTCAAGGCATCCAACAATGAGGCAGAGTACGAAGCTTTGTTAGCTGGGCTAAGGGTAGCTTAGGAGTTAAAGGCGAGCTCCGTCCAGTGCTTCAGTGACTCCCAGCTCGTGGTAAACCAGGTTCTGGGCGAATATCAGGCGCGGGGACGCAAGATGGCTGCCTATTTGGCGAAGGTAAAAACTGAGCTGTCCGCATTTGAGCAACGATCGATCGAACAGATACCTCGAGAACAGAACGCCAACGCAGACGCTCTCGCCAAACTCGCCACCTCGGGGGAGACAGAAACCCTGGGGTTAGTGCCAATAGAATTCTTAAAAGAACCAAGTATAGAGGGAAATCGGGCAGAGGTCGAGATGATTGATGCCAGGCCGACCTGGATGACCCCTATCCTTGAGTATCTCGTCGAGGGCAAGCTGCCTGAAGACCGTAACAATGCACGGCGAGTCTTGTATCAAGCTCCGAGGTACACGCTGGTCGATGGTGTGTTGTACCGACGTGGACACTCCCTACCTCTCCTCCGGTGCGTTCATCCAGATGAGGCACAGGCCATCTTGCAAGACATTCACGAAGGATTCTGCGGAGACCATGCTGGGGGGCAAAGCCTGGCCTTGAAGGTTCTCAGGCAAGGTTATTACTGGCCAACTCTGTCCAAAGACTCGATTTCATATGTGAAAAAGTGCGACAAGTGCCAGCACTTCGCTGCGGTTGCCCGAGCTCCTCCAGTCGAACTGAAAATGATCTCAGCCCCTTGGCCATTCGCCGTTTGGGGGATAGATTTAGTAGGCGCCCTGCCTACCGGAAAGGGCGGGATCCGCTACGCCGTGGTAGCCATCGAGTACTTTACTAAGTGGGCCGAGGCAGAGCCGTTGGCAACAATAACATCGAAGAAGGTACTCGACTTTGTGGTTAAAAGCATCATCTGTCAGTTCGGCCTGCCGAAGAAGATTGTCTCCGACAATGGCACTCAGTTCGACAGCGACCTGTTCACTGAGTTTTGTGAAAGGCACGGAATTGTGAAAAGCTTCTCCTCTGTGGCCTATCCTCAAGCAAACGGCCAGGTCGAGGCTGTCAACAAAACTATAAAGGCGAGCCTCAAGAAGAGGCTAGATGAGGCAAAGGGGGTCTGGCCAGAACAGCTCCCCCAGGTCCTTTGGGCATACCGGACCTCACATCGAACTCCTACGGGTCACACTCCTTTCTCCCTAACCTTTGGGAATGAAGCAGTCCTCCCCGTGGAAATTAAAGTTATGTCGCATAGGGTCCAGTCCTACGACCAAGATAGGAACCACGTGCTCCTATGCCATTCCCTAGACCTTATCGATGAAAGGCGAGAGGATTCGCAACTCCAACTCGCCCATTACCTGCAAAAGATCGCTCGCTACTTCAACGCTAAAGTCAAAAAACGTACCTTTAGCGTTGGCGACTTGGTCCTAAGAAGAGTTTTCCTGGCCGGAAAAGATCCCAAGGATGGAGTCTTAGGACCGAACTGGGAAGGACCATACCAGGTCATTGAAGTCATCAAGGAAGGAACTTGTAAGTTAGCTCGACTTGATGGAGGGGCAGTCCCACGGACTTGGAACGCCATCCACTTGAAGAAATATTATCAATGATCCACTTGTAAGGCCTGGAAGGCCACTTTTTATGTATTAATAAAAATCAAGTTTTTCTTTTTTTTGCAAGTGTAATTTTAAAGTAACCACGAAAGACCCTTTCCCAGTTACTTGGGGGGGGGGGGGGGGGGGGGCATATGGTACCTGGATATAACCAGGTCTCCTTAACAACTTAGGTGTTGATTCTTATCAAAGTATAAGGGTTAACGCGAACTAAGTCCTATCCTGGTTTTAACCGGGTCATAAAACTTAGAAGTTAACTTAAATTTTATTGATCGTGGTTCTTCTTAAAGAGCACGAGATATGGATAAAAAGTTGACGCGAACTAAGTTTTCAAAATAAGCTCCTGGTTTTAACCGGGTCATAAAACTTAGAAGTTAACTTAAATTTATTGATCGTGGTTCTCCTTAAAGAGCACGAGATATGGATAAAAAGTTGACACGAACTAAGTTTTCAAAATAAGCTCCTGGTTTTAACCGGGTCATAAAACTTAGAAGTTAACTTAAATTTATTGATCGTGGTTCTCCTTAAAGAGCACGAGATATGGATAAAAATTTGACACGAACTAAGTTTTCAAAATAAGCTCCTGGTTTTAACCGGGTCATAAAACTTAGAAGTTAACTTAAATTTATTGATCGTGGTTCTTCTTAAAGGGCTCGGGATATAAATAACGATTAACACGAACTAAGTTTATCAAACAACAAAATATGTGTATTATAGCCGAAAGCATGAAGAAATACACAAGTTAAAATTGCAAGGCAAATTGTCTCGAGGAAAAAATACCTCGTGCTAAAGATTACATAAAATACTTCAAAATAAAGAGAAGAAAAAACGCCCTAAGCCCCGTCAGTCGGCCCCTTGGAGGTCGCGGTCTCATTCTGCTCCGCCGCACCAGAGGCTTCCCCAGTCTCCGAAGGCGGCACCTCTTTGTCAAAGCAGGCTTGGAACTTCACCAACAAGCGCGCCCAGAGACCCGACGGCATGAAGGAGAAGTCAGCCTCCGGGTTGTGGGCCCATCAACGATAGAACAGTTTCTGCATGGACTGTTCCGAGGTGGCCCGTTCAGCTTCAAGGGCGGCCTGGGCGACCTGGGCCTCGGTCTTCACTGCCTCGAGGTCAGTTCGCGAGGTGGCAAGGGATGTCTCAAGCTCTTTGACCTTCGAGCAGGTCCTCTCTAACTCGGCCTTCGAGGTCGCCAGTGCATCTTTCGCCACTTGAGCCTCCTGAAGGGCGGCCTGGCGACCAGTCCTCATCTCCTCGAGCTGAGCTCTGGTCCTGGCGATGCCTCGGTGTACGGCAGCGATGCCCTGCGAGAAATGGGAGATAAATCGGCTAAGTGGAAAGATAAGGCGGTGTGTGTGAGAGGTAAAGCCTTAAAAGAATGGGGCAGCTTACCGTTAGAGTCATATCCATCGATAACTCTATTACGTGGACCGGGCTCAGTGTCTCAATAGCCCGGAGCTCCTTCTCTTTGAACTTGTAGAAATGTTTGACAGCGTAGCTCGCCGATTTGTACACCATCCCCCGAAAGGCTTCTGGGATCTTCTTCAGATCCTGGGCGTCGACCGTGATGCGTACGCCGGGGGCCACTGCAGCCGGGGTCACGACCTCCGTTCCCACGTCCTGGGCGGCTGATGGAGATCGCTGGGTCGGCGGGGGCATGTGTCCTGCTCCGCCAGCAAGAAGAATTTCCCCCCGACCTGGGATGGTGGGGGTTTTTTCCTTCTCCTTTGCCGGAGATTTGGTGGAGCCCCCAGCCGTGCTCTTGGACCCTCGGAGCCTTTTCAATCTTGGCCCTGCCGGGGGACTCCCCCCGAAGTCTATGTCCCGCAGACTATCCTCGGGCTGAGACATCTCTTCTGTGAAAACAAAAAACATGGTTATTACAAGTTAGCAATCAGGCAGAAATAAAAGTAAAAGGTTAAAGGCAAAAAGTATACGAATACTAGAGGAGCCCTACCCCCAGAGCTGGAAGAACCTAAGACGATTATTTCCCGAACAGGCGCATGTTCTGGGTCCGGTTCTGACTCGGGACTAGACTCTTCTACATACTGTCTAAGCCCCGGAGCATAGATACCTCTCTGGAGTGATGGCCATGTGTGTAAATTGGTCCCATACTCCTCAAAAATGATCGACCTAAAAGCTAGGGTGTTATCTACTACTATGGTACCCCTAGGCCGACTATCCTGGTGATCCAGCACAAGCCGGTCAACACAATGGAGCAGGAGTGTGTTCAGGTCCAGGTTCCTTCGGTGGCGATGGACGATCTGCCTAGGATTGAACCTAACCAGCTGGGGGTCCGCAGTGGCCCTATCTACATTCCTAAGCAAGAAAGGGTTACCTTGGCCGGAAGGACCTGCGGCTGCTCCGGATTGGATCCTCTCCTCGTCCATCCCTTGGGCGACCTCCAAGTTCCTCTTCATATTCCTCACGAGCGGAACTTCAGCCGTTTCGTCCTCCTCTTCCGCGACCTCCTCCACGGTGATAGGTCTGTTTGCGCGAGCTGGGGGCGGCCCCTGAGGCCTCTTCAGGTTCAGAGTCTGATTTGGAAAAATCAGTTTGCAGAACACCATTGTCTCGTCCGTCACGAGCACGCGATAGTCCTTTTCACTGGGGGGCAAGCCCGCCAGTGTTTCATATTGACCCCCGAGGGTCGCAGACTTCTCAGTCCTCGCGTAGATGGCTGCAAGATAAGGCTGGAATCAGAATGGAATACGGGAGGAGCTAAAATCAAACAACACTTAAAAGGCGAGCTAAGGTCAGGGTTCACTTACGAGGACGGTTGAAGTAGTGGTGCTCACAGTTCCGGAACCCAGTTGACATGAAGAACTGGTCCTTGAAGTCATTTGGATGGCTTGGCAGCTCGATGACCGCCGCCGTATTAGGAAAACGGGTTAAATAGTAAAACTCGTCACCTCGCCCCCGCTGATCCGGGCTGGCTTTGAGGAAAAAGAAGTATAAAATATCAGCAGGAGTAGGGACCTCCCACTCCTGCTTCTTGAACAAGTACCTCAATCCTGCTAGCAGACGGTAGGAGTTGGGGGGGGGGGGGGGGGGAGCTGAAAAGGGGCCAACCCCACGTAGTTCAGGAAATCAGGGAAGTACTGATCCAGGGGGAGGAAGGCCCCTACCTTGAAGTGTTCACCACTCCAGGCCGCAAACGATTCATCTAGCGGCGTGCAGCTCCGCTCGCCCTCTGCGGCAGGTCGGGCTATGACTGAGGCTTTCCCAGTGGGATCTTGTGGGTGAGGAAGAGTTTGTTGATCTTCACCTGATCGGTTACCTTTGAGACGATTCTCTCCACCTCAAAGAATGCGTCGGGGGCCACCTCGACTTGTTTCTCCACGGCCGGCCCAAAGTGGGGGATCGGCGAGCTGGGCATCACCGCCTTTCCCTTCTCCTGCCGAGAGGCCGAGCTTCCAACGTTCTTCTGAGGGAGGTTCTTTTTTGGAGCCATCTGGTCGCCTAGTGAACACAAGAAAACATTTTAGAAAAGGCGACCCAAGCGGGAGGAAGAATAATTATTATTTGCACGAGCTGAGGAAAGCCCAGCTCGTGGAAAGTGGAACCACGCGGTTCAGTGAACACGCGCGTATACTCCCAACAGATCCCAGATTACTCGGAATTCGCGTGTCAGGAGGTTCAGAGTAAAATTTGCCTTGGGAGGAAAGTTTCAGTAGGCAGGAATTGCAAAACCGCCCATGAGAAGTGTTCCCTAAGCTACCCGGTTTTGCACCCAAAATTCCCAAAACTCCTACCCAGAAAATGTCCCAGAAAATGCATCCTGAAACCCAGGCTCTAAGGCGATTTCCTACAACAAGTATGTCCTAGCCTAAAGAGGGTTGTCACCCTCCTTATCCACGCAACCTAGAAAACCCTTGCATGCGGCTACAGTAAATTTTTTACCTAGGCTACAGTAGCATGTTTTCAAAATGAACAGGGTCAAGAAACTTACAGTATATGGCTGGAAGGTCGAAGAAAATGCTGCGTTGATAGGAGCTTCGTCGGTGAGATAGCTTCCAAAGCTTCGGAGAAACTCGTGCGCCTAAGCTTCTTGAACAATGAAAATGGCAGCAACAAAGGCGAGGGTTTCATTTTTCTGAAAGTTAGAGAGGGAAGAAGGAAAGAAATTTGGGAAATTTTGAATGAAGGGGTGGCCCGTGCGTAGGGTGGCCACCCCATTTTTATATACGTGAAGGATCACGTGTAGAAGGCTCTTGGATGACCCTAGTGAGGGATCCGAGGCCTTCCACTCGAAATACGAAACGACGGCTGGGCTTAGACTAGGCCATTAAGTGCGGTTCTCGTAAAATGTACCGTCACCACCCATGGCGTTCCACGTATCAGACGCCTGCACAAAAAGTGGAATGTGAAGGGTTGTGGGGAAGTCTAAAATCCCCTACTGTGGTCTTCTATATATGACGTCATATACCACGAGCAGGAGCTTGGGGGGCAGATGTACGCCCTGGTTTTCCCACAGGTTGATTAGCAGGTCGAGCCTCGGACTAATCAAGGTTAGTCCGTAAACTTCCCCAGGTCGGAGATCCTGTTTTCCAGGCCGTACCCCCTTAGCTCGAGGTATCCTCAAGAACTCTCCAAGGCTGCCCAAGACTGGGGGAAGGAATCCTTGAGGCCGAAGGTCGGGTCAGGGAAGCAGCTTGTGGTACGAGCTGCTTCTCATAGATCTCTGACCCTTTGTAAAGTCAACACACGCAAGATAAACGTGCCTATATCTGACATCACGTGTCCGATATCTCCCTGACTTCTCGGACACGCAGTAGGAACGTGCGTATTTAGACACCCACGGCTGGGTTGGGCCGTGCGACCCAATATCTCCTTATCTATCGATTTGACCATACTCATGTGTCAGGTTTAGGAATTAATCATGAATGTCACAGAGTTGATATGACAAATAAGAAGGTCACGGGATGACCTCCTTACCAACTTCCAGGTGCCTTCTCCTATAAATATGGAGACCCTGGGAGTTGATAAGGGTTGGAAAAAATAGTCTCAGAAGAGATATACACCTTGTAACCAAAAATCCAGAATATATCAATAATATTGACTAGTGGAGTAGAAAGATTTTAACCTTTGAACCACTTAAAAACGTGTCTTGAGTCACCTAGTTCATTCTCTAAGATTTCATCTGTGTCGGTTCTACTTTCAGCACTAATCCATTTCTCTTCTTCTCTTAATTACCTGTTGGCGAAGAACCGCGTCAACAAAGCCAAATGACCACCTTGCCCTCCCAATAATAACTAAACCTTTAAATCACTCTAGGGGCATTTTGGTCATTACTCCCAATTCCCGCTAATTCCTTTAGTGTCTTTAATATTTACCGCTTACTTTCCGATACCCAACTAATCACCAATTATATTTCTCAATATCAAATCGTCTCCAATATATTCTCCAAATTCCCAGATACATCCCCAGGCTCACCCCGTGCCGGGTATAAATCCCCGCTGTGACTTTCCCGCTAAACCGCTTGTTAGGATCGCCTCGAGTCACAAGCTGCAAACATATCCACATAATAATGTGGTCTCAACATTAGCCTACCAATATACACACAAGTATGCAATTACGCTCTCAATGAGCCAAGTTACCAAAATACCCTCACAATATAGTATAACCCCATACATGCCTTTATCATCATATAATAATATGACCCACATAACCATGCATATAATCATATAATAGCATAATAAATCAATTATCAAGGTCCTAAACCTTATTAGGAAATTTGGGTCGTTACAGTAAACTGGTAACGAACAAGTCAAAGAACTCAAATAATACAATCAGTTAGAATACTAACCACTCAGAATTGAGATTGAATTGATCTATGGTCAACTATAAGATATGACTAGAATAGATAATAACAGTATGTTTACTTATCTTATCAACTGTCAATATCGGTCCTGTCTGATGTAACAAATACATCCGATCTTATCTACTTTGCTAATGTTCTGGAAAGAACATAACACTGTAATGTGTAAGTAGATCATATCGTAGATTGGTAAGTCAGTGTAAATCCGGTGCACTGACTAATCTTAGGACTAACTTATTTTGAACATATAATCATATTTATATTCCACTGTGATTACATCACTATAAATAAGATTAGCTATATGCTCGGGATTTAATAGAAGTTTATATTAAACAAATAATCATGAAAATAAAACATGTGAGCAAAGTGATTGACCAAGTTAAAAAATGATTTCTATTCTTTTATTGATAATAAAATGAGATTACAAAGAATTTGGGTTTTAATTAGGGCATAAAACCCCAAGAGTTGAGTGCTCTATATTATGGACATTTGTTGCATTGTAAATGTCTGTTGGCTTTGCTTACTTATGAATGGCACTGACTTATTAGTCAGAAACGACAATGGTGTTTAGTACTGGTCGCGAAGCTTTGACTTATCAGTCATGATCGACAGTAGTACTGAGTGTTGGTCGTATGGTATTGGCTTATGAGTCAAGAGCGACATTAGCGTGTTTAACGCATGCCGAAATGATTATATCTAATCAACATGAGCATTAAATGCTTAACCGACCTATTGGTCGAAGAAAACTAAAGCGTTTGGCTAGTCTAAGGCTAGTTACTCAAAGCCAGGGCCAAAAAGGCTCAGGTGACTGAAATGTCACATGGCTTAGGGTGCAGGTCCCCAGAGAGACTTATTAGTCATCTGTTCAGGATACAGGACCCTGGAGAGACTTATTAGTCATTTGTTCAGGGCGCAGGACCCAGAATGACTTACTAGTCATCTATTTAGGGCACTAGTCCCCAGAACGATTTATTAGTCATCAATCCAGGGCACTAGACCCCAAAATGATTACATGATCATTTATTTATATTGTATACATGCAGTATTAAGTTTTCTTGTTGAACCTTGGCTCACGGGTGCTATGTGGTGCAGGTAAAGGGAAAGAAAAGCTCACCCAACCTTGAGTAGAGAGCTTAGGTGGCGATGTGTACATATGTGGCTACTTGACCACCACGGCCAAGGTGTTTCTCACGGGAACCAGGGTTTAACCCTATTTTTGCCGCTTATGTCGGCGGAATGTAACTTTTGAGTTGTAATGACCATTTTGGATTGTAAACAACTTTGTAAACACTTTTATGGGATCCCATGTACAATTTAATGTCTTTAGTAAAATATATTAATTCTTTTTTACCGAGATTTTAACCCTGGCCGATTAATAACACCTAGATGCACGTTTATAGCCTAATGACTCGTTTAGCGAGTTAAGCACTATTTAAAGTACACAGTGTGAAGGTCTTGGCTAACCAAGGCGTTACACCCATGGACCCAACCTCGTCACACCAGATCCTGCTGAGCCAGGCTCGTCGCACCAAACCCACTTGCTGAACCTAACCTCCGCCCGGCGCTGGTTGCACCAGTCTCCAACGTCCCAGCATCCTGGAAAGAAGAAGAAGAAGAAGAAGAAGAAGAAGAAAGGGCGGAAAGGAAAGACTGAGTTTGCGTCTTCAAGCTTGCAAAGAGGCTGGGTTCGTCTGCAATCGAAGGCCTTCGTCTGCAAGCCCCAAACTACATGCCTCCATTGTTGCTCTGCAACCAAGCTGACGAAGCACAGAACCTCAAATAGCCACCTCGTCGACTTCAGATCTTCATGCGCCTTCATTGTTGCTCTGCAACCAAGCTACCGAAGTACCTGCAAGCAAGAAACATGGAGGAGTCAATTAAGAAGAAGAAGAAGATGGTGAATAAATTTAGGGTTTATTAGTTTTAGGTTTTTTTTTCGGTTGAGAAAATAATTAGATTTTAGGTTTGATTTTTTATTTAAGAAAGATTTTGATTATTTATATCTTAATTCTATTTTTGAAATTCAAAATATTTATATTTTAATTATTTTTATTTAAAAATCAATTTATAAGATTTTTTATTTAATATTTTTTTTTAATTTTTTAAATAATTCATTAATAAATAAAATATAAATGTATTTTAGTCATATTTAAAAAAGTTTGACCAAAATCTAGACCAGAGCTTTTTTTTTTATTTTGCAAAACGCAGAATCTAAATTATCATTTAACAAAATACAAAATCTAATTGGTAATTTTTACAAAAACACAAATGCCAAAATAGTATTTACCCCTCTTAGTTTTACAGAACATAAGAAATTATGAATTTTTTTTCACGAATAAAACAAATTTAAAAAATCCTTAATAATATTTATTTTTAATCAAGTTACTAAAAAGAAATTCAAATTCAAATTCGAATTTAAATTTATTAGATATGTAAAATTTAGTTGGTAGATGTGATTGAATATCTTTAGATTAGACAGGAAAGAGCATATTAGGAAGCTACAATTTTGTTTGTATGAGAAGGAGAGGGAAAGAGGGAAGGCAGCACCGTACCAACCAACCCTGGTGGAGTGGGTCCCACTTCATCAGTTTCTTGCATCGTTTGACTTTGTGGTGAGGCTGACGCTGAGAGACCATACCCCGCAACCCACCCTCTCCTACATCTTCTCCTTCCTTCCAAGTTTTATTAATTTAATTCAATTCCTTTCTTCTCTCTACGAAATTTCTTCCAAATCCAACCAAAACTAACTCAATTGTTTTGGAGAAAAAACAAAACAAAAATAAGGAATGAGCTTCCAAGATCTCGAGGCAGGCTCCGCCAGCGCCACCGCCAGCGCCAGGTCCCAACGCCAAGACCCATCTCAGGCTTTGGCTTCGGGGATTTTCCAAATCAACACCGCCGTCTCTTCCTTCTTCCGCCTCGTCAACTCCCTTGGCACCCCCAAAGACACTCTTCAACTTCGAGAAAAACTGTAAACTAACCCTTCCCTCTTTATTAATCTATACAATCTTCATCATCATCATCTTCTGATTTCTCAATTTTTGTTGATTTTTTTTTTTAAAAAAAACAGACACAAAACAAGGAACCATATCGCACAATTGGTGAAGGAGACTTCATCCAAACTCAGGCAAGCCAGTGAAGCCGATCACCAACATAATAATCAAATTACTGTGAGTCTTATTATTATTATTTTTAATTCATGGAAAGTCTTTAATCTCTCCTCTTTCTCCTTTGATTTTGATTTTTTTTTTTTTGTTAATAAATTGCAGACTGCCAAGAAAATTGCGGATGCCAAGCTAGCTAAGGATTTTCAGTCAGTTCTGAAAGAATTTCAGAAGGCTCAGAGACTTGCAGCTGAAAGGGAAACAACCTATGCTCCTTCTCTTCCCAAACAACCATTTGTATCAACAAGGTCACATTTTCTTCATTCTTTCTTCTTCATCATTATTATTAAGATTAAATGTTTATACAACCTTCATGATGAATTGATACTCTAGTGTGGAATAATCATACAAAATTCTAATCCCAAAATTTGGTCAGTTATAACTAAAAAATATAATATACTCTCATTGTGTTAAAGTTATAATGATTTATTATCAAATATTTGAATTTGCGAGTATGTAATTTATCAAATATTTGAATTTGCGAGTATGTAATAATTTGTCAACATGGGGTTCTTACTGTATATTTATCGATTGCAGTTATTCGGTTAATGAACCAGAGATTTCTTATAACACAAATCATGAAGAGCAGAGTCTTCTTTTTGAATCCAAAAGGTAAGCAAGGAAGCAACGATGGCTTTTGTATCATTGATTCAGTTTTCTTTTCATGGACAGAAAGATGAGCATTGTCTTGTCTCACTAATTCTCAATGATGGGTTTTCAAATTTCAATCAATCTGTTTGTTGAATGCAGAAACGAAGTGTTATTGTTGGATAATGAAATTGTATTCAATGAAGCCATTATTGAAGAAAGGGAACAAGGGATTCAAGAAATTCAGCATCAGATCGGCGAAGTGAATGAGATTTTCAAAGATCTAGCTGTTCTAGTCCATGATCAAGGAGTAATAATTGGTAATACTAATGCCCTTCTATTCTATGAACATTTTTTTCTTAAAGATTCATTCCTATTAACATTGAAAATTCCATCTTCTCAGACGATATTGGCTCCAACATTGCCAATTCCCATGCTGCAACTTCACAAGCTACTCATCAACTTGCAAAAGCATCCAAGCTCCAGAAATCTAGTTCTTCTCTGGTAAAAAAGTTTGGATCTTTCTTTGTCATGTAGCTCTTTCTGAAATGTGCATATCATATTTGTTTAACCAATATAGAGTTAAGATGTTCATAGTGTTTGTAAGATGTTTTGTAGGAAAGAGCTGGCAATATATATTAACTAACACTCCATTTTTGCAGACATGTTTGCTTTTGCTGATTTTTGGAATCATTCTTCTGATTGTGATTATAATCGTGGTTGCTTGAGCCACAGCCAATTTGAATTGAAGCTCCGGAAGAAGAGGCTGCAAGTTTGGTTTAGGTTTGAGGTACCCTCGCAGAAGTTACAGATGATCACTTGTATATTATACCTCTAAATATTTTTGTTTAAGAGAAAAGATTAAAAAGCTCTGAAATTTGATTGAATTTATATGATATTCATTGCATCTCTTATTGTTCATATACAAGTATTATATTATATTGTTGATTGGTATTCTGATAGTGGAGCGAAACTATGTCTTTGCATTGGAGGAACCTTGACATATCAAATGAAATTCTTTAATTAAAACTGATAAACTTTGCAAATCTAAGAAATGATACAAAACTCATACTTAGCAACGAGTGAGCAAGAGTGTGTGTATTAATATTTTTGCCACAGGAAAAAAAATTATTATGCTGACTGACAATAAATAAAATATTTTCACAAAGTGTAAATTATTATGCTGACTAACACTAAATTAATATATTTTAAATAAAATTATTATACTAAAAATATGTTAGTATTCATCATTGCTCAAAATAAATTAAGGACACTATTTTGGGGGAGTACTACTAACATAAACACATACTAAGACCAACGAAAGACATACTAAGACCAACAAAAGGACTCGACACTCAAAATATAAAAAATATGTAGTTACTATACTTGTATATTTTCAAATAATGTATAAAAATGAGATAAATACATATTAAAGTGGATTTCTTTTTTTGAGAAATTCGTAACTTTCAAAAGATAATCGCGAGAGTACCGAGTTTCAAATCAACATATACTTTTTTTTTTGAGATTTTTTCTTAAATATACATATTTTTTTTATTTTTACTTTTTTAGGGTTCATATTTTAAAAAAAAAAAATATGCACTCAAGTTTTCAAAGTTTTATAATTATGAAAATACGTTTTTTTTAAACAATTAAAAAACAACTTGAAAACAACTCACTGGAACCAACAAAAAAAACTAAAAAATAACAAAAATAATATATATATATATATCATAACAACAAAGACATCAACTTAAAAAATCATAAAAACAACGTGAAAACAACTTGAAAACAACACAATAGAAAAAAGACAAAACCGTAAGAATGTAAAAATTTCCTTAAAATTGTAAAATTGAAAAAAAATGTTTGACTATAAAAACGTAATTTTTTTTAGTGAAAATTAATATTTTATGTTTTTTTTAAGTAGATTTCTACTAGTTTACTCTTGAACATGGAATGTTTCTTAGGCCCATAATGGAAAGTATTGTGACCAAGCATTTTAATGAAGATGAAATTACATTTTATATGAGATTCTCTTTGGTTGTTTTGCTATTTTTTTGTAATATGAATTGTGTTTAAAATTATTTTTTATTTATTATAAACATTTTTGTTTTAGATTTTACGTTTCTTTTTTCAAATACTAGGTAAGGTAACCAGTTACTTGATTGCTTTTTGACAGTTATGTAAAAAAAATTCTAGAGTTAGGTTAAATAACATGTACCAGGATGGGTAACCAATTATCCTAAGAGGAGTAACTTTCAGGCATAAGCAAGGTAACCAGTTGCAATACGAGGGGTGATAGGTTACAGGTTACTCATATTAAATTTGAAAAGAAATATCAAATTTGGAGGAAAAAGAGGAAGAACACTTCATTAAAAAAAGAATAAGAAATAACTATGATTTTAGTAACATATGTAACCAGTTACCATAAAGAACCTAGAAATATACACACACAACAGAACATGAAAGTAACTAGTTACCTCCATAAATATACACACAAAGAACAGGTTGGTAACCAGTTACCACAAGTCAGAAGATAAAAAAAAAAATCAGATCCGCCCCTTTTTCCTCTCTCCCATCTTCTTCATATAATTTTTTTTTTCTAGATTTGAATGCTCCTATCAGAGTAACTGGTTACCCGTTCACATTTTCTTATTTTTATTAGCTTTCTTTCCAAATTTTGGTGTTCCTATATGGTTACAGTAAAAAAAATGCTGAAAAAATTGATTTGAATTTTTTTATATATAGTAGAAAAAACTATAAAAAATTACAATAATAAAATATAATAAATAAAAATAGTAAAATAATTATGTAATGTTAAAATATGTGTGAAAAAAAGGAAAAAAAATTGAATGAGAAAAGAATAAGTACAAAAAATGAAGAAAAAAAACTAAAAAAATATGAAAAAATAAATAAAAGAAATGATGAAGGAAAAAAAATAGATGAATGAACAAAAATGAAAATAAGAAGAAGAAAAAAAATATGAATGAAAAAATTGGTATAAAAAATGGAAGAAGAAAAAAAACTCATATTTGTGAAAAAAGAAAAAAGAACAGAAGGAGAAAATAATAAATACAAAAATGAAGAAAAAAATAGAAGGAAAAAAAAAGGAAAGAAAACTGAAAAAATATGAACAAAAACAAAATAATACAATTGAAAGAAAAATATAGATAAATGAATAAAAATGAGAAGAAGAAGAATAAGAATGGAAAAATGAAAAGAAATAAAAAAGATTTTGGGAAAAAATGGTAGAAAAAAAAAAAGAAAAAAGAAAAAATGGAAGAAAAAAAAAAAGAAAAAAAAAGAAAAGAAAAATAACTAAAAATATAATTAAAAATTGAAGGGAAAAAATTGAAAAAATAAAATAAAATTACTTTCAAAATCAAAGAAAATACAACTATGATAAAAAATATGGCATTTCCATATTTTAGTTAGTTACTAATTGTATTTTCCATACTTTAATTTTTTCTTTAATAAATTTTCCCATACAAATTAAGAAAAATATAATTTTCATATTTTTGCACATTAATAGTATAAAAGCCATATTTTTGACAAATTCCCTTTAATGAATTCCTAAAAGTTAATAGTTCCAACCCAATTAAAAACAATGGTTACAATTCAAACAGACTATGAAGATGAACGATCCCATGGTAAAATCAATGTCCATCTACCTTAATAGAGAAAAACTAAAACAGAAACAACTTTTTCAAGAAAAATGGTTTGAAGAATTTGCACGAAATTGAAGGTTGAGTTAGAAGCTTGGACGCATGTGGTTTTGGGTAGAGGTGCTCAGGATTCGAACCAATCCAATTATCCGGAATCAATCAAATTACAAAATATTAGATTCAGTTGGATTTGAAAAGTTGGATGTTATTTGGATTGGATTGGTTGTCGGATAACATTTTGAAAAATTAATTAGAAACCGATCCAATCAAACCTTTATTACAAAAAAAATATTATATTAAATATAAATATATTTAATTATGTTAGTTTATATTGGTTGTTATTTAGTATATGTTGTTGTTTTGATACTAAATTAACACTTTTGAGATATTTATGTTGTTGTTTTTATGATATATTAATACTTTAATTATTGGTTTGAGACTTATTAGTTTTAAATTTTAAAAGTTGTGTTGTAAACTTAATATTTTAGTTATAAATTCATCATGCTAATGACTTAATTTGATAATTTTAAGGTCTTAATAGCAATATTACTAAATATCATTAGTTTTTTGTATGATTTTTTTTATAATTTTTTATTTGTTAATTTTTTTAATATTAAAATAAGTTAAGAAATAAAAAAATTGATTAAAAACCATTCCATTCTAATTATAATTAAATTGGATTTTGAAAAATTAAATTGGATTTGATGCTTATTTACAAGGCCGAACCTTTAATTAGATTATATTGGCTGACAAAAAGTTGGATTATATGCCATGAGTATTCCTAGTTTTGGTTGTGACCGTGGAATTCGGTGCAATTTTTGACAAAATAAAAGGTGCAATTTTTCATTTTTTTAAAAATGGAAGGTCTAAACAATATTTAGCTAAAATAAAAGGGCCAAAATGTTAATATTATTTTTAATGGTGGTATAAGCACACAAACGAGTTTTCATTCCAAGTTTAGGTCTCCCAAAAAGCCCTATCCCTAACTATCTCCACAAATTCCTTTCCTTCTTCTTCTTCTTCGACCATCAACAACTGGGTTATCGAATTGTGGATTTTGATCTATTTAATTGTGTTACTTTCCACTGTTCTTGTTTTCATCAGCCTGAGATGGTAGAAGCAGGAGAAGAGAGACCCATTTTTAGGGACATAAGGAGGTATTTCTGTGACTACTGTGGGATTTGCAGATCCAAGAAAACTCTCATCTCCTCTCACATCCTCACTCACCACAAGGTCTGTATCTTCCTCCTCACTTTGCTTTCCTTTCATTCTTAACCTATTGTTGAATTGAATTAGGGTTTGTCTCAGTTTTGGGGCTTAAGTAGATTCTGTATTCTATAGTAAATTGAGGCTGGAATTTCAAATTTTGAACTTGGGTTTGTGTGTGTGTGTGTGTGTGTGTTTTTTTTTTTTTTTTAATTATATAGGAGGAGTTGGACAAGGTGAAGGCCGAGGGAGAAAGTTCTACCGAGGGAGTAGAAGAATCAAAAAACACTTGTGAAGAATGTGGTCTTACTTTCAAGAAAGCTGCTTATTTGAAACAACATATGCAAAGCCATTCTCTTGAGGTACTTGCTATTTGCATATTCTTTTATCATTTATTCTCGAATGAGTAATTGCGTTTTGGTTCTCCTTGATTTCTATAATTTTTCCTCTTTATGTTGCCAGGTTTTGATTGTTCATGCAATAGATTTGTCTTATGATAATATTATGGGCCTTTTCCACTTGTCGAGCTTGTAATTTTTATGAGGAATCTTGTTGTCTACATACTATCACTCTTAATCGGTTGCAGCTTCTAATGTGGAATTTGGGATAATGGTTTTTTAACGTGTCCAAATTATGAATTTTTCTCTGAATTGATATTGATATCCTTGTCTTTTTTCTTTTTGTCATGGGTAGTTGGCTAAATGGAAATCACTACCTTTCTTATGTTTTTTTAATCAATTTATGATTGATAGCTTTGGGCAGGGACCAATATTTTTGAAAACAAACCTACATAATTTTCGGTGTGAAGCATTGGATCCCACAGAATGAACTCCAAAATGCAGATGGTTCCGACTTGAATGGACCAGTATCAGGTTGGGTGACCTCCTGAGAAGCTCCTTCAAGTGGACCTCGATCACGCTACATTCAGTTTGAGGTTTGATTTGTGTACATTTTTATGTTAACCTCTGATAATATTCATGTTAACAAGTTCATTTGTTTTAACAGTTTTTGGTGTTGTAATTTTATAACAGAGGCCGCATGTATGTTCTGTGGATGATTGTCGTTCCAGTTACAGAAGAAAGGATCACTTGACTCGCCATCTTCTCATACACAAAGGAAAACTATTCAAGTGCCCAATTGAGAACTGCAAAATTGAATTTTCTATCCAAGCCAACGTGAAGAGACATGTTAGAGAAAAGCATAATGAGGATCGGCCCTCCACTAGCACTGAACGCGAGAAGCAGCATGTGTGCCAAGAAGTTGGTTGTGGGAAAGCATTTGCATATCCATCGAGGCTACGTAAGCACGAGCAATCCCACGGTAAGTTGCATTATTCCAGTTTTTTTTCATAAGCGGACTTATGGACTGGTTATGTTTAATTTGTAGAGTTTTGACCTCTTTTTTATGAGTTGCAAATTCATATTCTTATCGATTTTCTTCATGTTGCAGTTAAGTTGGAGTCAATTGAGGCGTTATGTGTTGAACCAGGCTGCATGAAAATATTTACTAATGAACAATGCCTCAGGGATCATATTCAATTGTGCCACCAACACATAACCTGCGAAGTATGTGGGTCTAAACATCTCAAAAAGAACATGAAAAGGCACCTCCGTTCACATGAAGGAAAGGTTTCAGTTGAAAGCATTAAGTGCCTTTATAAGGGTTGTCTTCACACATTCTCCACTGTAAGAATCACTCTTTGCCATCAAATGTTTTGACTTGGGAAGGTATTAAATTGTTGTTTAGAATTTTTGCTTACGAGATAACTATACATTTACAGAAATCAAATCTTAATCAACATATGAAGGCTGTGCATTTCAATAAGAAGCCTTATGTCTGTGGCTTTTCTGGTTGTGGCGAGAGATTTGCTTACAAGCACGTCAGAGATAACCACGAGAAGAGGAGTTGCCACATTTACGCACATGTGAGTTTTGTGCTTGGATTAGTAAACACTTAACACTTTTGTCTATAAATTTTTTTATTGGGTATATAAATTTGGTTTGGATTTCTCAGGGGGATTTCGAAGAGGCTGATGAGCAGTTTCGATCGAGGCCGAGAGGTGGGCGGAAGAGGAAGTACCCAAGTCTTGTGGATTTGCTGGTAAGGAAGAGGATCACTCCACGAAATGACTTGGATGGCTCATTTGAGTGCTTAGACAGTTTCACTTGCGGAGGAGAATGAATGAAAAATAAATAGGATGTGGTTTTTGGTGGTTCGTCCAAATATATAGAAATATGTATAGCGTTTTTTCTAATCAGTTGTTAATTATGAAAGTATACGTGTCAATAGTTCTAAGTCAGTCAGTGTGTAGCAGTAGTAGTGGATTTGCTAGGGACAGTATTTGTAAGATGATGATCTTCCTCTTATTATTGTTATTATTTCTTAGAAAGGCATAAACATGCGTTTTCCCATTTATTTTTCTAGGCAGTTGGTAACTATTGGCTTTGGATAAATAATCATCTTATTAATTGAAAACTGGCCGTTTTGATCCTCTGTTTAGGTGGCTTGAACTGTCCAAAACTGAGGGTCGTATATAAAAAAAGTTTAAGAAATTAAAACAATCATATTGTAATTAAAATCTAGAGATCTTTACAGAAAATAATTTATTTTACTAAAAATTTATTCTTTATGGTCAATAATTTTTTTTTCTTTCTAAGATTTTTATTAGGACACGATTTTTGAAAATTTTAGGAATCTTAAAAAAGTAAAAAACACAAAATAAATATATTTAAGAAAAAATCTCTAAATTCTATATTATGTAATTAAGATGGTTGGAATTCATCTATTATTATACTAAATTTAAATGATTACTTAACTAAAAAATTAAATTATTATATTTTTTACTCTTTTTTTTTTTTTTTTTGAAAAAACAGACGGGGCAACAGCACTCCAAGCAAACCAACTCAGAAACTAAAACCTGTTACAAACAAAGAGAGGCTCTCTCTGCCTCAAGGACAGAATGAGCAGCAAGGGAAAGGACCCCTCTCCAACAAGCTTCCACACCCAAGTTTGCGGTGTATTTGGCAACACAATGAGCAAGCAAATTTGCTTCTCTACACACAAAACCCACTCCTTTACACAAAGAATTCTGCATCAGCAACTTGATCTCCATAATGATACCCTCACTGTCATTGCACCAAATCTCCTCCCTGTTCACAGCACAAACAACGTTCAAACAGTCAGCTTCAATAATAAAAGCCGACCCCCCCAAATCGATGCCCAAGCTCAGCCCGTCTTTAATGGCCATCAGTTCTGCGACCACAGGGGCTAAGGGACGCCTCACCAGCCTCGATCTAGCACGCACGAACAGTCCCTCCTGATTCCTAGCCACCGCCGCACACCCCCAGCAGTCCTTAGTTGAAGACAAGCCAACATCAACATTGATTTTGACGACATGGAGATCTGGCGGCTTCCACTTGATCTCCTTCCTCTTGGTCTTCCCCACCTCAGAACCTGCGTTGGCTCTCACAAAAGAGTCCCAAAATTGCAAGCTCCAGTCGATCATCTCCTTTGGTAAAGGATCTCTCTCCCCTCTAATTCCCTTGTTTCTAATATACCAAAGTTGCCATGTAATGACAGAAAACTGCTCAAAATTTTCTCTGTTAAGAACCCTAGCCATCTGTTCAATAAAAAACAAAGGGTCCCTTTCCTTACAGAGCTTTATCTCTTTCAAAAAATTTGTGAATTTCCAATATTTTATGCTTTGCTTGCATCTCCACACGGCATGAATGACATCTTCACAGGCACCACTAGAACACCTAGAACAACATTTATCCTCACAAATCTTTCTGCAAAACAAAGAAAAATTAGTAGGGAGCCACGAGTGGCTCAATTTCCATATAAAGTGTTTGATTTAATGTGCTACTCTCATCTCCCAAATCTTTTTCCAAAGTGCTTTTGTTCTCATAAACTTCAATTTAAATATTTTTGTCTAAAAAAAAACTCAATTTAAATACTACTACCTTTGCCCAAAACAATAATTAAACACTACTACCAATTATAAATAAATTACTAAAAATAAGAAAACTAAATAATAAATTACAATCCAATTTCCAAAGATATAATTTAATACTAGTGGGGTGCTACCATTTTTACTAAGTTTTAATTGTATTTAAAAAAAACAAAATTCATAATTGAAAAAGCAGGAGAGAAATATTAATTAAATGCAAAATTAAAAATTGTAGTTGTATATTTGCATCAACAGTTGTAACTTTTATGTTGCTATAATATATTCATTCCAAAACTATCGAACAAAGAGAAGCAACTATAGAATACAAAAATGAGCAATTAAGCTAGAAGAGGACGATACCAAAAAATATGAAAGTATTTTTCTCTACAAAATTATTAGCTGCTATAATATATACATTCCCAAACTATATAAGAAAGAGAAGCAGTTTGAAACAACTATTTTTCCCTCTATACAAAAAAGAACTATTTACAACTTAATTCCATTAGTATATTAAAGAAAAGCAAATAATCTAAAAGTGGGAGAGATAGTCAAGAAACATGGAACTCCTTGTTAAGTTGACAGAACTACTTAAGTGTCATTAAGTAGTTGTTCAACAATATACTTGTGCTTTATTTCTTGACAGAATTCATATTTGGAAATCTTTATGTAAATGATGAACTTCTTTGTGGTGGATATATTCGGCAGTGTCCTCTAGATTGTCCAGTGGGACTATTTGTTACCATTCATACATTTAACTAACTGAAACACAGCCAATAAATGTTGCTTTTGGAGAAGCAAGAATCTAAACAATTGCAGCCATAAACCAAAGCTGAAATCAATTATGGTGGTTTTCCTTCTTTTGATAGTCTTTTATGGGAGCTATATGTCAAAGTGAAAAAGTGTTCTATTGTACTTGTTAATTTTTTTAAAAAAAAAAAGTATTAGTTCATGTATCATT
Source organism: Humulus lupulus (assembly GCF_963169125.1). Lineage (NCBI taxonomy): Eukaryota > Viridiplantae > Streptophyta > Magnoliopsida > Rosales > Cannabaceae > Humulus > Humulus lupulus. The sequence goes on along the minus strand of NC_084800.1, from coordinate 181,376,666 downwards.
TTACCAATTACAATTTTATTGAAACTTAAACCAGCTACTATTTCCAGAGAACATATTCACATACACAAAAGGCATCAAAACTAAGACTTTCTGAAGAAATATGAAACTATAATTTGTCAGTTTACTTCTTAACAAAAACACAATAGTTTTTCTTTGCACATATATATGATCATCATTTCTATCTCCAAATTTTAAGTTGGCAAGTGTACAAGCCCTGTTTTGGATCACTTATTATATTAAGATTACAGACTACAAACTATCTTATCCAAGTGAAACTACTACGACTATTCTTATCAATTGTGGGAGAAATATAACAGAATTAGATATAATACTTGAATAAACATGGTATATCTACTAAACTAAAGATACATAAATATTATAATTATAAATAACACAATATAAATAACTATAATATAAATAACAATTATAATTAATCTAGACATTAATTATAAAGAACAATAATAGCAACAAAATAAAAACTAAGGCATGTGTATCACACAGTTTCCTTAAAACAGATTTGCTATCTTCAAGAGGTTTCGACGTCTGTCTCCCAAGCTACAACAGAGACAAGTAACTCAATTACTTCACCGAACCAAATATACCCGAACTCTACCACACTAAGAATATAAAACATTTAACTAAAACCATAAACTTAATATAATTAATATAATTATATACCTTAAAATGGATTTTTCTTATCTTAAACAACAAGGCCATGAATCCTTATATAGGCCAATAATGAGAGATAAATGTTGGGAAAACTTATACAAGATCTTTATTTATTTTCATGTAGATCTAATATTAAACAAATTAATATGAGATAACCTAGAACATGTTTCTAAAATTGAATTCATAGAGAAATAATGATAAGAATACTTACATTATACGCAGTGGAATGAATGAGTCATTCCTTCAGTTTCTCTAACCTTTGTATCCTTTCTGTCGCAGGGTATTACCAAGAAACTGAATTGATCTTCAATTTTCTTCACAGTCTTCCAAAGTATTCTTAGAATCACCTAGACTAGGGCGGGCAATTCTCAACACATGAGATAGATACAGAGAGAAGAACAATAAGGCTTAGAAAATGATTTGTGTTTAGAGAGAATCTAAAACCTATCAGAAACTTGTGTTTCTGAAATCTGAACTTATGTTTTGACTTCTCAATTAACATTCCTTTTATAGACTCAATAAGGTCATTTATTTAATTAAAAAATCAATAAAATAATAGCCCATTAACAACCCTAGGTCGAAATTATCATGGAATTTAGGCCCGTGAAATTTCCCATTTTATTTGTTATCCAAAAAACTAGCATTGATGACGTGGCAAGTGATCCCTGGACACGTGGCTGACACCTGGAAACGTTCTGCTAGAGTATCGACCAGAAGACACATTAGAGGCAGTGCGAACCAGTCTTACCTGCGACCAGTCTGATCGATAGTTCCACATACAAAACAACATTTATGAGAAGATCTTTGTGAATCCCGAATTTATCTCACACAATCTCCTGGATATCCAATTATTTAGGAGAGAATATCTGTAACAATCTTTTGTAATCCCCCTTGAGCCTATAAATAGCAAAAGATAGCTCAAGGAAGGGACTTTTGGCTTTTGAATCATTAGAGACTATAGTAATTCTCCTAGCAATATTGTATTGTTCTTCAGAGGTAAGTGAAACTCATTGAACCCTTGTTCTTTGATCACTCCTTTGATCCTTAGATCAATATCAGTCTAAGTGGACGTAGGTCATTACCAGATTTTGGGGCCGAACCACTATAAAGTACTGTGTCTTATTTACTTTTGTCATTACGTTTTTCTCTACGCATTCATTCATATCAAGCATATTCTGACTCCGTGTCAGTTGGCCAAATCATGGGTCAACATTCTGGTGCTTTCATTGAGAGCTTGAAATATCATTGCTGAGAAAAACCGATGGCGAAAGCTACAAAGAAAACTGGACAGGCGGCCACCGCTGCACCGTCAAACCCGCCACCTCCTCCTCCTCCTGCAAGCGTGGCGGAAGATGAGCCACATCTGGACTTTGAGGAGGAAGAGATGGATGATGCAACGCTGAAGAGTACCCTGGGCGCGTTGCAAGAAGAGCTGGCTAATTTGAGAGCCAGTCAGGATACTGTGCCGGAGTTGTGGCACGGCAGTAGCAGGAGATTGAACGGCAGCGGGCGGAGCTAAGCGAAAGGCAGGCGGAGATGGACCGCCGCCAGAGCGAAGCCATGGCAGCTCTCGAGGCGGCCTTGCAGCTGACAAGGAATCGGCCCGCACCTGCTTCGCAACCTGACCAACCTGGTGACGGACCACCCCAGAAGGGTCCTAATCCAAGCCCACCGATCCAGCCTTCGAGTCCGCAAAGGCCCGAGCAGCCTCAAGCGCCCCATGACGACGCCCCGCTGGACCCTGAGGTGCAGCCGCCATCCCAAGCTGCTCGGGGTAATCCCCCGCAACAGAGGCAGAATAGGGCCGAGCATCAGCCTCGCAGTCCTAGACGCCGTAGGGATGATGGGCCAAACCTACCGAACAGAGGACAGTATCCCCCTGGTAACAGGATGGATTCAGAGTTAGGCTCTGCGGTCCGGGGTCCCCCATGGCACGATGATGCACGGGGACACCACGACCAGCGTAGGCCACCCTCTAACGCTCGGGACGGTTCAGCCAGAAATGGACATCGAGGGAACAGTCGATCTCACCATAGCCAGTCGAGGTTCAGGGATGGCCATGGATATAATGAGGCTGACTCAGGCAAAGGGAACGCTGGCCGAAGGAATGAAGAAAGAGGTAAAGGCAAGAGCCAGGTACCTCAAGATGACCAACCCAATAGATGGGATGTTGGGGGGCAACCCAGACAAAATAATGTCTTTAACCGGCTCGGGGGTAGCGAGCAGCGGAGAAGAGACGAGGATTTGCGTGACGTACTTAACAATCGCTGCGAGCGACATGGCGAGAACGTCCCCCCGGCAACAGAGGCCACAGCGATTCATGCCACTGTGCAGGCTCAGATAGACGCCCTCAACCAGGCGGTGCAACAGCTGGTCGAGGGAAGGACATCCTACATCGACCACGATAGGAGGAAAGACACTCCTTTCGTATAGAGGATCGCTAATGCCAAAACCCCAAGCAAGTTCAAAATGCCTACACTCCCAAACTTTGACGGGTATGGAGACCCAGTCTCGAATGTCAATAAGTTTGAAATTCAAATGGACATTCAGAAAGTGTCCGAAGACGCTCGGTGCAGGATCTTCCCTGCAACACTTTCTGAAGCTGTGCAGGAATGGTTCTTCAAGTTCCCTCCCGCAAGCATAGTTTCCTGGGAAATGTTCGTAAGGGAGTTCTATGGACAGTTCTATGCTGGTCGTGTGCACCCAACCGAAGCAAACCAGCTAGTCGAAATTCGCCAGTAGGATGGGGAGTCAGTAAAGGATTACGTCCAGCGCTTTATGCGAGCGGCGACTGGAGCAAAAACGGTGGGAGACGAAGGCAAGATGATGGCCATTACCGTGGGGGTTAAACGTTGTTCTCCCCTCTGGAAAAGTCTCCGAAAAGAAGGAGTGAGGACTACCCAAGAATTTTTAGACCGAGCTGACCGCTACATCAAGCTCGAAGAAGCCCTTGCTGATGATGGAAAGCCCTCGAACAAGGGTAAGAAGGCTGCCGAACCCGCCAAAGCCGCCAATGGTTCCAAACCTAATGGCAACGGCAAAGGCAACGGGAACGACAACGGCAATGGCAAGAATGGTGGAAAACGACCATATAACGAGCCTTCCACCTTCGACAACAAACGAGCCAAGGGTAATCGTTATGAACCTCGGTTCACTAACTACACTGCCCTCGTTGAGTCTCGGGGGGAGGTTTATCAAGCCACAAGCTCTAGTGTGCCTTACAAAAAACCTGGCCCCATTCGGAAGGATATTTCGAAGAGAGACACTACCAAGTTCTGTTGTTATCATAACGACTACGGACATGACACCAATGAATGCAACCAGTTGAAAGACGAAATCGAGTTCCTTATTAGACAAGGACACTTGAGAAGATACGTACGGGCCTCGGGAAATTTCCAACGAGAAGCTCTGGGTGGCAACGAGCAGGCGTCCGCACGCCAATGCTCGCCACCATTACAGCCTGCCCCCGTGGCTGGAACACTCTTAACCATCTGTGGCCCGCACCTCGCGGGAAATAGCGGAAAGGCCAGAGAACGATATGCTCGGACTCTGCGCCACGACCAGGACATCGAGATGATGACTGTGGAGGACCGTGCACCAAAAAAGGCTCGGTTAGAGGAAGGGAAGATAACCTTCTCTGATGGCGACGCCCAACACGTCAGGTTCCCACATTCCGATCCGTTGGTTGTGGACATCCAGATGGCTAATATGATGGTGAAGAGGGTACTGGTCGATACAGGAAGTTCAGTGAATATCCTGTATAAATCAACACTGGAATGCATGAAATTGTCCGTGAAGGACTTGGAGCCCTGCAATCAAACAATATACTTCTCTGGAGAAGGACTCGCCCCAGCCGGATTGATCAAACTCCCAGTAACGACGGGTACAACGCCTGCAACAAGAACATTACTCGCCACTTTTGTAGTGGTCGATTGTCCTTCGGCGTACAACGCCGTTATTGGAAGGCCCATACTGGTTGATCTACGAGCTGTCATCTCTATGTGGCACCTAGCCATGAAGTTCCCAACAGACGCGGGGGTAGGACGCGTTTTGAGAAACCAAAGGGAAGCCAGGGAGTGCTACAACGCCTCGATCACAAAGGCGAAGAGTGGAACGCCGAAGAGCACTACCTCAGATAGGTTGCAGATGGCAGTTGATACACAAGCCCAATCCGGTGATGAAGTCACCAAATATGGTGTTTCCCAAAGAGAGGATGGATATTTGGATCCTCGCTTTGGGGATTTTGAAGAAAATGTTGGACCTGTTGAGGACCTGGAGGAGATCCAACTCGACGAGAAAGACCCAACCGAAGTCGTAAAGGTTGGGAGAAACTTAGAGCTTACCACGAAGAGCGCACTGGTGGAATTTTTACGAAAGAACCAGGAGGTTTTCGCCTGGTCCCATAAAGACATGGCTGGGATAGATCCTGCAGTAATCAGCCATGTCCTGAATATAGACAAGACCTTTCCACCTGTGCAACAGAAAAGAAGGATGCTCGATAAAGATAGATCAAGGGCCTTAAAAGAAGAAGTCGAAAGACTAAAGGAGAATGGGTTCATCAGGGTGGCATTTTATCCATCGTGGGTCTCCAATCCAGTGCTGGTTCCCAAGCCTAACAACAAATGGCGAACCTGCGTGGATTTTACAGACCTCAATAAAGCCTGCCCAAAAGACTGCTTCCCACTCCTAAGGATCGACCAGCTGGTCGATGTAACTGCAGGACACGAGATCCTCTCATTCATGGATGCATATTCAGGCTATAACCAGATTAGCATGCATCCCCCTGACGAGGATCACACCAGCTTTCGGACCGATACAGGCTTATATTGTTACAAAGTAATGCCCTTCGGACTGAAAAACGCAGGTGCGACTTACCAACGGCTAGTCAACCACATGTTCAAGGAGAAAATCGGTGTAAACATGGAGGTATATGTGGATGACATGCTGGTAAAGTCTAAGAAGGCAGAAGGGCATGTGAGGGATTTATAAGAGTGCTTTGATGTGTTAAACAAGTACCAGATGAAATTAAAGCCCCTCAAGTGTTCCTTTGGAGTCTGATCATGGAAGTTTTTGGGGTTTATCGTAAATTCAAGAGGAATCGAGGCCAACCCCGACAAGATAAAAGCCCTGATCGACATGAAGTCGCCAGAAAGGATCAAAGATGTACAAAGTTTAACCGGGAGGATCGCAGCCCTAAGTAGATTCATTTCGAAATCAACAGACAAGTGTGTTCCTTTTTTCAATCTACTTAGAGGAAACAAGAAGTTTGAATGGACAGAAGACTGTGAGCAAGCATTCCAGGCCTTGAAGGCTCATATGGCACAGCCTCCCATCTTATCAAAGCCAATCGAAGGAGAAACTTTGTTTATTTATCTGGCGATTACTGAAGTTGCTGCCAGCGCGGTGCTAGTGCGAGAAGAAGAAGGTGTACAAAAAGCAGTCTACTATGTCAGCAAGAGACTGATCGGGGCAGAATTGAGATATCCGCCAATCGAGAGGTTAGCATATTGCTTGATCCTTGCCTCTAGTAGGCTACGCCCCTACTTTCAAGCCCATCCTATTACAGTTCTAACTGACCAACCCCTTCAGCAAGTCCTCCAAAAACCGAAAGCGGCTAGACGATTATTAAAGTGGGCAGTCGAACTGGGACAGTTTGATATAACGTATTCACCGCGAGCAGCAGTCAAGGGACAAGTCTTGGCTGACCTTATTGCAGAGTTCACCGAACTCCCAGACAGCGAGCAGTGCGAACAGCCTGAAGCGCCCGAGCCTCAAGATAAAACTCCTTCGTGGAAGCTGTTCACAGATGGCTCATCCAACGAATCCCACGCTGGAGCGGGAGTGATTTGATAATGCCAGAAGGGCATCAATTTCACTGTGCCATTAGGTTCGACTTTACTGCATCAAATAATGAAGCGGAATACGAAGCCTTCCTCGCTGGATTGAGAATGGCAAAGGATATGAGCATAAAGACGCTTGATATCTACAGTGATTCACAGCTGGTGGTGAATCAGGTCCTGGGAGAGTACCAAGCGCGAGGCTTGAAAATGGTGGCCTACTTAAATAAAACAAAAGACTTGCTAGCCCAGTTCACGAAGTACACCCTCCAGCAAATCCCGCGAGATCAGAATTCAAACGCAGATGCCTTAGCCAAACTCGCGAGCGCAAAGGATGCTGACACCTTGAACATCGTGCCAGTAGAAAGACTGAGTAAGCCGAGCATACAAGCCACAAAATCCAGTATGGAGATTCGGATGGAGGATACGTGGATGGCACCTTTCTTGGAGTATCTGATGAATGGTACGCTGCCAACAGATAGGAACAAAGCTAGAACTCTACAAAGGCAAGCTGCTAGATACATACTGGTCGACGATGTAATGTACCGAAGAGGATATTCCTTACCATTACTCAGATGCGTTACACCAGAAAAAGCTAAGGAACTCATGAGAGAGGTGCATGAAGGCTTCTGTGGGGATCACGCTGGGGGGCAGAGTTTGGCAAAAAAGATTCTACGACAAGGCTACTTTTGGCCAACTATGAACGAGGATTCGATGGAGTTTGTACGAAGGTGCGATAAGTGTCAAAGGTTCTCGAAGATTCCACGAGCGGCTCCAAACGAATTGAAGCAGATGCAAAGTCTGTGGCCTTTTGCAGTATGGGGGATAGAATTGATTGGATCCTTGCCTACAGGGAAAGGCGGAGTAAAGTACGCAGTCGTAGCGGTCGATTACTTCACCAAATGGGCCGAAGCTGAACCACTCGCTACCATCACGACCAAGAAAGTCCTTGACTTCGTTATCAAGAACATCGTCTGCCGATATGGTCTGCCCAGAAAGATAGTTTCAGACAACGGGACCCAATTTGACAGCGATTTATTCACCGATTTCTGCGAAAGACATGGAGTCATTAAAAGATTTTCTTCAGTTGCACACCCTCAGGCGAGTGGGCAGGTTGAAGCTGTGAATAAAAATCTTAAGGACACCTTGAAGAAAAGGCTCGAAGAAGCTAAGGGAGCGTGGCCAGAGCAATTACCTGAAGTCCTCTGGTTGTATAGAACGTCTCACCGAACTGCGACAGGACATACCCCATTTTCCTTAGCCTATGGATATGAGGTAATGCTGCCTGTCGAGTTAGATCCCCCCTCACATTGACGTCTAACATACGACCAGGATAAGAACAGCCAATTAATGATGGAATCCCTAGACTCGATTGACGAGATACGGGAGAAGGCCCAACTCCGAGTTGCTGCATACCAACAAAAAGTCACCCGGTACTTTAACTCCAAAGTTAAAGAAAGAAAATTCAACGTCGGAGATTTGGTGCTACGACGAGTTTTCTTAAATACCTGCGACCCTACTGCTGGAGTGCTCGGACATAATTGGGAAGGACCTTACCAGATTGAAGAAGTCCTTCATCCAGGCACCTACAAACTTGCACGCTTAAACGGAGATCTCGTTCCACGTTATTGGAATGGAGAACACCTGCGCATGTATTATCAGTGAACAGTCCTTTTTAAAGGGCTGGCTTGTAATAATTTTCTCTTTTTTACAAGTTCAGCAAAGAGGGTTAGCCACACTGTATGGCTAATCACTCGTATATGTAAGATTCTATTTCAGAATCACTCGTAAAGACATGTTTAGTCCATTTTTAATACGAGATTATAAGGGACTCTGCGTAGCCAGTCATTCTTGCCAACCTTTGTGAATTTACATTTACAAGTATTTGTTCATTACGTGTGTTGTTTTGCTGTATTACAAGTATCATTTTTGCACACGAACAGGAATGTTCGAACAGGTCATGGTCATGGCAAGTGACCAAGGACCTAAAGCTCCTCGATCACTTGGGGGACATATAAGGCACATCGATAGCAAAGCGTACCATGAGGTATGTAAACACATGAACAAAATAAGTGAAAGCATGCTAGGGTACTTAGAGTATTTTTCAAATTTTATATTTTGTTAAATCATGCCAAAGTACTATGCTAAGTTCAGTCATACGGACGAGTGTTATAATAAATGAAAATATTATAGCATCATGCAATCTTTTACACCGCAACCATCGCTGCTTGGATGTAATTATTCAAGTAAAAGAAAAAAGATTTACTGCCCGTGCAGCAAAGTTTAAAACAAAAATATTGTCTTTACATCACGACCCGTGGGTCGTGTAGCCAAAAGGAAAGAAAAAAATAAATGAAAGAGTTCAAGAGGCATTTGGGGCCGGAGGGTCCTCACAGGCATCCTGGATAGCAGTATCCTCAGTAGCAACTTCTTCTTCTACGATAGCCAGGCTTGGGGAGTCAGGGATCCTCGCTCTTGCCTCCTCTTCGGCCAGTTGGGCAGCACAACGCGCCAGCTCGGCAGTCCTAACGTCTTCAGAAAGATAGCTGAAGTCGGCACCCTGATTGTGTTTCCAGAAGTTGTAGAAACATCCGAGCGTCGTCCTCTTGTACCTCTCCAGATTTTTGGAGTTGTCAAGTTCCAACTTCTTGACTTTGCCTTCGAGAGTAGTAATGGCCTCGTCCTTGGACTTGTGCATCTCTTCCAACCTTTTGATTTCGTGAAGATGGGTCACGCTGGAATCTCGATACTGCTGCCTCGACTTTATTGCAGCTTCCTTTGCAGCTTCAACCTCTGACAGCTTAGTCACCGCAGCGTCCCTCTCTCGAGCCATTGCCTCCAACTCCTTGGCGTGCCTAGCCTCTGCAGCCAAAAGCTCCTCGGCTGCCTTCACCTGATGCCTCTCAATGGCCTTTGCCTTAGATTGCTCGATGGAAGCCTGGGCACGGGTACGAGCAGTAATAGCAGACATCAAGGCCTGTAAATAAAACAAGAAGGAGTTAGAACCTGTCGTGAAGACTAAAAGACTAAGGCTTGAGAAACAAAGAAGTACTTACGCTGGAAATTTCATTCAGGGCCCTGTTCAGGATCAGGTTGACCGACATGTTTTCAGCCTCAACCATTGCATCCTTGACACGGTCGCTTTTACCGATTCGTTCAAGGCGATCCCTGGCTGATCGCAGAGTGCAGCTCAAGATTTTGGCCCCGAGAGCTTCTTCCCGAGTAATCTGATCTCTAGTGGGCGCATCAGGAGGTTTTGGCGTGGCAGAAGGAGTCTGTTTTTCTGTAGGAGCTGGAGGATGGGCAGGAGTTTTCTCAGTTGGCGCGTCCTGGGGAGGGTCTTCTGTTCGACCCTTCTTGGCTGGAGGACCTCGGCTGGATTCACCATTTCTCCTCTTAGACCTCCGCTGAAGTTGGGGAACTTCCTCCTCCTCCTCAGCCTGATACATGTCAAAGATGTTGGGAGTGGCCATGTCTGCATGCAAGAAAACACAAGCAAATGATAAGATAAGAGGCAGATGAAAATTCTTTATACAACAGAAAAGAGGTAACAAAGTGAATACCCGAGCTACAACTACTGGTCGCTATACTATTGACTCTATTAGTCATACATTCACTATCTGGCATGAAGAAGTCTGGCCCTAATTTTGGAGTATATGTAAAGTTGCCTTCCCCGTCAAACAAGTGACAGGGAATTGGCAAACTATTCAAAAGTAAAATAATGTTACCGTTCTCATCAGAAGACTCCTCCAAGTCCACAACTGGCTCTTTGGCCTTTTGTTTCCCCTTGCCTTGGGGAGCAGAAGGCCTTTCTGCGGAAGGATTACCCGTGGGCTCCCTAATAGTAACCCCCGTTGGCCTCCTCCTCCGAGGAGACACAGGAGGTTGTTGCTCGGGAACCCCCTCGGCAGTGGATTCGTCCACCATGGACCCTCTAGTTTCATGGCGAGGAGCCAGGAGGCCAGACCGCCTCAGGTTTTCATCAGTAACCAGGATCTTGACACTTTTTGCTGCATCAGTCATCCTGGCCAAGGTATTGGACCTCAACACCATGTCTGGTGTTGGGGTCGGGCGTAACCATGAGCCTGAAATAAAGATTTCAGTTTGAGAAAAATGAAAGAGAACAACTTGATGAAAAGTATCGACCAGTCGAAGATAAGCTCTTACCTCCTCGAGCGAAGGCCAAGTTGTTGCTGGTTATGTCCGGGGTAAGGAAGTACTCCTTATTATACTGCCCCACATTCGAGATATGCGTAGTGTCACTCAGGAATGTTTGGTTGGTCTCCTGGTGACAGAAGTGGAAGAAACTCGTTCCGTGCTGTTACGGGTTAGATTTGAGGTCAAAAAGATAGTTGACCTCATGAGGCGTAGGCTTTGGCCATTTCTTAAGTTTATACAGGATATAGAGTGCGGCCAGCATTCTATATCCGTTTGGAGTGATTTGGAAGGGGGCGACACCGAAATAATTGGCCACCCCCTCAAAAAAAGGATGAAGAGGGAGGTAAGCTCCCGCCTCAATGTGATACCGAGACCAGGTGCTGTTTGCACCTCCGGGGAGGTTAGCCCTCTGGTCTGCGGCAGGACGTATAATGGAAACCCCTGTGAGAGGGAATTTCCTGAAGTAATTAGCAACCATCCGCATGGTCACTGAGCTGGCCGGGGAAGTGTACCACTCGACATCAGGCAGATTCTGATGTCGAGGGTGGGCCCTAGTTTGGATATTAGGGTCAGGGATAGGATTTTCTCGACCATTGGTCGAGGGAGCTCTAGCCTGCAAATCAGGCTGGGCAGGATGATTCGGACTGTTTTCAGGTTCAGGTCTTTTCTTGCCTACTGATTTTGAACGGGCCATTTGAGGAGAAGGACGGGGTCTAGTAGAGGACCGTGAGAAGGGAATCTCGTGAACCCGGTCGGCCGATTGTTCTTCACCCTCGAGCAGCTGGGCGAGAAGGTCGTCGTCAATAGGCCGCTCACCTCCCCACAAATCTGGCATCAATGTTTGCAAACAGAAGAATGGGGAGGTGAGGATAGAGAATTTTCAAAAGCTTTTTAGAATAACGCTGGTCGAGTATAAAAAGCCAAGCTTTTATACAACAACATTCTAACAAGAAGCTTAAGTTTTCCATACAAACAGTTTGAAAGACGGATTAAAGAGTGAAAGCAAAAAGTTTTTCAAGAAAGCTTTTTCAACTTCCCTTAGGGCGGGAAAAACCTATTTTCCAACTAGCCTAAAGATCGAATTTTTACTTCGATCTTACGTCCTAAACATATGATCCTGACTAATCAAACTAACTCGTAACTCTTTTTGCCTAAAAAACATCCTATTCACAAGCATCTCAAACCAGAAACAGATAATCTCAAACAGTCTACATACAGAAACATGCGCCACAAAAATCTGAAGCATGGGAATTCGAAAACTTACCAAGAAAATGATCGTGGAGATGGAAGAAAGGTCTTCGGAGATCAAGGAACTCTCGGTCTGAGTCTTGGAAGTGCAGGAGAACCGTCTCTGGAGAAGTTTAAAACTTTAGTTTTTAGGGTTTCTTGCAAAGACAGTGGCATGCGTAAAAAGAAAAGAAAGACTTCGAAGGTCTTATATGAGTTTATCTCTGGCATTAAAAAGTGTAATCATTAGTTTCCCTTTTTCAAAGTATGGGGAAGCGGGATGGCCGTCGAAATCATTTCTGGGGAACCGAAAGGACGTGATTAGACAGAAGTGGGTTACTTTTTCCAAGAACACACGAAGGGTTCTAACACGTAAGACGGGGTTACCGAAGAGTCGTTCGTCCAAAAGTTTATTTTACAGCTCGTGATAAATAAACTTGGGGGGCAAATGTTATCCAAAAAATTAGCATTGATGACGTGGCAAGTGATCCCTGGACACGTGGCTGACACCTGGAAACGTTCTGCTAGAGTATCGACCAGAAGACACATTAGAGGCAGTGCGGACCAGTCTTACCTGCAACCAGTCTGGTCGATAGTTCCACATACAAAACAACATTTATGAGAAGATCTTTGTGAATCCCGAATTTATCTCACACAATCCCCTGAATATCTGATTATTCAGGAGAGAAATTCTGTAACAATCTTTTGTAATCCCCCTTGAGCCTATAAATAGCAAAAGATAGCTCAAGGAAGGGACTTTTGGCTTTTGAATCATTAGAGACTATAGTAATTCTCCTAGCAATATTGTATTGTTCTTCAGAGGTAAGTGAAACTCATTGAACCTTTGTTCTTTGATCACTCCTTTGATCCTTAGATCAATATCAGTCTAAGTGGACGTAGGTCATTACCAGATCTTGGGGCCGAACCACTATAAAGTACTGTGTCTTATTTACTTTTGTCATTACGTTTTTCTCTGCGCATTCATTCATATCAAGCATATTCTGACTCCGTGTCAGTTGGCCAAATCGTGGGTCAACATAATTATAAGCCCATTGGACTTAAAATCAATGCCTATAATATTTTCTATTGATTTAATTAATTAAATCCTTTATCAAATTAATTATTTATAATTTGAACATTGATTTAAACTTATTTCTTAATTTAGATACCAATTTATCTTAATTAATAAATCTGCTATAATTTCTCTTTTCTTCTCAAAATTACATAACTCTGTGAAACTATCCAAAATTAACCTGGTCAACTTTGATAATTCTAATTGATAATTAAATCAATTAATTGAGATCTATCTAGATGATTTTATCTAAGGTACAGTGGGGACCATGAGCTTATGAAATCAAGCTCCAATAAGTTATCATAAATTTAACAAATAAATTTACTAACTTATTAATTCCTCGTAACTCCACTAAAGACTCAGAATTGCACTCTTGAATTCATAGAATACTTTTTAACAAATATAGATACGCTATTAATTTTCCATTGTTACAACCATAATTGTCACTCAATCCTCTATAGATAGTCTACAATGAGATGAGACTAAATACTGTTTTACCCCTCATTTTATTTTATCCTTAAAACACTTAGTTCCTTGTAAATGATATTTCAGTAAACTAATATTAATTACTGAAATGAGATCTCTATCATTTAACACCTTGAAGAAAACTAAAAGGAAACTATCATTTCACTTCTTCATCAGAAGCTATAGATGTTCATATCTATGATTAACACTCCCACTCAATTATACTACCGAGTTCCCAAGATGTAAGTATGGGCTAGTCCGTAGGGTAAGCTGGTAATGAACAAGTCAAAGAACTCAAATAATACAATCAGTTAGAATACTAACCACTCAGAATTGAGATTGAATTGATGTAACTCCCTGGTTACCCCAGAACAGTTACGGTGAACGGTGGACCGGAAATTTGACTCACTACCCGAGTCCTTTTGTCAAAAACGTGCTCTAAGTGTAATTAACGGGTTACGGTATAAAACTAATAAAAAGAAATGGATATTTTCATTACAAATTGCTCTGCAGAGCTAATCAAACATTTACAAGTTGTTCTCAGTACAAAATGGTCACTACTGTTTTAAGTTTACAATCCCGCCGACCTAAGCGGCAAAAATAGGGAGAACCCCCTAGTTCCTCTGAGAACTCCTTGGCCATGGTGGTCAAGCGGCCGCATATGTACACATCACCACCTAAGCTCTCCACTTAAGGCTAGGTGAGCTTTTCTTTTCCTTTACCTGCACCACATAGCACCCATGAGCCAAAGCCCAGCAAGAAAACATAACACTATACATAAGCATTATCAAATGATTATCATTATAACCACACTGACCATAAAGCTTTCAAACAAATGAGTGAACATCACATGAGGTCCTGATAAACCATACTGAGTGACTGACAAGCAAGTCACTAATTCAAATGGAAGAGTGGCTGCTAGGTAAGCCACTAGCCTTCAACAGGTTCTGGTAAACCATACTGAGTGACTGGCAAGCATGTCACTGTTTCAAGTGGGAGAGTGGCTGCTAGGTAAGCCACTAGCCTCCAAGCGCTTATTTCATTCATCGACCCTCGGGGTCGGTCTGGCATTAATGCTCTTTGAGTCATTCAATGCTGATAATCGATTAGATCTAATCTTTGTTGGCTTGCGTGATACACGCTAAGGCCGTCCTGACTAATGAGTCAACTCAATGTGACCAGTGCCCAGTACCACTGCCGAACCTGACTAATAAGTCACAGCTTCATAGTTGATACTAGCACCTTTGCCAAATCTGACTAATGAGTTAGTACCATGCACAAGTAAGCAACATATGCTAAGAATTCTATATTCAATCCATGTCCATATTTACACAACCGGCATGCCTCATGAATATCCATGCATGTCACACTTGGGGTGCAGTTTTCTTACCTCTGGTTCGAGCTAGAATGAATAAAAGAACGACCCCTGAGAACGATCAACCTTTTGGTCCTTTAGCGGTTACCTGGTCATAACCAATTATGGGATTCCATCAATAAAATGAATAATAAAAGTTTCCCAAACCAAAAACCTAACCTCCGGGACATCAAACACTACTTGACCAGGTAGTAGGTTCAACCCCGAGGCCTTAGGCTTGAATCCCCAAGCTAAAAAGTCCATTCTGGCCAAAATGACCCTAAGGGTCGCGACCCTCCCCTGCTGCGCCGCGGTGCACCCTCTAGACAGAGAGGGCCTTCCCTGCCAGGCGCCAAGGCCCGCAGGACACCACAGCCGCGGCGCGGCGCCCAGCCCAGACCAGCCATAATGGCTGCACGCACCAGAAATTCTCCCTTGCATTTTTCCTCTCAAACCAGCCCTTCAAACCAACTCAAAACCTCCTCCAAACACTCATTTTAACCTCTAAACACCACCCATAACTCACCCTCATCAAAACCCAAACTTATCTTCAATCAAAACCTCTTCAAATCCACACTTTCATCAAGAAATCAAAAGATGAAAACTCAACACTAAAACAGGGTATAACCAGAAATTACTGACTAAAACTCACCTTAAACCCAAGTTTGAACCTACTTCAATGGCTGAACTAAGTCCACCAACCCAGCCCTTGGATTTCCTAGCTTGAAACCCCTCTTAGAGCTCAAGAACACCAAAGAAGAAAATGGAGAAGAGTAGTGTACGGGAAGGAAGAAGAAAGCCCTGTTTTGCTCTGTTTATTCTACAGCCCTCCAAACTCATATATATCTAAACCCCAAATGACCAAAATACCCTTAAGTCATCTAAAGCTTCTTAAACCATTCTAAGGGTAAAATTGGTACTTTCCGCTTATCCTGTTAATCATAATTAACGCTTCCCAATTCCCGCTAATCTCAATATTCTCAAACACCAATAATTCACATCTTGTTACCCTTTAATGCCCGGTAACACTCTAATCATTAAAACACCTTGAGACTCACCCCGAGCCCCAACCTTAAGCCTATTATGACCACACCGATAATTAACATACCATGATCATCTCATGCCGAATGGCTCGAACAAACCCACATCATAATGTGGTCTCAAAATATATTACCAACATGCGTACAAATAAACAATTTACCCTCAACGGGCCAAATTACCATCACACCCCTGTAATTAGAAATATGGACTCACATGCATGCATTTCACATCATATTATAATAAAATCAACATATACATGCATTTTATCAATTAATAACATAATTAAGCAAGCATGGCCCTCCCGGCCTACTATTCACGCCGTTAAACACAACGGAGAATTCGGGGCATTACAATTGACCTATGATCAAGTATATGATATGACTAGAATAGATAATAACTGTATGTTTACTTATCCTATCATCTGTCAATATCGGTCCAGTCCGATGTAACAAATACATCCGATCTTATCTACTTTGCTAATGTTCTGGAAAGAACATAACACTACAATGTGTTAGTAGATCATATCACAGATTGACAAGTCAGTGTAAACCATGTGCACTGACTAATCTTAGGACTAACTTATTTTGAACATATAATCATATTTATATTCCACTGTGATTACGTCCCTATAATATGATTAGCTATATGCTCGGGATTTAATAAAAGTTTATATTAAACAAATAATCATGAAAATAAAACATGTGAGCAAAGTGATTGACCAAGTCAAAAAATGATTTTTATTCTTTAATTGATAATAAATGAGATTACAATGAATTGAGTTTTAATTAGGGCATTGTTTACCGAGTTTTTCGGAAACGAATACAAACAAAATAATAAAAAGATAAGAACTGTAGAAGTGCAGAAATATAAATAGACAAACAGGTTTTTTACGTGGTTCAGGCGTTAACGAGCCCTAGTCCACGAGTCGATGTTATTATACTTGTAGAGAATTACAGTAAAATGGCTGGTGTACAAGAACCTCACCAACTCACAATGTTTATCTCGGGTTTTCTTGAAGAAGATGAAGCTAGAGAGATTTTTGGCAGAGTTCTTGCTCTGTCCTTTCTTGGCCTTCCCCCTATCGTAAAATGAGGAGGTCTTTATAGCTAGGGTTTTGGATTAGGGTTTTACTCTGCCCCTATGAGTCTTAATTACACCAGCCGTAAATAGGGGATACAATTACCGTAGTAGCATGGCTACAAGGCTCTACGTAGGTATAATTACATGAAAATATGGGGAATGTCAAAAGGCAGCTGTCTTTTCCAGGCCGTCAGCGGAACAGTAGGCGAAAAGGCACTTTTAGGCGTGCTGGGATGTGTGCGGCCTCGACCTGTCAGGCGGGATCTTGTGTCAGGTGAGTATCATTCCAACTATGCCTCCTCCGTGACTCGACCGCTTGGTCTTCTTCCGTGCGAGGCACAGAACTGTATCCGCGAAGGTAACCTGAAGTGCTTCTCCTGGAAGGACCTTCCCCAAAGGATATCCCTTCGGGAGTCCGGGAGAATTGACGAGCTTCCGGGTCGCGGTTGCTTGAAAGAGTGTGCTAGACACTAAACGGGAGAGGCGAAGCCTTTCTGTCCATCCGCGAGCCCTGGTCACCCTTCGTGAAAGATTTTGACAATTCTGCTTCCCCGAGGCTATCCATCTAAACGCTATCCGGAAATCTGGATAACATTTACCCCCCAAGGTCACGGAGCTTGAGAGGTCCGGGAGCTTGTACAGTCCTCCGGGTATTCTGGTTTCTAGATTAGGCGAGGGGTCACCTCCTGTGTTCCTGGAAGGGTTCCTTTTTCCCGTCTGAGTGTTAGTACGAAAAAAAAGGAAATTTCTTCTGTTTGAACTCAAGTACTCAAGTGTGGCAAGGGCCACGCGTCATGCAGGGAATGGCTCTGTGACCAAGACGTGTGCGTGAGGCGACTGGCTGAGTATGCGTGCATCAGGCGTCTGAGTAGTGATTTGACGGTATTTAATGGTACACCGGGCCCGAGATGGTACAATGATGGGAAATAAATACTTTATTCCCATCCGAGGAGTCATAAATGGGACCGGCACTTCATCCCCAGCCGTCGGATCTGATGCATGCGGTATGGGAAGATCGGGACCGTCCATTTGTGGAATTCGAAATGACTTCGTTCTTGCTATAAAAACGAGGGAACGGACCCTTCTTCCTCTTTACGCTTTCAAATTCTCGAGCTTTCAGATTCTCAGATTCCCAAATCTTCGAACTCTCAAGCTTCTAAGCTTCCTTTCCTTCGAATTCGCCACTTCTTTTGGTAAGGAATCCAGAAACTTTTCTTTTGATTTGGCAGTAGGTTTGTTCACCGAAGTTCTAGGTTTGAATCGTTGCTTGTCTTTGCAGCCTTTACTTCACGTGTTCGTGCGGTGCAGTGACCCGGTTACTCCCTCAATCTTCAACTACCCGAACACCAGTAAGTATTTTTACTTTGCTTTTTCCTTTTAAACCTCAGATTGTTGATAGTTGTTAGGGTTGAGTTTTCTGCCGGTGTCATCTTTATGCATGCGTGAATAGGGCTTTGATAGGCATGTGACTGGTGTGAGTCAATAAGTCATTTCTTTGCATGCTTTGACGATTTGCTTTTGGAAAGTTGTTTCTCGTCTGCTTGTGCTGTTCTGGTTTGTTATTTTAGGGCATAAGCATGAACGCCTTTAGGGTGTCTTCCCCTGGGAAAACACTTCTCTCGGCGGGCTTAGGCTCGAAGTTTGAATCTGGTTCCTTGCTGTCCTCCGGGTGGCATGGTGCCAACCCCTCGGCAAGCTCGGTGGGAGCCTCTCCAAGCAGTTTTCGGGGAGGGTCTCCCCGACGCCTTTAATACTGTTAGGGTATGACAAGGGTGCTGACTGCTTGGAGTGTTTTCTTCTTTGTTTCTTTTGCTCAGTGACGAACACCTCAAAGGAACAAATCATCACTGCGGTAGAGGCTGAATCTGCCCAGGAGCAAGGTTCCCCTGTTGCCGGCGCAAAGGAGAAAGCAAAAACTAAGGTGGCCGCGGCTAGCCCACCGACTATCAACAGTTCCATCTGGGAGATGGACCAGAAGCTGAACCTGTTCAGGAACTACGGCATGCTGGAGCTGTATTCCTCAGAGGCAGGCCTGAAGAACATCCCAGGCCTGATGTGGCACCGTCTGTCGGTGCTGGGTGAGTCTGCCAGCCAGAGTCACGAGGGTTTTGGTGCCTGGAGCTGGGCACACATAGTGTGTGGGGCACACTTGCCCCTAAGAAGTTATTTTGCCAACTTCTGCATGAAGGCGGGGATTGCCCCCTTCCAGTTGATTCCCCCCAGCTACAAGCTTCTAGCGGGGTGGTATATCTTTTGCAAGTCCCGGGACCTGGAGGCCCCTACCCCGGAGGAGGTGCTATACTTCTATGGGCTGAAGTCTCAACCCATGAGAGGTCATGCAGACAAGGTGGGGTTTTATAGGCTGGAGAGGTATCCGGACGTGATGTGTCCCACATGTCATACCGCGAGGGTTCCAGATCTCCGGGAGTACTGGTTCCTGACGACTGGCTTCCCATTGAAGAGGGTGCCAGCTCTGTCTTTGGACTTCAAAGTCCTTGGTAAGTGCTCCTTCCTTTCTTTTCTAACTTTGTTTCTTCACGTTTGGTTTGCCTTCCGGGAGGATCTCTAACACTCGTGTTTGGATTTTGCAGAAGCCGTCCCGCGGACACCTCGCTGTGCGGAGATGATAAGGAGGTCAAACTTCTACGAGGGGCTCTCGGAGGAAGAGCTGAAGGGGGAAGGACTTGTGACCACCGAATCTTTGAGGGAGTATGGGCTACTCGCCTCTTTCCAAAATATTGAGCCAGTGAGTGGCAGGGGGCAAAGTCAGGTGTCAGCTGACGTCCGGGAGCAGATTTCCCTGAAGCTGTCCAAGGTGATCTGCCAGGCGGCCCAGGACGAGAATAATTTATCCCTCAGTTGGGCGGAGAGGTTCCCCGACCCCCAGTCGGAGGAAGAAGAAATCGAGGCTCGCCACGCCGCAGCTTACCCCAATGAAGGGACTCCGGGAGCCGGTACCTCCGGGAAAGGTAAGACTAGCTTTCGATTGATCCACACCCCCAACCTGTCTGAGGTTTCCCGAACTTCTCAGATGGGGTTCGATCCCCGCTTCCTTAGGCTAGATCCACGTAGGATACCCTTTGACAGATATTGCGATAGGGTAGATGAGCTCCTCGGGTGTTTGAGTGACGGTAGTCTGCCAGAAGGTGTCACCATGGTTGACCCTTCTTCCCTCAGCATGTTATTCCCGGACTTCGAGGAGTACGGGAGCTTCCTGGAGCAGGAAGCGGTGTCTTGTTTTGCTCGGGGAAGGCCATCCACGTTTCTCGTGCATGGTCGTCCCTTTCAAACTTTTCTCTTGTTTGTTTCTTGTTCCCTGCTGGTGCACTTGTTTGTGCTTTTATGTTGTTGCTTGTTTTGTTTTCTGCTTATCTTTTTTCACATCGCTTGCGGGTTGGTTAACCTTGCTTCGTACATTTCTTGCAGAACATCCCGAAGCAAAGATGTTGGGGAGAGCTACCTCACTTATCAAGAAGGCCGCCACTAGCCAAGACCCGTCCAAGGGGAAAGGACGAAAGGCCAGAGCTGGTAGGGGAGGTAAAGCTGCCACACCCAAGAAGACAAGTGGCGAGGCGCAAGTGTCTCCGGTGGTCGAGAGGCCTCATGTCAAGGGGCCTTCCGAGACCATGGTGGTCTCGAGTAGTAGCAGCGAGGGGGAAGGTCTTGTGTTCCCCGCGAAGATGACCGGGGTGAGCAAGCGCCCCGGAGGAGAGGCTGAGGGCGACAAGAAGAAACGCCTTAGACATTCTCCTCCCGGAGGTGATGGAGACCTCCGGGCTGCGCGCAGTCCCTGCCAGACTACCCCCACCCAGCGGCAACCACAACCCCAACAGCAAAAGCAACAACAACAACAACAAAGACAACCAACACCGCCATAGCAGCAGCAAAAACAACAGCAACATCAGCAGCAACAACAAACCGGGGTGGTAGTGTCTTCGCTACCGTCCCTAACACCCCGTCTACCTCCTCCTCCAGTCCAAAGGGAGTCCACCCTTTCGGGGTCTCCTTCTTCTCCTTCTCTTCCACTTTCTCAACAAACAAGCCTTCCTCAGCCTGGCCTGAAGTTCTACTTCCCTCAGAAACCAACCCGTTTCCCCGCTGCCCTCCTGGAGGGTGTAAGACGGGCTGATAATTTTTTGAGGAGGCGGTTGGAGGCCGAGAAGGCTGTTATTCAGGGAAGGGCAGACAACCTGTCTGCCGTGAAGAGAGCTGAGCTGGCAGAAGGGGTGAGATCCCGAAAGGGTGGACTTTCTTTGGACTGGAGGAGGAGGTAGACGGGGTATTAGGGACGGTAGCGAAGACACTACCGCCCCGGTTTGTTGTTGCTGCTGATGTTGCTGTTGTTTTTGCTGCTGCTGTGGCGGTGTTGGTTGTCTTTGTTGTTGTTGTTGTTGTTGTTGTTGTGTTCTGGGATCATTTATCTTAGTACATTTGGTTCTGCTTAACTCATTCTGTTGTCTTTCCTTGCAGGCCTCTCTCATCGCGGAACGCTCGTTCCGGGAGGTGGGTGCAGTTCTGGTTCAGCTGGAGGAGAGCCAGGTGGCTTGCCAGGCCTTGGAGGCGGAGAAGCAGAAACTGACCCAACAGGTCGAGAGCATAAAGGGGGAGGCTGTGGAGAAGATTAACCAGGCCCGGCGCAAGGCTGAAGAAGAGGCGGACAAGAAATATCTTGCCAAATATCAAGAGTACCGGGCCAGCGCGGAGAATGAGTTCAAGCAGCAGTCGGATGACTTGAAGGCCAAAAACTCCAAGCTCGAGGAAGAGCTATCCCAGGCCAGGGAGGAGAAGGATACCCTGGATGCCCGCTTGCAATCGAAAAATAATCTCCTCCTTAAGCGGAACGAGGAATATGCCACTCTTCAGAATAGGCTGCACGAGGAGGAGCAAGATCATAAGAGGAGCAAGGATCTCGTGTCTATGCAGGAGTTGGGGCTCGCTGAGAAGGATAAACAGATTGCAGCCTTGCAATTCACTGTCAGGGGGCATGTGACCGAGAAGCAATCCTTGCTGGATCAAAATAAGGTGCAGCGCAAGGAGATTGATTCCCTTAAGGGAGAGCGGGATGCATCCAAGGCCGAGCTGGAAAAACTGAGGGCTCAATTGGTTGTCGCGGAGGCAAAGCTGGCGACCTCTGAGGCGGAGTGCTTGAAGGAGAAGGAAGATGCCGAGGTGGTGCTGAATAGAACGATTAATCTATCTCACGTGGTCCTCATGCACCAACTTTGGAAAATAAACCCGGAGGTAGCAGGCTACTTGGGAGAGGACGCCGCCGCCATGAGGGAAAAGATACAGGTGTGGGATCAAAGCCCAGAGGTGTACGTCCAGACTTATAACATCGACGAGCCTACTGGAGCCCCTGAGGCAGAAGATCTCGAAGAGGCGGGGACCTCTGATCCTGCCAGTGATGAAGTTCCACCTTCCAACGAGCCGACTCCGCCAGCCCCAGTTGAAACCGCTGTCTCCGAGGCCCCGGTCGTGGAAGCCGCTGCCACCCCCAGTGCTTGAAGGGGTCTTATCCTTTGTGTATATATAATTTTTTTTTTTTTTTTTATTTTTTATTTTATTTTCCTTTGGGGCGAAGCTCCCTGTACTCTTTTTTAATTGCGGGAACATTACAGATGCCCGGTCCGCAGGGCCTTCATTGTAATAATTGTAGAATTCTTCTTTCCTTTTCTGCTGAGTTCCTTGTTTAGTTTTGTGCTTAGGGTAGAGACTTTTATACGGTAGAAACTGCTGTAGGGGCGCATGAGGTTTTGGTTCCAACGGCCAGAACCTATGCATTTCTAACTTGAAGCTCCAACGGCTTATGTCTTTTCCCACGTAGTTTCTGGGTTACGGAGGGTTCTTGGTTCCAACGGCCAGACTCCTTCTTTCATCGTACTCAGCTTTCCTAAGGTAAATAGCCAATCCCGGGACTTGTAGTTATACCGTTCGCTGGGATGGCTAAGGTGACCCGTTCCATCTCCCCATCGCGATCTTTACAAAGCTTGCGAGGCAAACACTTAATACGATTCCGC
Source organism: Humulus lupulus (assembly GCF_963169125.1). NCBI lineage: Eukaryota > Viridiplantae > Streptophyta > Magnoliopsida > Rosales > Cannabaceae > Humulus > Humulus lupulus. The sequence continues at coordinate 181,353,746 of NC_084800.1, read as the reverse complement.
GGGATGGTGCCGGAACGGGAGTTCTTTTGGTGAGCGTCGCTAGACTTAGGGCTAGATCTTTGCGAAGCAAAACTAACTGTCGTTGCGGACCTCACTGTGGCCGACTTCAGGGACTTGGCATGAAGCCTTGCGAGGCAAGGTTCATTGCGGTCGGGGAAATCGTCATGCCTACCATGTGCGATCCTGGAGCAGGGGCTATGCGAAGCAAGGCCTGCTGTAATTGGGGGATCGATTATATCTGCTTCCAGAGCTGAAGCTTGCGAAGCGAAGCTTGCAGTGGTCGAGGAGCTCGCCATGCATTATTTTGTGAGACCCGGAGCTGAAGCCTGCGAAGCAAAGCTTACAGCGGTCGCGGATCTTGCCATCTTTCGCCTTGCGGGACCCGGAGCTGGAGCTTGCGAAGCAAAGCTTTCAGCGGTCGCGGATCTTGCCATGCATTACTTTATGAGACCTGGAGCTGAAGCTTGCGAAGCAAAGCTTTACAGCGGTCGCGGAGTATTCTGCGAAGGACTTGTCAGGAAGTTGGGGGTGTTTTCGGCGTAGCTCTCTGAATGTGCCTCAACCCCCAGTCCTGTTCATCGCTGGGCTACACAGGAGATAATTTTCATGATGCATAATGGCAGACATTTTCATGGCAATTTTCACATAACCACATAATGCACACATGACACGTAATGCAAATATGTTCATGGCAACAAATCAACCTAAGCTTAACAATTTAAAATTTTCAAACACAATGCTAACGCATAAGTGGTGTTCTCTGTATGTTTTGTTCAAGGGGCGTATGGCTATGCCTTAGCCATGTATACCCCCCCAAGTGAGCGTGGGGTCCGGACGTCTCCGGACCGCATGGTCACTTGTTAAAACGCAGCTTGGAACAAAGGGATAAAAAATGCAGTAAAAGCAGAGTGAATCTCTCCGTGTTTTATTATATTAGCCTGTTAGGCATGTGTTTTACAGCTGGGAGGATTATCTCCATATTTTACATTTTTGCTACGTCCACCAAGGACTTTCGACTAGATAGTCCGGGGCCTACTGATAGTAACGGCGGAGGTGCTCCGCGTTCCAGGCGCGCGGGACTTTAGATCCGTCGAGTCTCTTTAAGTGATACGTCCCATGGCCCACTTTTTCTTGGACTTCATAGGGGCCTTCCCAGTTGGGTCCGAGGACTCCCACTCCCGGATCCTGCGTAGCAGGAAATACTCTCCGTAGGACAAGGTCCCCAACTTCGAATGTACGGCTCTTGACTCTTGTGTTGAAGTGTCGGGCTATCTTGCCTTGGTACATTTTGAGTTGGACCTGTGACTGCTCCCGGAGCTCTTCGATCATGTCCAGGGACTCCTGGAGAAGGGCGTGGTTCCGGGTAGGGTCGTAGGTGTCCTGCCTGTGAGAGGGGATCATAGTTTCTACTGGGATGACGGCCTCGCAACTGAAGGTCATGGAATAAGGTGTGTGCCCCGTCGAAGTTCTCTCTGTTGTGCGATAGGCCCAAAGTACTCGCGGAAGCTCTTCCGGCCAGTGAGCCTTGCATGCTTGGAGTTTTTTCTTCAACGTGGTCTTTAAGATTTTGTTTACTGCTTCCACTTGCCCATTAGCTTGAGGTCTGGCGACTACGGAAAAGCTTTTGATGATTCCATGCGAAGCACAGAAGTCCGTGAAATGCTCACTATCAAATTGCTTCCCGTTGTCGGACACAATTTTTCATGGAAGCCCGAAACGACACACTATATTCTTGATGACAAAGTCCAGTGCTTTCTTAGACGTGACCGTGTTCATAGGTTCAGCTTCAGCCCATTTGGTGAAGTAGTCTACCGCGACTATGGCATACTTCACTCCACCCCTTCCAGTTGGAAGGGAACCTACTAGGTCAATGCCCCAAACGGCGAACGGCCAGGGGCTGGTCATTAAGGTAATTTCTGTAGGCGGCGCTCGCGGAACCTTGGCGTACCTCTGGCACTGCTCACATTTTCTGACATAATCCACACAATCCTTCTTCATGGTGGGCCAGAAGTATCCTTGACGAAGGATCTTTTTGGAGAGGCTCAGCCCGGAGGTATGGTCGCCACAGAAGCCTCCGTGAATCTCATGGATGATGGTGCTGATTTCGGTTCCGGCAACACACCTAAGGAAGGGTATGGACAACCCCCTATGGTAAAGCTTTCCATCCATAACCACGTATCGGGGAGCTTGATATTGGAGCTTTCTTGCGTCAGCTTTATCAGTGGGGAGCTCTCCGGTGGTGAGAAATCTGAGGATGGGTCCTATCCAGGAATGGGAATGGTCGATGATGGCATTTACCCTCTGTGTCTCAGTACTAGGTGCTTCTAAGTGCCTGATGGGCACTAGGCCATATTGTTCAATCTCCGGGTCTGTTGCAAGCTTGGCCAGTGTGTCCGCGAGTGAATTCTGGGCCCGGGGGACCTGGCGGATTTGGTAGCCTTTGAAATGTTGCAGGAGGCCGCGGGAGAGAGACACGTAGGCAGCCATTTTTTCGCCTTTCGTCTGGTATTCTCCGGATATTTGGTTTACCACAAGTAGGGAGTCGCTGTATACTTCGAATTTTTGGGCTCCGACTTCCCTGGCCAGTTGTAATCCAGCTAGCATGGCTTCGTGTTCTGCCTCGTTGTTGGATGCTGGGAACGTGAAACGGATGGCGCTCTGGAGCTGATGTCCTTGGGGAGAAATTAGGATAACCCCTGCTCCAGCTCCTTTTTCATTTGAGGCTCCGTCTACATAGACCTTCCATGTGGGAAGTTCCGGGACAGGATCTTCCGGGAGGTCATTCATTCCTGAGCATTCCACAATAAAGTCCGCGAGAGCTTGACCTTTTATGGAAACACGTGGCTAGTAGTGGATGTAAAACTGGCTCAGTTCCATGGCCCATTTAAGTAATCTGCCAGAAGACTCGGGCTTCTGCAAGACTTGCTGGAGAGGGTGGTTGGTGAGTACTCTGATGGTGTGCACCTTGAAATAGGGCCTTAGCTTCCGCGAAGCGATTAGCAAGCAGAGGGAGAGTTTCTCGATCATTGAATATCTGGACTCGGCGTCCAGTAACTTCTTTCTCACGTAATACACAGGGAGCTGGAGACGGCCGTCGTCCCGGGCGAGAGCGGCACTCACAGCATGCTTTGTCACAGCTAAGTACAAGAACAACGCCTCTCCTTCGACAGGTTTGGACAGAATGGGAGCTCGATTTAGATGTTCCTTGAGGTGTTGGAAGGCTGCTTCGCATTCGGGGGTCCACTCGAACCTCTTGTTTCCTCGCAACACATTGAAGAAGGGGACACATTTGTCAGTGGCCTTAGATACGAAGCGGCTGAGAGCAGCTATCCTTCCGGTAACGCTTTGGACATCCTTATGCTTTCGGGGAGAAGGCATATCTATGAACGCCTTAATTTTCTCAGGGTTGGCCTCCACTCCGCGGGAGCTGACAATGAAACCGAGGAACTTCCCAGACGAGACCCCGAAAGTACATTTCTTCGGATTCAGTTTCATTCCGTACTTTCGGATCACGGTGAAAGCTTCCTCAAGGTCGTCACTGTGGTCCTCGGAGGTCTTGGATTTTACCAACATGTCGTCTACATACACCTCCATGTTCCTCCCCAGCTGGTCCTTGAACATCCTGTTTACTAGACGCTGGTATGTCGCCCCAGCATTCTTCAAACCGAAAGGCATGACCACGCAACAGTAGACACCCTTGTCCGTGAGGAAGCTGGTGTGTTCCTGGTCCGCGACATGCATCTTGATCTGGTTGTATCCGGAGTATGCATCCATGAAGGATAAGAGTTCATACCTGGAAGTAGCGTCTACCATTTGATCGATTCGCGGAAGAGGGAAACAGTCTTTTGGGCAGGCTTTGTTCAGGTCCGTGAAGTCAATACACATTCTCCAGGACCCATTGGGTTTCAGGACCAGAACCGGGTTGGCCAACCACATGGGATAGAGTGACTCCTGGAGAAAGCCTATGGACATCAGCTTGTCCACTTCAGCTTTGACTGCTTCGGCCCTCACTGGGTCTAACGGCCTCCTCTTTTGGTGAACTGGAGTTGCAGATGGGTCTATGTTGAGTGCGTGGCACGCAACATTAGGATTAATCTCCGTCATATCAGCGTGGCACCATGCCAGGATATCCTGATTATTCTTCACAGTGGCCACGATCTTTTCTCGAATGGCCGATGGAAGGTTTTTCCCCACCTGAATGACTTTGGTGGGATCTCCCGAGTTGAGGATCACCTCTTCGACTTCCTCCATCGGCTCTATCGCCCTCTCGACCCCCACTCTAGGGTCGAGTTCGTCAACGTATGCCCCTTGGGCACCCCCAGTTTCTGGTAAATTCTCCGCCAAAGGAGCGGCAACAATCGCCTCCTGGACCGTGTAGACGGATCGGACGGAGACGTTATAACAGCTTCGTGCACTTCGTTGGTCTCCCCGGAGGGCGCCGATACGCCCGTTGTCGCATGGAAACTTCAAGCATAAGTGGCGTATCGAGGTTACGGCCCCAAAATCGATAAGGACCGGTCGGCCTAGGATGGCATTATACGCCATGGGGCAGTCGACCACCACGAATGTGCAGTGCTTGAAGGCACAAGCGTTGCGGTCTTCTCTGAGGGTGACTGGAAGTTGAATTTTGCCTAAGGGCATGAGTGCATCCCCATTGAACCCCTGAAGCTGGATGGGGCATGGGGTCAGATCTGTCTCGGTTAATCCGATCGCGTGGAAGGCAGCTTTGAAGAGGATGTTTACGGAGCTTCCATTATCGACTAGGATCCGTGACACCTTCTTATTGGCGATCTGGGCTTCCACGACGAGGGGATCGTTGTGGGGGAAGTGCACATGTCGGGCGTCATCTTCCGTGAAGGTGATGGGAAGATCCATCATTCGGGGACGCTGAGCAGGTGACTGAACCATGGCGCACATCTCCTCGGTTGGTTCTAACTCCCTCAAGTACCTTTTCTGGGAGTTGCGAGTGCTTCCGGCAAGGTGCGGTCCTCCGGAAATGGTGGCTACGTGTCCGTCAACGGATGGCGGAGCAAGGCGAGGCGGATATGGGTTTCCGGGTCCTGGAGCCAACATGGAAATGGGTGCCGGAGAGGTCGGAGCAGGAAGCGCTGGGAACTGAGATCCAGGAGCTTGGGGGTGACCGGCTCCAGGAGCGCTAGCGGTTCCCCTCTGTCCCGGAGAGTACGCAGCTCCGTGAACTACTCCCTGTCCGGGATAGATTATGGGTATCCTCACCCATTGACCGAGGTGTCCCGCTCTTGCCAGGGACTCGATCTCATCCTTCAGCTGAAGGCATTCGTTTGTGGTGTGCCCCACGTCTCCGTGGAACTCACACCTCTTATTGGAGTCTCGCGGACGCCTTCCTCCGTGAGACACTTTCGGGGGCTTCCTGTAGTTGACCATATTACAGGTCGCCCGATAGACATTCTCTCGTGAGTCTATCAAACTGGTGTACTCCATGAACTTGGGCTCATAGTCCTTCCGGGGTTTCTTTGAATGGTCCCCCCGGTTGGAGTTTCTTCCGCCTTGTTTATTCCGCGATTGGCTCAGATTTTGTTCTGGGCCTTCCGCTTGCGGTTGCGACGGGCTGGGAGCGATACTACATTTGGTTTGTACAGCTCCGTACCCAAAGAAATGGGTTTGACTCGGCGTCTGAGCAGACGCGGAAGGCCCATACACGCTTGGAGTGAACTGGGCTCCTGGAAATGTGAGGGCTGGTGCGGGAGCTTGCGAAGCAAAGCTCGGTGCAGTCACGGAGGGCGTCGGAGCTGGGGGAACTCCAAAGGCCTGTTGGTAGGCATCCTCAAGGTTGATGATTCCCTGAGCTTTTGACATGAATTCGGACAGAGTTTCTGCCCGTCTCCTTTGCATTTCCCCCCATAGCAGGGAGCCGACGGTAAGCCCCGATTGAAGGGCGATCAGCTTCATGTCATCGCTGACCTTGGTCTTAGCAGCAGCTTCCATCATTCTTTGAATGAAAGCTTTGAGGCTCTCATTGGGTAGCTGCTTGATGTTGGTTAAGGAACCAACCTCCATGTCGTGGTCCTGGGCAGCAATGAACTGCCTCCTGAACGCGGACTGTAGCTCCTTCCAACTGTGGATGGATCCGGGAGCTAATCTTTTCCACCAGTCCTCCGCAGACTTGGTAAGGGTGAGTGAGAAGCACATGCATTTGGCATCCTCACTGACGCGCGCCACTTGCATCATCTTGTTGTATTTAGCTAGATGGGTGCGCGGGTCTGTCCTCCCCTCATATAATTCTATATGAGGCATTTTGAAGTTCTCCGGGAGGGGCGTTTCCACGATCCTCCAAATACATGGTTCCGGGTCTTCCTCCTCAGAGTCTGACAGGGCCCCACTTTGCTTCCGGACCAGCTTGGTCAAGGCAGCGATCTGTTCCTCGAGCCTCTTTGTATCGCTCTCCGGGAGGTCACGTCCCCGGAGCTCGTCGTTGAGATGATTTCGCAGGTCATCTCCGCGAGTCCGGGCCTTTTCTCCTTTGGCCTTTTCATACTTGGCCTCCAACCTTCTTCTTAGGTCCACCGTGGACCAGCTATCTTCGGAGTGCGTATCCGCAGCCCGACCGTCCTGGTTGACGGAATCACTGGGGCGGTTGTTCCTTCCCCTAGGCCTGGGTGCCTTAGCACCGGGCCCTTTAGGCACAGAGTGCCCCCTTGGGGCTGAAGGACGTCTGGGCTTAGGAGCGCCAGAGACCTTCTGCGCACAGGGGGGGGGGCAGTCGACCTGGTGATTCACGCCTTTAGGAGGTGCAGGGGCGTTAGTGCGCACAGGCTCCCCAACTTTTTCTTTGCCCTTGTTAGGGGCGGCTTTGGATGGTCCAGCAGCGGCTGGATCCGGCATGGTGGCATCAGCACCACCTAAAACAGAGGCGTCCTCGTCCGAGTCGCCTAGATCTCCGAACTTTCTTTGGAGGCGCTCCATCATGCGCTGCATTTTTTCGGAGACGCGCTCCTGCTCAGCAAGCTTGGCCTTAGTGGCCACCAGTTCTTCGGCTACTTGGACCAGTTCTGGATCCTTCTCGTAGTAGTAGCCGTCTTTGTAGTAACCGTCTCGGACATACTCTTCTTCGTTTTCTAAGTATGTCGTATCTTCAGTACTGACCCGATCCTGGCGGGATGTCGGGTCTTCACCTTGGTAGTCCGAGTCGTGGGTACTTTCTCCTTCGGTCTGGGCTGCCGAGGGTTCGTTTTGTACCGCATCTTCCATCATAGTATTGGGGTTGACCCTAGCATTCTTGTCAATCGCGGATTTTCTCGTAGTCACCATCTTTTCAGTACGGAGTGAATACAAAAAACGTACACAGAAAAAGAGCTGACTAACAACTCCCTACAGCTCTCAATGAAAGCACCAAAATGTTTACCGAGTTTTTCGGAAACGAATACAAACAAAATAATAAAAATATAAGAACTGTAGAAGTGCAGAAATATAAATAGACAAACAGGTTTTTTACGTGGTTCAGGCGTTAACGAGCCCTAGTCCACGAGTCGATGTTATTATACTTGTAGAGAATTACAGTAAAATGGCTGGTGTACAAGAACCTCACCAACTCACAATGTTTCTCTCGGGTTCTCTTGAAGAAGATGAAGCTAGAGAGATTTTTGGCAGAGTTCTTGCTCTGTCCTTTCTTGGCCTTCCCCCTATCGTAAAATGAGGAGGTCTTTATAGCTAGGGTTTTGGATTAGGGTTTTACTCTGCCCCTATGAGTCTTAATTACACCAGCCATAAATAGGGGATACAATTACCGTAGTAGCATGGCTACAAGGCTCTACGTAGGTATAATTACATGAAAATATGGGGAATGTCAAAAGGTAGCTGTCTTTTCCAGGCCGTCAGCGGAACAGTAGGCGAAAAGGCACTTTTAGGCGTGGTGGGATGTGTGCGGCCTCGACCTGTCAGGAGGGATCCTGTGTCAGGTGAGTATCATTCCAACTATGCCTCCTCCGTGACTCGACCGCTTGGTCTTCTTCCGTGCGAGGCACGGAACTGTATCCGCGAAGGTAACCTAAAGTGCTTCTCCTGGAAGGACCTTCCCCGAAGGATATCCCTTCGGGAGTCCGGGAGAATTGACGAGCTTCCGGGTCGTGGTTGCTTGAAAGAGTGTGCTAGACACTAAACGGGAGAGGCGAAGCCTTTCTGTCCATCCGCGAGCCCTGGTCACCCTTCGTGAAAGATTTTGATAATTCTGCTTCCCCGAGGCTATCCATCTAAACGCTATCCGGAAATCTGGATAACAGGCATAAAACCTGTAACAACCTGGTTACTCCAAGACCGTTACTGTGAACTTTGAACCGTGCTTAACACGCTAATCGAGTTCTTTGGTTATAAATGTGCATCTAGGTGTCATTAATAGGTTAAGGTGAAAAACCAATAAAAAAGAAAGGATATATTTTATATAAACATAAAACTGTTCATGGGCTCGTAAAAACGTTTACAAGTTATTTACAATCCAAAATGGTCATTACAGTTTAAAATTTACAACTTGCCGACCTAAGCGGAAAAAATAGGATAAACCCCCTAGTTCCTCTGAGGAACTCCTTGGCCGTGGTGATCAAGCGGCCGCATATGTACACATCACAACCTAAGCTCTCCACTCAAGGCTGGGTGAGCTTTTATTTCCCTTTACTTGCACCACATAGCACCCATGAGCCAAAGCCAAGCAAGAAAACTCAAAATTGCATATAAATATTATCAAATGATGATCATTATAATCATACAAAGCTTATAGCCCTGAACAAATGAGTGAATATCACTTTGTGGTTCCATTAACCATGATGGGGCGTATAGCTCTAATCAGATGAATGATTTAATACTTGAGGTTCTGGTAAACCATAATGAGTGACTGGAGAGCAAGTCACTATGGGGCTCAGCACCCACAACCATGTGACAATCCAGTCACCTGGACCTTCTGGCCTTGGCTCCAATCAAATGAGTGATTGTTGGGTAAGTCACATCGGGCTCAACACCCATAGCCATGTGATGAAGCAGTCACCTGGGATTTCTGGCCCTGGCTCTAAGTGACTAGCCATAGGCTAGACAAGCGCTTTTAGTTTTCATCGAACTTGAGGTCGGTCCGACATTAATGCTCATTTGAGTCATTCAATGCAGATGTCGATTAGATCTAATCTTTGTCAGCTAGCGTTAAACACGCTAAGACCGTTCTTGATTTATCAGTCAATACCATGTGACCAGTGCTCAGTACTATTGCCGAACTTGACTAATGAGTCACAGCTTCACAGTTAATATTAACACCATTGCCAATTATGACTATTTAGTCAGTGCCATGCAGAAGTGAGCAAGATTTGCTAAGCATTCGATATGCAACCAATGTCCACATTTAAACACTCAACATGCCTCATGAATAACCATGCATCTCACATATGGGGTGCAGTTTTCTTACCTCTGGTTCGAGCGATAATTAATAAAAGAACGACCCTTGAGAACAATCAACCTTTTAGTTCTTTGATGGTCACCTGGTCATAACGAATTATGGGATTCCATCAATAAAATGAAGAACAAAGGTTCCCGGACCAAAACCTAGCCTCCGGGACATCGAATCCTACAAAATCGGGTAGTAGGAATGATCCCGAGGCCAAAGGTTTGAATCCCCAAGCCAAAAACACACTTTTGGCCAAAATGCCACTAAGGGCCGCGACGTTACCACACCATGCCGCAGCCCGCCTCCTCAACCAGAAGCGGCCACACACTCATTCCCCAACACGGGCCGCAACCCTCCTTCTCCATGCCGCGGCCCAACGGCCCAACAACTTCTCCATTCCTCTTCAATGAGCTTGGGCCGCGGTGCTCTAGAACAGAGTTGCGAACCCACCTAAAACTCAGCCAAAAACCCCTGTTTTTCCCCTTCGAACTCATTTCAAAACCCCATAAAATCTCTCCCAATATCACAAAGCAAAGCCACCAACTATTACCACAACTTATCTACCATATAAGCATCAAAACCTAAGCCTTACACCAATCAAAACTTCATCAAATTCCCCATTTTAATGATCAAAACTCCAAACCTTAAAACCAGCACAAAAATAGAGCAAGGAACTATAAAATGGAACTAAAACCTTACCTTAAGCTTAGGTTGAATCCTCTTCAATGGCTGAACACTAGCCTAAGACCTCAAGCTTCAATCTCCAAGTTTGAATCCCCAAACTTGCTTCAAAATTCAAAGGAAGGAGAAGAGAAAGATGATGATCGTGAGGGTGATAGACAAAGCTCTGTTTTGGCTAACCTTCCACAACCTTCAGCTTAAATATAGGCTAGGTCAAATGACCAAAGTACCCCCCATACTAAATTCATCCTTTAACAGCCCCCAATGGCATAACCGCCCTTTCTCGCCTATCTCGTTAATCATAATTAACACTCTCCAATTCCCGTTATTCTCAAATACTAATAAAATCATATCCCATTACCCTTTAATTCCCGGTAATGCTCTAATCATCAAATCACCCCGAGCCCCGAACTTAAACCTGTTTTGATCAAACCGCTAACTTACATTCAATGATCGTCTCATGCCGAATGGATCGAAAAAATCCACATTATTATGTGGCCTCAAAAATGATTCACCAACATGCATGAAAATACACAATTACGCCCTCAACGGGCCAAATTACCAAAATGCCCCTATAATGAAATGTGGACCCACATGCATACATTTAACATCATATTATAATATAAATCACATAAACATGCACGTAATCATTTAATGACATAATAAATCAATTATGGACCTCCCGACCTACTAATCCAACCATTAAACCGCATTAGGGATTTTAGGGCATTACAAAACCCCAACAATAAAACCTCTCACAATAAATGTGGGACTAATATCCCATTTGATTTTTCTATTCAACACAAAAAAATTCTAACATAGTTTTTACACACCTAAAGGAGATATAATGGCTAAGTAAGCAATGAGTTTTTTTCTCAATCTTTCTCTTGATATTAAACCAAACAGAATTGTATAGGAGAAGTCTAAGAAGTTGAGGCTCTATATCTTATTTGAGTGGAACTACTACTGTTGTTCTTATCAATGGTTTTCACACACCTGAAGGAGACAAAATGGCTAAGTAAGCAATAACTTTTTGTCAATCTTTCTCTTGATATTAAAAAAAACATAACTAGGCACGGTTCAACGAGTTAAATGATTGAGTACTCATTTCTATGATTAAAGTTCACAGAAATATCATTTACAAGGAACTTAGTGGTATTTAAGGATAAAATACAACGAAGGGTAAAACTGTATTTTATACCCGAATCAGTTGTAGATCGTCTATAGAGGATTGAATGACAAATTATGGTTGTAACAATGGATAACATATTTACTTTAAGTGTAAAGTGTTCTATGAGTTCAAGAGTGCAATTCCGAATCTTTAGTGGAGTCGCGAAGAATTAATAAGGTAGTGAAATTATTCGATAATAATTTTGCTGTAACTTATTCGGGCTTGAATTCATGGGTCCATGGTCTCCACAATGATTTTGATTAAATCATCTAGATAGTCTCAAATAATTGATTTAATTATCAATTAGGATTGTCAAAATTGTTTTGTGTCAATTTTGGACAGTTTTACTTAGATGTGGAATTTAGAGAAGAAAAGAGAAATTCGAGCAAATTTATTAATTATGAAAAATTAGTGTCAAATTTATAAATAATGTTAAATCAATATTCAAATTATAATTAGTTGATTTGAATAAATGACTTAATTAATTAATTAATTATTGTTTAAATATATTTATAATTATATATATAAAGTTTTAATAAAACTTTAAAGATTTGGTAATATACGAAATTAGTGTATATAATATATATGATATTATATTTATTTAATTAATTAATAAGAGTTTTGTTTTAATTATTTAATTAAATTGAATTAACCCTAAAGTGTTGCTATAAATAGGTACTTAACTCTAGGGTTTTGAAATATGAAAGTAGTGAAGTGAAAAAAGAAAAAACATAGACTCACGAGACCTATTGTAGCCACTCATATCCTTTCTTTTCTTCTCTATAATTTTCCTATCTCATGTGTTGAGGATTGCCCATTCTAGTCCAGGTGATCAAAGGAAATTGTTGAAGATTGTGTAGTTTGAAGATCCAATTCACTCTCTTGTCATTACTCTGGGACAGAAAAGAACAAGGGTTAGAGAGAGTGAAGGAAGGAGCCTCAATATCTGTTGTGTAAAAGTAAGATTCTTAAACTCTGTTATTTGATTTACTTAATGAAATTCATTAGAAACATGTTTCTAGGTTGTTTTATATGTTAATTTGTTTAATATATGAGACATACATGAAAATATTTATGATCATGTAAAATGTATTCCCAACATATGTGTGTTGAGTGTTGTATTATTAGTATTGTGTGTTGTATTTGGTGTTGCCCTGCTCTATCTGTTTTAGTGGACTAGATTAGTGGATTTTAAGCCCACTTAGTTGTTAATCATTATATTGTATATATTTTTGTGCTCTATAGATTATGGTTATAGATCAAGTAGATGAAACTCCTTCGCCATCAGTACCACCACCACCACCACCTACCAATGAAAAAGAAACTCCTACAGATCAAGCTCATAGTAAAGCTAAAAGAAGGGATAAATAATAGAAAAACCTACCTTAGCTCAAAAAAAAAAAAAAATCAAAAGGGTCAAATATTTGGGAGCATTTCAAAAAATTTCCCCCAACTGATCCTAATGATAAAGAAGAGATACCCAAGCGCATTTGTAGTTATTGTAACAACGAGTTTTTTTTTTTGTGATAGTAGAAAGCATGAGGCTAGTCATTTATGGAATCACTTTAAGAATGTTTGTGAGTTTAGTCCGTATAAGGTTGATGAGAAAAAATAAAAGGTTTTAATTTTTCAGTCAGTGAATGGAGGGAAGGAGGGGGAAACAACTTTAGTCGGGTGGCTTATAACAAAGAGGCTTGTAGGCTTGCTCTATCAAAGTACATTGTCTTAGATGAATTGCATTTTAGACATGTTGAGGGGGAGGGTTTCCAACAATTTGTTAGAACCCTACAACTTAGGTTTGATATCCCTTCCAAGAAGACTGTTGCTAGGGATGTGTTGAAATTGTATGATGAGGACAAGGCGAATTTGAAAAATATTTGAATCATGAGAGGGTCTCCATTACCACTGATACATGGACTTCTATTCAGAATTTGAACTATATGGTCATCACGACGCATTGGGTTGACTCTGATTTCCACTATGAGAAAAGAATTATAATTTTTTTGCCAAGTGGAAGATCACAAGGAGAGGGGGGGGGGGGGGGGGGGGGGGGCTATTGGCAAATAGATTGAGACTTGTTTAAATGATTAGAGCATTTCAAAGTTGTTTCATATTCGGCGAACAACGCTTCTTCAAATGATGTTGCTATTTGGTATTTGAAGAGAAAGTTTAGAGAAAAGGAAAAAAAGTCTCATTTTAGATGATAATTTTTTAAATATGAGTTATTGTGCTCATATTGTAAACTTGATTGTCAGTAAATGACTAAAAGAGAAGCATGATTCAATTGCTAGCATTTAACTCTTTTTTTTATGAAAGTGTTGACTGATTTTTTTGTCAACTAACACAGCGTAACAAATGAAGAGTTGTTTTGTGTGTAAAATCCAAAGTGGAATCTTTGCTATGAATAGTAAACCAAAGAAAGAGAAATAAATGTGGTAATAAATGAAAGAGACACAAGTTTATAGTGGCTCAACCCCAAAAAGATGACCTACGTCCACTTTAGCCAGTAGTATTTATGATGAACTTTGAACCTACAAGAATAGTTACACTAAGTTTGCTTTTGTTTTTGAGGTAGTTACAACAATGGAGAGTAAGAGCTCTATAGAAGATGAACAATTACTGACTTAGTGACCAATCACTTTTGCATTTTTATTTGCAGTATTTATATCTTGATTCATGTGTGTTAGTTAGTTTATGTTTTAGAAAGTGTCATTAGGTTTCACTCGAGAACGAGTAAAAGTTAAGTTTGAGGGAGTTTGATAGATTAGTTTTTATAGTGTTTTAGAGAGTTTTTTTTAGAGAATTTTTGAGCTTATTTAGTAATGTTTGTGTAGTACGACACTTTTGTTGCTTGTGTTTGTTAATGTTTCAGGATCTATGGAAATATGGAAAAACGGACCAAGTTATGGTGTTTTTTTGGGTGATTCTGAGTTAGGAGACATATGCCAAAGATGATTGATGTTTGATCTGTGTTTGGGATTGAAAAGAAGAATTTTAGTGAAAAAAGGAAATTTGAGGCACGACGCTGAGCTTAAGGGCCCCGACACTGTGTTAGACAAAGACGACCAAATCCTGGGAAGTCGAGGGTCGCGACACCTACATGTTGAGCCGCAACGCTTTTGTTTGGGGATTTAGAGCTGCAACACACCACCTTAAGGGCCGCGACACACCACCTTAAGGGTCACAGTGCTTGTCGAGGCAGAGGCGAGATGAATTTCAACTTTTCAACACGGGCTGCAGCACTGCATTATAGGGCCGTGTCACTTCAGCCGGCTAGATTTCAAATTAGGGCATTTTAAGCAGGGGAAAAAGAAAAATTTTCACATTTAACACACAAGAAACTATATAAGCATCATTATGATGATTTTTGAAGAAAAAACCCTAAGGAGAGACTCAAGAAAACACTTTGTGGAGGCAAATGATTGAAGATCTACTAGTTTTTATTCTTCTTCTTCTTCTTCTTCTTTTGCTTTCTATTGTAGAGATGTCTATACTTAGTTTAATGGATTTGATTATGTTTATCATGAACCAATTTCTTATTTAGAGTGTTAATAAATTCTTCTTGAAACCTTATGATTATCTAAGGCAATTTTTATGAATTTCCTATCAATATTGTTATTTATTTGTCTTGTGTTTAATGTTTGTGAATGTTTGATCACCATTTGCACGATTTATATGATTTTAACCTGAGATCTGAGAAGTGAATGATAAATATGCTATAGTCAAATAGTCATAAATTTATATTGGACGAGAATACCCTTATGATTTGTGTAGCATAGGGATTACTTGTTTAATGCCTGCGATATGTTAATTTACCACAGAAATGTAGATATTTGCTTATTGTAGAGAGTTATAAGTCCTAGTAAGAATATAATTTACAGTTGTAATCTGCTATCATGATAGAGATAGGAATTCTTAAATTCAAATTAGAGAGGCATAGGTGGATAGTTGATGAAGTTAATAACCCTATATCTTTATCCATTGAATTAATATATTTATTATTAAGTTCTCTATTGTTCTGATTAATTGTTTATTTCTTTTAGTTTAGTAAATTCTATATTCATTATTCGTCAAATCAATTAGAAATAAAGATTGATCCTTGGTAATTAGTAACAATCTTCGTGGGAACGATCTCTACTTACTACTTTATTACCTGTTTACGATAACGTATACTTGCTTACATAATTTTCACAACAAGTTTTTGGTGTCGTTGCTGGAGGGGGGGGGGGGGGGGACTGTATTATTAATATCTGTTAGGAAAACTTATATAGGATCTTAATTATTTTCATGTAAATCATATATTAAACACATTAATATAAGACAACCTAGAACATGTTTCTACAATTGAATTTAAACAGAGATAATGATAAGAGCACTTACATTATACGCGGCAGAATGGATGAGTCCTTCCTTCAATTTCTCTAACCCTTGAATCCTTTCTGTCGTAGGGTATCACCAAGAAACTGAACCGATCTTCAAATTTCTTCACAGTCTTCCAAAGTATCCTTAGAATCACCTAGACTAGAGTGGGAAATTCTCAACACATGAGATAGATACAAAGAGAAGAGAATATTGACGCTTAAAAGGACTTATGCTGTAGAGAGAATTTAAAACCTAGAGCATTAAGAATAGAACTTATGATTGTCTCAATCATATGTTTTCAACTCTCACTTAGCATTCCTTTTATAGGCTCAATTAGGTCATTTTTTTATAAAAAAATCAATAAAATAATAGATAATATCAGCTATTAGGTCGAAATTATCATGGGCTTTAGGCCTGTGAAATTTCCCATTTAATTATAAGCACGTTGGACTTAAAATCAAGGACTTATTATTTTTTATTGATTTAATTAATCAAATATTATTTAAATCCTTTATCAAATTAATTATTTATAATTTGAACCTTGATTTGAATTTATTTATTAATTTAGACACCAATTTGTCTTAATTAAAAAATCTGCCCTAAAATCTATTTTCTTTTCTAAATTGTATAACTATGTGAAACTATCCAAAAGTGACCTGCTCTACTTTGATAATTCTAATTGATAATTAAATCAAGTAATTGAGGCTATCTAGATGATTTTATCCAAGGTACAGTGGGGACCATGGACCTATGAAATCAAGCTCCAATAAGCTATCATAAATTTAACAAATAAATTTACTAACTTATTAATTCCTCGTGACTCCACTAAAGACTCGGAATTGCACTCTTGAATTCATAGAATGCTCTATAAGCAATATAGATACGTTATTAATTATCCATTGTTACAACCATAATTTTTCACTCAATCCTCTATAGACGGTCTACGATGAGATGGGACTAAAATACCATTTTACCCCTGATTGTATTTTATCCTTAAAACACTTAGTTCCTTGTAAATGATATTTCAGTAAACTAATATTAATTACTGATATGAGATCTTTATCATTTAGCACCTTGAACCAAACTAAAAGGAAACCATCGTTTCACTTCTTCATCAGAAGCTATAGATGTTCATATCTATGATTAACACTCCCACTCAATTATACTACCGAGTTCCCAAGATGTAAGTATGGGCTAGTCCGTAGGGTAAGCTGGTAACGAACAAGTCAAAGAACTCAAATAATACAATCAGTTAGAATACTAACCACTCATATTTGAGATTGAATTGACTTATGGTCAACTATATGATGTGACTAGAGTAGACAATAACGGTATGTTTACTTATCCTATCAATTGTCAATATCGGTCCAGTCCGATGTAACAAATACATCCAATCTTATCTACTTTGCTAATGTTCTGGAAAGAACATAACATTGCGATGTGTAAGTAGATCATATCGTAGTTTGTTAAGTTAGTGTAAATCCTGTGCACTGACTAATCTTAGGACTAAATTATTTTGAACATATAATCATATATATATATTCCACTGTGATTATGTCATTATAAATGTGATTAGCTATATGCTCGGGATTTAATAGAATTTTATATTAAACAAATAATTATGATACTAAAACATGTGAGCAAAGTGATTGACCAAGTCAAAAATTAATTTATATTATTTTATTGATAATAAAATGAGACTACAAAGAAATTGTGTTTTAATTAGGGCATAAAACCCCAACAAACTCCCACTTGCACTAATTAAAACTAATGCCTTAAATCTACTAATCTCATTTCCTTGATATACTTATCAAATGTAGCTTCTGGTAGTGTCTTTGTAAATGGATCTGCAAGATTGTCTTCAGATGCAATCTTCACAACCTTCACATCTCCCCTGGCTACATATTCTTGAATTATGTGATACTTCCTTTCTGTATGCTTACTCCTCTTGTGACTTCGAGGTTCTTTCTAGTTTGCTTTTGCTCCTGTATTGTCACAAAACAACACAAGCGATTTATTCATATATGGAATAACACCAAGATCTGAATAAAAGTTCTTTAGTGAGACTACTTCCTTAGCTGCTTCAGACGCAACTATGTACTTAGCCTCCATGGTGGAATCTGAGTTCGCAGACTGTTTTACGCTTCTCCATATCATAGCTCCACCCCCAAGAGTAAACGCCATTTCAGAAGAAGACTTCCTGTCATCGACATCAGTCTGAAAATCTGAATCGATGTAGCCTACAGGGTTCAAAACACCACCCTTGTAGACTAACATATAATCCCTAGTTCACCTTAAATATATCAGAATATGCTGAACTGCTATCCAATGTTTCGGTCCTGGGTTTGACTGATACCTGCTCACTACTCCCACTGCATAGCAGATATATGGTCTAGTAAACAACATAACATACATTAGACTTCCAACTGTAGATGCGTAAGGAACTTTTCTCATTGCATCTTCCTCTTCAGGTGTCTGGGGAGACTGCTTCTTTGAAAGATACACCATTTCTTGGAATTTGTCATTAAGAAGTGTTCAAGCACTTTATCAATGTAAGTTGCTTGAGATAGAGCTAAGATTATGTTCTTTCTATCCCTAATGATCTGGATACCTAGAACATAATTTGCTTCAGCCAAATCCTTCATTTGGAATTGAGTGTTCAACCAATTCTTCACATCTGATAATTTCTTAATGTTAGGAACGAATTTCCTAATACGCAGCGGAATGGTGGTGTGGTTGGCCCAGTGTACAACAAAAATTTTGTAACATATTTAAACTACCTTTAAATATGCGGATCCATTAATATACATACATTAATCATAAGTAAGATACTAATAGAAATCATACCTCTTGAAGCCTATCAAGTGTCATTGCTATCTTTTCGTATTTAGAACGATCTTCCTATCCAAGTCGCTCCCACGTACTCACACCAAGATCTTCCAGAGCGTTCTCTACACCTCAAGAAATGTGTGGGCACTTAGAGAATGAAGAAGGATAGTTTATTTGTGATTCTACTTGATGTACTCAACTCATGAGATCAAGAGAATAGGCCTGAGAATTGGTTCTTTATTTTCAAGGAGAGAGAAAACTATCGTTCTATTTTTCACAAAGCGAAAATCTGAGTTGTCTCACACTCACTTCTCTTCTTTTGAATAATAATCTGATCAGTCATACTTAACAGAAAAAATTCAAAATTTAAAAATAAATATGTAACCATTTTACAATTTATTTTTAATTAATTAATTATTCCATTAATGAAAAAATCCAAAAACCAATTTTTTGAATTATCCATTAATTAATTAATTAAATAAATAAAATTGAAAATCCCATCCCTGAAAAATACTGTCCTACACGCCACACACAGTCCTGGACTGCGTGTGAACGTGTAGCTTCCTAATTTCTAGGGATATTGGTTTTTCAAATTTTATTTAATTATTTATTCAAATTACTTTGTCAGATAAGTTCCAACAACCTGATAACTAATTCAAATTTGAATTCAAATTAATTATTTATTTAATTAATTATCAAATATAATTAATAATTTGAATAAATATTAATCTTTTAAATTCAAATCTAATTTGAACTTATCAGATCATTATCTCCCACTCAAATAAATATATTTAATTAATTCTACCAATTAATTAAATCCAAAATTTTTGAAAATAAATATTTAATTTATCATAATTTCAAAAATTATAATTAATTAATTATTTAATTAAATTTCGAAAATTAATTTAATTATTTAGTATAATTTCGAAAATTATATAATAATTAAATATTAATTAATTTTGTTAACTACAACTAATTTGTAATTAATTAATTAATTACTATTATCATATAATTGCATATTTGGCCTGAAGAACAAGTTTCTTCTTAAATATGTCTTTAAACTATTTTCCATTCATATTAACTCTTACCTTGAAAAGTGTTGATAGAGCTGCTATGGGGACCTATGGACCTATAATTTCAAGCTCCAATAAATTTGAGATTATTAATTAAACTCTTTAATTAAATAATCTTAATTTATTAATCTCATGATTATTCCACTATAAATATGAGACTACACTCTT
This sequence comes from Humulus lupulus, assembly GCF_963169125.1. Classification (NCBI taxonomy): domain Eukaryota; kingdom Viridiplantae; phylum Streptophyta; class Magnoliopsida; order Rosales; family Cannabaceae; genus Humulus; species Humulus lupulus. The sequence continues at coordinate 181,334,065 of NC_084800.1, read as the reverse complement.
GTAATTATAGACATTTCATTTACTGAGTACTTTATAATCATAAAGCGTCCATTGATATAATCATTGCATACAACTTGACCCTCTAATAATGGTTCATAATTAATCGGGAATAAAATTACCGTTTTACTCTTTTAATTATCTCTTGTTTCCTTAAGTACCATTGACTCTACTAGTGAAGGTTAATTCATAACTAAATTATGAATTTGAGCTCAATAACCTTTCAGTCCCAAAAGTCAACCCTTAAGAGAACCATCATTCAATCTCTTGCGAGAATGCATAGATTCCATATCTGTATACTATGTCCCCAGCCATCTATATTAATGAGTTCCCAAAACAAAAGTTTCTAGCCTGATCAATCTAACAGACCCTAACAAGTGAATCAAAGAACTCATATAATATAAACAAGAGTTCATAGTAACTTCAGGATTAAGATCAATTTGTATATGATCATCAGTTGATATATTTAATTAATACTTCAAAACGGTATTTAACTAAGTATTAATAAACATATCTGGTCCAGTTCTATATATTCTCTAATATATAAAGCACCTCCACTAAAGTGTCCTACCACACTAGTGATCCAGATCTAGATCACATGTATTCATAATACTAGTGGACCGTACTTGCAGTAATTAATCTAAAGATTCCATAACTTTATTTTACTGCGAACTATTCAAGTTCATTTATCTCAAACACAATCCTCCCGTACCAATACGTGTTTGAGATCACATATATGAACTTAGGAATTTTCCTAATATTTACATAATATTATCATAGAATAATATAGTCCATAAAATATATGCATAACAAATTCAATTCATTTATTTATTTCATAAAAAACAATGTCTACTACATATGCTTTCAAGGCACATTTCCAACACTTAACATTGTTTCCAATGAGTAAGATATCATCTACATAAAGAACCAGGAATACCACTATTTTATTTGCCTTCAGTTGGTAAACACAAAGCTCATAAATATTTTGTTCAAAGCCTTAGGTTTTGATTATTTCATCAAACCTAAGGTTCCAGGAATGAGAAACTTGCTTAAGTCCATAAATGGACCTATTCAACTTGCAAACTTTTCCTTCTTGTCCAACTACTTTAAATCCTTCTAGTTGATCCATATATATGACTTCGTCAAGCTTCCCATTAAGAAAAGTTGTATTGACGTCCATTTGCCAAATCTCATAGTCGAGAGCGGCTGCTATTGATAGGAGGATGAAAATGGACTTGAGCATGGCTACCGGACTGAAAGTTTTCTCATAGTCCACGCCTTCTCTTTGGGTATAACCCTTTGCCACTAATAGAGATGTATAGTTTCGATATTTTCATCAACACCTCGTTTCTTCTTGTAGATCCACTTGCACCCAATGGCCCTAAAGTCACTAGGTGCTTCCACTAGATCCCAGACAGAATTTGAGTACAGGGACTCCATTTGTAGTTTCATAACTTTGAGCCATAGTTTCTTTTCAGGGCTAGCCATTGCCTGTTTTAAAGACAACAGATCATCATCACCAGTGTCACCAACAACCATATTGGTTTCACCATCTAAACCATAGCGAACTGGGTTCGTAGAAACCCTCCCACTACGATGAGGCTCCATGATTTTTTGCTCAAGAACAGTGGAACTTTCTTTATTTAAATCGAATTGCGTTGGTTGGACATGAAGAGTGGGAATTTCATCATCAACTCGTATTGATGACGATGGAACAATGGTTGGAGTCAATTATTCAACCATCTCTTCTAAAAATACTTTGCTGTGCGGTTTAAAGTTTTGGACTGTTGGGAAAACTTATTCAGGATCATGTTTATTTTCATGTAAATCGTATATTAAACATATTAATATAAGAAAACCTAGAACATGTTTCTAAAATTAAATTCATACAAAGATAATGATAAGAGCACTTACATTATTGTGCAGCGGAATGATTGAGTCCTTCCATCAGTTTATCTAACCCTTGTATCCTTTATGTCGCAGGGTATCACCAAGAAACTGAATCGTTCTTCAATTTTCTTCACAACCTTCCAAAGTATCCTTAGAATCATCTGGACTAGAGTGGGCGATTATCAACACATGAGATAGATACAAAGAGAAGAAGAATAGAAGATAATAATTGAGGCTTAGAAAATGACTTATGTTGTAGAGAGAATCTAAAAACTAGAGCATCAAGAATAGATCTTCTGATTTTCTGTCAGATAGTATTTTTGTAATCTCAAAACATCTGTTTTCAACTCTCACTTAGCATTCCTTTTATAGGCTCAATTAGTTCATTTATTTTAATTAAAAAATTAATAAAATAATAGATAATATCAGCCTAATGGTCGAAATTATCATGGGCTTTAGGCCGGTGAAATTTCTCATTTAATTATAAGCCCATTAGAATTAAAATCAAGGCCTGTATTATTTTCTATTGATTTAATTAATTAAATAATTATTTTTTTTCCTTGATCAAATTAATTATTTATAATTTGAACCTTGATTTAAAATTATTTATTAATTTAGACACCAATTTATCTTAATTAATAAATATGCCCTAATTTATCTTTTCTTCTCTAAATTACTTAACTTTGTGAAATTATCCAAAATTGACCTGGCCAACTTTGATAATTCTAATTGATAATTAAATCAATTAATTGAGACTATCTAAATAATTTTATGCAAGGTACAGTGGGGACCATGGGCCTATGAAATCAAGCTCCAATAAGTTATCATAAATTTAACAAATAAATTTACTAACTTATTAATTCCTCATAAATCCACTAATGACTCGGAATTGCACTCTTGAATTCATAGAACACTCTATAAGAAATATAGATATGTTATTAATTATTCATTGTTACAACCATAATTTTTCACTCAATCCTCTATAGACGGTCTACAATGAGATGGGACTAAAATACCGTTTTACCCTTGATTGTATTTTATCCTTAAAACACTTAGTTCCTTGTAAATGATATTTCAGTAAACTAATATTAATTACTGATATGAGATCTTTATCATTTAGCACCTTGAACCAAACTAAAAGGAAACCATCGTTTCACTTCTTCATCAGAAGCTATAGATGTTCATATCTATGATTAACACTCCCACTCAATTATACTACCGAGTTCCCAAGATGTAAGTATGGGCTAGTCCGTAGGGTAAGCTGGTAACGAACAAGTCAAAGAACTCAAATAATACAATCAGTTAGAATACTAGCCACTCATATTTGAGATTGAATTGACTTATGGTCAACTATATGATATGTCTAGAGTAGATAATAACAGTATGTTTACTTATCCTATCAATTGTCAATATCGGTCCAGTCCGATGTAACAAATACATCCAATCTTATCTACTTGGCTAATGTTCTGGAAAGTACATAACACTGCGATGTGTAAGTAGATCATATCGTAGTTTGTCAAGTTAGTGTAAATCCTGTGCTTTGACTAATCTTAGGACTAACTTATTTTGAACATATAATTATATTTATATTCCACTGTGATTATGTCACTATAAAGGTGATTAGCTATATGGTCGAGATTTAATAGAATTTTATATTAAACAAATAATTATGATACTAAAACATGTGAGCAAAGTAATTGACCAAGTAAAAAATTGATTTCTATTCTTTTATTGATAATAAAATGAGATTACAAAGAAATTGGGTTTTAATTAGGGAATAATATCCCAACAAACAATCATTTTCCAGAAAAGTAGCATTCGTAGAAGTAAACACTTTCTTTTCTGAATGACTATAGAAAAGTCCACCCCGAGTGCCTTTAGGATAGCCAACAAACATGCAAACTTTGGTTCACGGTTCTAGCTTTCCTTCCTTTTTCCTCAGAACGTGGGCGGACACCCCCAGATTCTAAGATGACGTAAGCTAGGTTCACGACCATTCCAGCGTTCTAAATGTATTTTGGGGATTGATTTCGAGGGTACGACATTTAGAATGTCATTCACTGTTTCAATTGCATGTCCCCAAAATGAAGTTGGGAGAGTTGAGTAATTAAACATGCATCTAACCATTTCCAATAGAGTTCTGTTTCGGCGTTCCGCTACACCATTTTGTTGCGGAGTACCCGAGGCAGTAAGTTGTGATAAAATCCCAAGTTCAGTTATATGATCTTGGAAATATTTATCCAAATATTCTCCACCTCTATTAGATCGCAAGATCTTTAATGTATTACCTAATTCGTTATGAGCCATAGCTAGGAATTCTTGAAACTTTGAAAATGTTTCTGATTTCCTATGCATTAGGTAAAGACATGAGTATCTAGAGTAATCATCAATAAAAGAGACGAAATACTCAAAATCACCCCTGGCTTGTACATGCAAAGGTCCATAAACATCTGAATGAATAAGTCCAAGTGGTTCTTTGGCCCTATCACCCTTTTGCATAGAATGGACGCTTGGTCAGTTTGCCTTCTAGAAAAGATTCAAAAATAGGTAATTCACCTAAGGTGAGTTCCCTCAAAGGGTCATCCTTTGTAAGTCTTTGAATTCAATCATAGCCAATGCGACCTAGTCTCAAGTGCCATAAATACGTCATGTTATCGTAATCGATCTTTTGACGTTTATTGGTCCTAGGTTTAGCTACTTTGAATAAATCATTGTTAAGAACAAGGGGTTCGTTAGGTCGCAGAATATAAAGTCCGTTTTCCAAACATGCAATACACAATTGTGATCCATTGAATGAAATAGATATATTAAAACTTGTGAAAGTCATAACAAATTGTTCTAATGGTAACATGGAAACTGAAATTAAATTTCTACTAAAATCCAGAATAAAAAATACATCTTTCAAAATTAAATATTTATTTCCAAACTGCAGGCAAGCTTTTCCTCCAGCTTGGACCATAACGAACGCTATGTTCCCAACTCTAAGCTTTTAGTCGCCTTCATCCACTTCCTCCCACGATTCAAGAAGCTATAAAGAGTTACAAACATGATTAGTAGATCCAGAATCAATAATCCATTCAAATTTATCATTCTCTAAAACAAATATTTCTAATATATATGAACTATAATCATTTCCATTGTTTTTCGCTATTAGAAACTTGGAGCAATCCTATTTCCAATGAACCTTCTCTTTGCTGTGAAAACTCTTACCTTTACCTTTCTTGTTTTTCTTTTTCTTCCCCTTAGGCGTCTGTGCAATAGGTTGTGTACTCGTCTTTGCTTCCCTTGCAGGCATGGGGTTGTTGTTTTATCCATCTTTCCTCTTGTATCTATCTTTCAAAGACGAGGCTTGGTTAGCTTCAGCCTTAGCTAGATCAACAGCAGCAACAATATTCATCTTTTCTCCTCCCTTACTTGGTCCACCCATGATAGACTCGAAATTCAAAAGCTCGTTCATGAGCTGCGCCATACCATAGTTATGTTTATTCATCACATAGTTTGTGATGAACGACAGGAAAGCTGGAGAGAGACTGTAGAGGATTAAGCCGACTTGTGTCTCCTAATCCATAATTGCTCCATGCAGTTCAACTTCCTGAAAGTAGTTGGTCATCTTGATCAGGTGATCACCAATGTGCTGAGACGATGCCATCCAAGCATTGACATATTTCTTGATGGCCTCAAAACGAGTCTGCACAGACTTTGCACCAAACATGTCTTGGAGCTGATCCATGATTTCGTAGGCCGTCTCAAAATTCTCCATCTTTGTCTTGAGAGTGTCGACCATACTAGTCAACATGTAGTACCTTGCCTTGTTATTGGCCGTCTGCCAACACTCATATTTGTCTCTTACAGACTTGGTAACTCCTTCAGCTAGAACTTCTGGGAATTCCTCAGTCATGAAGAACTTGGAGTTGTCACCAAATAAAACTATGTTGATGTTCTGCTTCCACTTAAGGAAGTTTTCTCTAGTGAGTTTCTCTAGCGAAAGTTTAGAAAAGATGGTAGTAGACACAGCCATACTTAAAACTACATATTATCAATAAAATAAAAATCAATCATTTTTGCTCAATAGAACTTATATTCACTCTAATTTTAAGAAATAGTACAACATATACCATAAATATGTAAGATATGGAAAAAATACCAAAATAAGCATATCTCTATTTCTTTAGGATTTTAACTATTCTATGATATCGTTGTCTCGGTTGGCGAGAGTCAACAAAATATCATTAGTTAAATAGAGTTGTAAACTCATTTAATAATGGACACCATTATTAACAACCTACTATTCAATCAAAATAAGAAAAAAAATCTCTTATTTTAAGAGATAGACCCATGGTTTCGATAATCAAAAGAAACATAAGCTCAGGATGGAAATAGCCAAGCCCGAAGCACCGCCTCGTGCCACAAGGATCCCATCTCATGAGGCATGGCCTTGTGGCACGAGACCTCATTCCTGCGAGGCACCGTCTCTCCCCACAAGGACCCCATCTCGCGAGGCATGGTCTCGCGCCACGAGACCTTATTCCCGCAAAGCACCATCTTGCGCCAAGGTCCCCATCTCGCGAGGCACGGTTTTGCGCCACGAGACCTCACTCTCGCGAAGCACCATCTCACGCCACAAGGTCCCCATATCGTGAGGCATGGTCTCACGCCATGAGACCTCACTCTCGCAAATCACCGTCTCGCGCCACAAGGTCCCCATCTCGCGAGGCACGATCTTGTGCCACGAGGCCTCACTCCCGCAAAGCATCATCTCGTGCCACAAGGTCCCCATCTCGCAACGACGCCTCGCTAAGCATGCCCTCACCCATGAACCTCCGCCTAGCACCGACATCTCGCGAGGTATAGCTTTGCACATGGTCTTCCCCCCCTTGTCGGGCATCAAGCGAGGCTCTTGTCTCCCATGCCTCTTGGGGGCGGGTCATCCATGAGGACCTATAAGGACTTCAACATTCAAAGGTTAAAAGAATAGGATGCCTTGTGAGGATAAGAACCCACACATGACCCAAAGAGATTGTGTAAGTACGAAGAATGTACGGGGGTATGACACTGAAAACCCCAAATGTATGATCCTAATGTACACGCCAGACAAGTAGTGGTCGTACGAGCAAGGTACCGGATGTGGTCCTTCCACGCCAACCTCTGACTTTCGTACTAAACAGATAGTGGAGGTACAACTAGGTACTATAATTAAGGTGCTCCTGCAGACCCTTGGCATGTACTGGAGCCGACCACCATGCTCCCGACACCACTACCATCCGTAGACTGCATATGCAGGGTCATGTTCCTTAGGGACCACCATGTATAGTGAGCCAATAGTGCTCTACTATAAATATGACCTCCATTCACCTGAGAAGGGGGTCGAATTTTGGAAGTTTTGTAATCATCCATTTCTAATGAAAGCACACATTCTACGTTCTCTCTATTTTCCATTCTAAAATTCTAGCATTCATGTTTTGTGTTCTTGAAACCATCAGAAAGTTTGCTTAAAGCTTAGTCGATTTAACTTCGCTTCTTTTACAACTCACAAAGTTCTTGATCTAACTTAGTTGACAAGTTCTTACCTTCAAAAATTTGGCGCCGTCTATGAGAATGATAAGTGTTAAGCCATTGTTCTTCGGCAGGGAAAGATGCGAAGACGTTCTAAACATTTGAGAGAACCACAAAAGGTTGAGATCCACCTGGACGGAGATCAGCTGAATGCTTCCATGAGGAATCCTCCACCAACCGAATATGTGGATGCACCAAAGGAGCCCAGGGCTCTTGAGGATAAAAGGGAGGCTTCATCCCCAGCTGTCCAGCCCGATGAAAACCATCCAGGACTGGCGACTGCACCTGCAGGTGGCGTAGGAGTGTTTCCTCCCCTAAGGCCACCACAGGTGTCGAACTCCCGCCACCAAGATCTGGGTCCTTCAACGAGCAAGCCCGACAATAGTCCCCAAGTACATTCCGTAACGTTGGGCTCTAGGAATTGATTCTACGAAGAGGAGATACGTGAGTTACATCGAAAGAATCAAAGGCTAGAAACCACCTTAGAAAATATGCAAGAGGTGTTGAATGGCCTGTTACAGGGAAAGTCAAGCATGCCTCTTCCTAAGAGAAAGGAGAAATGCCATGAGGGAGGAGAAACCACAGTCCCTATAGATGACGGAAGGACTCGACTCTCCACTAGCAATACCCCTTGGCCAAAGCAGCATGAACGTCCCGGGCAGGCGAAGCAGCCTAAGAGGCCAGAGCGGAGGAACGTCGCTAACCCTCAAAATGAAGTTGAGGTCACTTCAAGGGAAACACCCCCAGAATTGAGGGAAGAACTCAACAGGAAAAGGACGAATGAGAGGACCACACCTCATGTGGCTCCCCCAGAAGACGAAAAGAAAGGAAAGGCCAACCCATCCAACTTGAGAGACTCTTTGAAAAAAAGGACACAAGACTTAGACACCGAGAAGAGGAGCCTACGGAGCAAGATAATCACCGCGTTTGGGGGGCACGTTGTTGATGATGAGTTTGATTACGAATAACCCTTCATTAGGGAAATCCAAGACGTGCGGCTCCCAGCCAACTTCAAAGAGCCTCACATGACCCCTTACGAGGGCAATACAGATCCAAAGTACCATCTTGACGCGTTCAATGACCTAATGAAGTTAAGGGGAATTAATAGCAGAGCTAGATTCCACTGCTTTGCTGTCACATTAAAGGGTCCTACGTACAAGTGGTTCAAGAGACTCCGGCCAGGGTCCATCAGGTCCTGGAAACAATTTTCTGACGAATTTCTCCAGCAACATCACACTGTGCGTGACTACACCATGCCAGGCACCATTGTTTAATGCCCAAAATGTGCATCCACTAAGCGGTGGTTGTAGTATAGATCGGGTGGTTAATTCCACAAGGAGGCAAATAAATAAAGTTAATCAATAAATAAAGTTTAGAGATAAATAATATGAGGGAAAATAGAACAAGTGATATTTTTGTTGTTTTATGAGATTTAAAGATTAGAAATAAAGATAGACTAAAGTGTGATGTAACAATAAGTAACAAGTAGGAAGGATCATGAGTCACCAATATGCATACTTATTTATTTGGATCTTTGATTCACAAAAATTACACGAATGAGTAGTTCACATCTCAACTATTCATTTGGAAGATTTAACATTGAAGCACAAATATGTTTTAAAAAAATTTATTCAAGTGATTATTATTCTTTACCATGGAAAGATGAGATAATTCTTATGAGAAATCTAAAAATGACATTATACCATTGGCAATAATGCAATAAAAGATTGAACATAAAACCTAACACAAATATTACTTTTACTATTTATAAAATACATAGAAAGAGCATGACTAATTCTATATAGATTTAGCAAAATTAAATATATATGAATGAGATGGAGAAAATGATAAAGATATTATCTATATTATTTTCACTAATTTGATAATACATAGAAAGTGCTTGACAAAATCTATATACTATTAGTAAACATAAATATAGATAACAAGATGAAGGAATAGAGATGAAAGAAAATAAATCACTCAAATATATAAACTTTAAGCACAAGGTGAATCAAAAATACAAAACAAAGTCATAGTGCATATAGGATCATCCTAACCTTCCTAAGAAGGTTAGCCTATCATGCTAGACATTCTCATGAAATTCTAGAGAGAAAATATGAGAAATGAGACTAAAATTTGATAGATTTTTGCTACCTAAAAATTACATACTAATTGTGAAGAAAGAGTCCCTATTTATAGAGGGAGAAAATGACTAAAAAGAAATTAAACAACAAAATGGGGTTTACAAAATAAATCTGAAATATTAATAATAAAATATGATTTTTAAAAATAAAATCTTATTATAAATATTAATCTAGTTATTTTGGTGTATGGTCAATATGTCATTTTTCTAAAGCACCAAAAAAAAAAAAGATGAGCTTTAAAGTTCAAAGTGGCAATTTGCAAGGTCCAAAGTGCACAAAACATGGGTTGAAGGGTGGTTGTGGTAGAGGAGACTTTGACCCACTCCCATCCAATGGGAGCACGCCATGTAGGCAATGGCTGGGAGAGGAGAAGGGCTGAGGCGAGTTGGACAAGGCTGCTGGTGAGTTGGACTGGGCTGCTGGCGTTGGGCTTACGTTGGGCTTGGAGGAGCTGGCTGAAGGGAAAGGAGCTGGAGGAGAAGGGGTCCCGAATTGGGCTTGCTAGGATGCTGAGAGGTGCAAGGCTGCGGACGAGTGGTGGGCTTGGACGACAACACCTAGCGGCTGGGCTAGGAGAAAAAAGGCAGATTTTGCTGGGCTTGGGCCTTCGGATTGGGCCTTTTGGCTCCAATAATGCCACATTTTCTTTGTTTCTTCAATTTTATTTGCTTCTTTCTTCTTTTTTTTTTTTGTTTCCAAGTGCCAAAAATATCAATTAAATCCTACAAAACAAAACAAATTAAATTTAAATTAAATATTTTCTTTTATAAATTAAATCATATTAATTCCATGAAAATATTAATTAAAACTTAATTTATTTTGACAATTAAAATCAACAAATGTGCATTTTTCACCACTAATCAACCATCCTCGCTAACGTAAAACAAGGAGAAGACGAGAGCCTAAAGAGCTGTATCCATAGGTTCAATACAGAGGTAGCCAAAGTAGGAAGCCTGACCCGAGAGAAGTTCAAAATGGCCATTACAGCCGAAGTGCGCCCGGGTAGTAAGCTGTTGGATAACATGATAAAGAGGGAGGACACTGACTTAGACGATTTCTACGAACGAGCACAAAAATACATCCGGGTCAGTCTGCAGAGAAAATCAAAGATCAGAAGAAATACTAACTTCACCACGGGCACGAGATGTAGCCCCAAAGGTGCAAGGAGAGGTTAGGACCATCTTCAGAGGGCCAGGAATCGAAGGAAAATCGAGGAAGGGGTGAGATGGATACACCAGTGAAGCCAGGCGAAGTCCACCTTTATGCATCTTAAGTTTGGAGCAACGACCCCCAAAAAGTTTTAAGGGGGAGAATGACTCAATAACCTTCATTGAAGAAGACACACGGGATGTGCATTTTCTGCACAACGACCCCTTGCTACTGACCGTACAACTGGCTAACATGAGGGTGCATCGGGTCTTGGTAGACAATGGGAGCTTTGTAGACATCCTATATCGCCCAAACTTAGAGAAGATGGTACTGAGCATCATGAATCTAAAGCCCTGCAATACCTCCCCGTATGGGTTTACAGGGGACTCGATAGAACCCCTAGGCGCAATCGAGTTTGCCCTCACCATGGGAGAGCAACCCAGACAAACCATTATAATGACAAACTTTGTCGTGGTAGACTGTGTCTCAGCCTTCAATGTGGTATTAGGAAGACCATCCCTAAGACAATTGAAAGCAATAACCTCAGTATACCACTTGGCCATAAAATTCCCAACTCCTGGAGGAATAGCGAGCGTAAAAGGGGAACAGAAGGAAGCGAGGGAATGTTAAAACACGTCCCTCCGCACAATCATGAAACCGCCAGTACTCATGGTGATGGTGGTGCGTGGAGGTGCAAACTTGCATGAGTTAGACCCCTGGGCTGCTGAGGAGATCAGAATCAAAATGGATAAGAGAGATAAATGAGCTATGCCTAAAAAATCAAATATTAGAAGGGACAGTGCGAAAAATGCTAGAAGTGCTCTACTGCATGGCACAAGCAAAATCCGATGTACCTTCCACCATGAATGTAGGAGAAGAACAGGGAAAAAAGGAAATGACCGTCCCCATTGACGGTGGGAAAATCCAACTTCCAGAGAAGTGCGGTCAAGAAATGGGGGGCACACACATGATCCGAATACCACCTCTTTGAAGAAGAAGAAGTCGGGGGACAAGAGGGGCATGTCCCAATAGAGAGAAAATGGAGTGAAAGGAAAGAAGGTTCTCACAGATTCTTTCACGGAGGAGAGAAAGACCCGAGCTCTGTCCATATGCGACCTTCTGAATTCGATAAACAGGAGGAGGGAGGAGCTAGGAAAAATGATGAAGAACCTTAGAAAACAAGTAGCAGTTGCACACAAAAGGAAGCTGGAGACCAATAAGTCCATGGAAAAATCTCCACTTTCGAAGGAGATCCTAGAAGAATCTCTCCCATCTAACCCCAAAAAATCACGTACGACATCTCGAGGAAGGGAATGCCTCCCGCAATAATGTGCCTTCCCTGGCTATGTGATACCTACTAGGAGCCATGTCAATATAAAGTAAAGCGAAAATAAAAGCCTAAGAAAGTATATCCAGTGCTTCAACGCAGAGGTAGCCAAAGTGGGAAGGTCATATGAGGACGAGTTAAGAATAGTCATCACTGCAGGGGTACATCTGAAGAGCGGAATGTGGGGAAGTATGCTCAAGAGAGAAATAGGGGACATAGGTGACTTCTATGAAAGAGCTTTAGAATTTATCTGAGCAGAGGATGAACGTGACTAGCTGAGGATACGTGCCTGAAAGGGAGTACCAGGTAAAGCTCCACTTTTGGTATGATGAATCAAAGAGGTTACCCTAGTTAACCTCCCACGTAATTGGGAGTCCTCCCCTCAGAGGAAGCTATGAATTAAAAGGGTCACCTAGATCCCCTGGTACTGATGGACCAAAAACTGGTATGTTTTAAATATTTATAACTCGCAAGTGCACAAATCGTATATGGAATATATTGTTCATGTAAGCACGAGATCGAACCCAAAAGAGTTGTCTAAAATCGAAAAAGAGAAACTATTTTAAACCAAAATTAACAAATTCTAACCTAGCTCCAAAGATTGAAGATATTTTTTAATAATGAAAATAAAATAAAAGACAATAATATATAAATTAAAGACAATATATATTACTAAATTAATAATTATAAACAAGATGGTAAAATAAGATTATTAAGGATTATAATCCACAAAATATAAGTTCAATAATATTTATAAGTACATTGATTCCCAAGTTTCAGTGATAGTTAAAATAAATCAAACTATCATTTTCTAAATAGATTTATAATTTTAAGCACAAATTACTTCTAAAAAGATAGGATTTTTCTTCACTTTTCAAAATTATAATTTCAAAGCATTTAGTGTAAATCAATCTAATGAAATAACAAATAAATCAATGAACATTATTTATAAGGCAAAACATAATATTTTTGTTCTAAGAATGGATGTGTACAATTTAATGACACATCTTACACAAAGAATATTATGGTTTTGCACTAATGAAGAACAAAGTGTAAATATGTGCTAACAATCCAAAATACATGATATTTAAGATGAAAGAATATATTTGAAGAAGAAAATTCCATAAACTTTGTTGCACAAAATGAGAAATCAACATACAAAATAAATACTATCTAGTTACAAATTGTTTCATCATCACCTTAATAATCTTAAAAAGATTAGAAACATATAACTAGAATAACAAATACAAACTAAAAATTACAAACATAAATAGGAAAATTTGGAGGATGAACCCCCAAATTTTCTCTAAAAACACATAGAAAAATAACCAAAAAGAAGAAAAAGATGAAGAGAATTGAGAGGTTTTGAATGTGTAGAAATTATGGTATAGTAACCCCACCTCTAAAATGGACACCCCAAATCCCTTATTTATAGCCAAAAATGAGGTATTAAAATAATCAATTTAAATTAACTAAATTGATTAAATTAATTTAATTAATAATAATATGGAAAATATGGGTAAATTATAGAGTGTAATAATGATTTTTTGGGGTAAAATGTGTAGAAAGTGGGGTAAAAAGTGACATTTTTGAACATAGGGACAAGGGGACAATGTTGCTTTTGTTGGGCTCAAAAATGAAAATGGCAGTTGGGCCGAATTGGCTTGGGTGTGCTGGAGAAGCTGCTGGCGAGTGGGGGAGCTGGCTTCTGCGTGTTGGTGCCTCGGCTGGCAGGAGCTTGGGACTGAGGAGTGATATGTGACCTGGGTGATGCTGGATTGAAGAGGAACCGTGGCTGGGATATGCTGCTGGAAGAGCTTCTGGCGCCTGGGCTTCATGGCATTGGGCCTTGGGCCTTGCTTATGGCATTTCAAGAATGCCATTTTTTCTTTCTTTCTTTACTTTAAAAATGCCACCTTTCCTTTATTTTTCTTTCTTTTCAAAAGCAAAAGTGTCATAAATTTCCCTACAAAATAAATATAAAATAAATCATAATACAATATTTTCAATTATAAAATAAATCAATTTAATTCTTTGAAAATATTAATTATAACTTAATTTAAATTTAACATTTAATTTCAATAATACAACTTTTTTTTTTACCACAAACTAAACAACAACAATTAAAATAATTAACTACAATAGTTTACAACAAAATAACTATAAAAACACACAAAAATCTATAAAATTAAAATAAACCTAATAAATTCAAAATTACATAAAAACTTAATAAATCAATTAAAAACTCGATAATTAAGCAACAATTAGCACATAAAAAGTGGTAAAATAACTCTATTTTGTAGAGTTATCAGGTACGAAGTAGGCAATTTGTTGCTGTGAATATCTATGTGCTTTACTCATTTTTAATAAATATGTTTCTTATTGGCGTGTCACACTCCTCATTTATGCGAGCACATATTTGCCTCTTGTGTACCCATTGCCAATTGAAATTGTCAAAGTACATTAACAAAATGATCAAAGTAAATAGGTTCCACCGAGACAAAGTGCCCGACGAGATAAATCTTGCCAACCACTTGGGGGGCAAAGTATATAGCAAAGAAAAAAAATAAAGAAGAAAACCTTGCAAGGAACCTCTTGAGTTTATGAGGGTTAGCTACCCTTATGGATATCAAGGGAGCCAAAAGGTCTTGCAGGGATAACCTCACAACAAAGGCTAAACACCTCCGTGTGGGGTATGGTCTCAATGAGGACATCCGTTGATAAACCTAGAGCACTTCTTAGGTTCATAAGGATTAGCTACCCTCATGGATGTCAAGGGAGCCAAAAGGTTTCACGAGGATAACTCCTTAATAAGGGCTAACACCTCCACGAGGGGTAAAGCCTCAAGAGGAACACACACCAATAAGCCTAGAGCAGCCACCAAGCCGTCTAGCCAAAAATGGTCCTAAAAAAGACCCTTGTAAAAGAGAAACTTGTGAAAAGAAGTCAAACAGTTTCGCAAGGATAACCCCCTAATAAAGGATGATACCTCTACGAGGGGAAATACCTCAGGGAGAGCATCCACCAATAAGCCTAGAGAGCCACCAAGCCGTCTAGCCAAAAGGGATCCTAAAAGAGACCCTTGTAAAAATAGTACTATATATAATGACGATAAGGACTCTTCTTGCAAAAAATAAAAAGCATGCACGGAAATATATAAAAGGATAGCTAGAACCCAAAGGGGCAACATATCCTTAAAAATACAGTCAAGGTGCACCGAAGAGACTATTATTACTGGTCCAAATAAAACATCAACAAGTTAGCAGAAAAAAGAGAGACCTATCGAACCCCTTTTGCTCCTGCATACAAGAGCGGGCTCAAAATGACCTCAAGCATAAGGAACACAACAATAAACTATCACATATATAAAAAAAAAAAGTCGTGATAATGTTGTAGGATAAAGTCAGCACCAACCATAATAAGACTTAAACAAGTTCCTGAAGGAAAAAACAAAGAACCTGGAGAATCCTCTCCGACATAATAAGGTTTGAATAATTATACAACCAAATAGAAATGGGAAAATAAAAGCTGCAAGAAGGAAATCTCAAGGCCTCCCACCGCGAGCATTCCACTCGGCCGCCTTGGAAACAACATGATCACCAAAGGAGGAGAAGTCGAAACTAGGATTCTGCCTCCACATTGCGTACAAGGTGCACTCCACAGACTTGTATTCAATCTCCGCTAGATCGGCCTCCAGGAGGGTGATCCTTTCTCGCAACACCTTGGCCTTAGCTTCCGCTCTCTTATTCTTTTTTGGCTAACGATGAGGCCTTCGCCAAGGCTATCTCCAGCTTGAGATTAGCATTAGCAAGTTGCCCCTCAAGCTCTTGAACTCTGGCTGCAAGACGATCCTTTTTGACATTAGACGAGGATAGATCCTGTGCCAAGTATGTCAAGCGTTGAGCTACCAAGGAAGTCTGCAAGGAAGGAAAAAATGAGCAAATAAGGAACCCAAACGCTAAAAAAAGAAGACCAATATAAGATGCATGAACTCACCCAAGTAGAAGAATGCATGAGGGTCTCCCCAAGCTCCTCTACGTTAAAACTCTTGAGACCTCTCCACTCGGTCTGGTGGATACCCTCAGCAACCTGGGCGTACCTTTGCACATAAGGGGCTGATGTACGACTAACCCAAGATGACCCCTCCAAATCAAGAACGTCCAAGTGAGTAGGGACTGATGACCCACTCACCGAGTGAGGAGGGGGCGTGGGAACATTAAACGAAGGATACCTAGAATAGCCAGGGTCAGCGGGGGCATAAGGGAGATTGTCAAATTCGTCGTAAGAAGGCAGAACAAAGTTCCCTTGAATGGACTGTGAACCGTGAGAATGGGGAGCCGTGTCGCAGTCCATAGGAACGGAAGAAGAGCATCCTTTGGAGGTGGGGGACAATCGAGCTGGACGTTTGGATTCAGGAGAAGTCTCCTTAGGCACCCACTCAACATCACCATCGTCTAAGCGTGATTCAGTCAGAGCTATTTTCTTATTTCGCTCAGAAATGTGCCATAGCAGGTCGGGCTCCGAAACCCTGGATAGACCACAATAGTTGAGATGGCCACAGTAAAAAGATGGACAACCATTTTTATCGAAGGGCCCGAATGAAGGAAAACGTTCACCGGCACTACCTCCGACTCAGGAACGTCATGGATAGTAAAATTCTTTGAACAACCAACTCAGTTATCAATATGAATCTAAGGTCCACAGTAGCAAGCTCAATGTAAAAAAAAAAGGGAGACTCGAAATACTTGAAGGGGAGCGGAAATTTTTGCGAACAAAAAGAGGGCCTTTAATAAAGAAAAAGTCCTACTTCCACGAACCCAAGTTAGAAACAAGACCTTCGATCAAGGAGACTTGAGAGTTGGCCTTCTGTAAAAAGTAGAATCCCTTCGACTTGGGAGTGGACTTGAGGGAGTGGGCATGAGGTTGTACATAAAATGCACCTCTTGGGCCATGGGAGTGTGACCATTGAGCTTCATGAATGCCATGTACAAGTAGCTCAGGGTCAACTAGCTACTGGGTGCCAGCTGAAGTGGAGCGAGGTCAAAGTGGTTCAAGATCATGACAAAGAACAGATGAAGAGGAATGGTGCCACCCGCCTTCAAAATATGTTCGCTAAAAGTGACATAGCCTTGGGGAGGGTTGTTAGCCCGACACTTATTGGATGACACATACAGTTTGTACCCCTTAATAATATGGCATTTCTCTGACAACTTTAACAACCTGTTCTCTGACACATTGGAAACAATGGTGTACTCCAATAGAGGACCAGAGTCTTGCTTCTCGGGAGCAACTTGTCGCCTCACTCTCGTCGACATGTCTGCAAAACCAAAGGAAAAAGGTGAGGTCAAAATAGAGCACTTTACCCTCCATTTTCTTCTTCTTGCGAGAGTTTTCCATCGAGACATTGAGTGTGGAAGCATCAAACACTGGTGGAGTGAAGATAAGGGTTGAGGGGAACCAGGAGTGACCTCGGGACTACTATAAGGAGGACACGGGGCTGAGGGTTCAGGAGGGAGGTTTCCCTCCATGAACTCCAGCTCCATTTGCAGGTAGAAAGGGACTCCACCACCCCTCAAAACCGAGTCTATCTCGCTCTCGACCACCAGATTTTGTGCCTCAGCTCGACCATGCATTCAAGGTGACATATACGAGCCCTCCTTAGGGTGTCATATATTTGGTAGGGGTTGTCTTCGGGGGACTTCGAGTCTGAGGACAACTCTACAAATTCAACCCCCGAAGGAATACTAGACGACCCCTCAATTTCCATAGTATCATGCCTTGCTAGAAATACAGGTGTGAATGTATGTGGAAAGCATGGTATACTACAAGACATAAAGGAATAAATTCAAAACTCCTAGGCACAAGTGCTCAAAATAACAAACTACAAGATTCCATGAAGGGTATATGTGCTAGGAGGCGTGAATGCATAATTTCTCTTGCCTCGTGCTCAGACCAAGACAACCATTACCTAACGCTAATTTAGACCCAATGAATACGAGAAAGGGTAAATGTATACCTTGAATACGAGAAGTTACACCCCGCAGCGGCTAAAAAAGTACCTAGCGTCAAAAGTACCCGCGAACTCCTTAGCTGCCTTGACATCGCACGACCCGTACAAACAAACCTGCAAAGATGAAGGGGTGAAATGTTAGAACCTAGCTAGATCTGCATAATTTCCAAAATAAAAATAAAAAAGGAGGGAAAAGAAAACAAAATACTATTGTGAAGGTTCCTCTTGGAGGCTTTGAAGACAAGAGCACCACCAAGCTAAGAGAAATAAATGTAGTAATTGTCTTTGAGAATAAGTTCTATTTATAGGAGGCTCAAACTCATCCTAGACGGGAGGGCCATACTTGTTTAATTATGCCATTAAATGATATTATGCATGTATATGTGAATTATATTATAATATGATGTTAAATACATGCATGTGGGTCCACATTTTAATTACAGGGGTGTGATGGTAATTTGGCTCGTTGAGGGAATAATTGTATAGTTGTATGCACGTCGATGATATGTGTTGAGACCACATTATAATGTGGGTTTGTTCGAGCTATTCGGCATGAGACGATCTTGGTATATTGATTAGCAGTTTAGTCACAACAAGTTTAAGTGTGAGGCTCGGGTTGAGTCTCGGGGTGATTTTAATGTTTAGAGTGTTACCGGGTATTAGAGGGTAACGGGATATGAGTTATTGGTGTTTGAGATTATCGAGAATAGCGGGAATTGGAGAGTGTTAATTATGATTAACGAGATAGGAGGAAAATACCAAATATGCCCTTGGGAGACTTTAGAAACTATTAATTGACCTAGGGGTAAAATGGACATTTCACCCCTAGGATAGATATACTTAGTGTTGGCTGAAAGAAGGTAGTGAAAAACAGAGTAAGATTTTGAGTTCTCCCGTACCTTCTTCTCTTCACTTTTCTCTGTGATTTTTGAATCAATTTTGGAGGATTCAAGCTTGGGAAGCAAGCCTTGGGAGTTTGGGAGTGTGTTCCTCCATTGAAGAGTATCATAAACTGAGTTTTGGGTAAGTTTAAAACCATAGATATCTCTGGTTTTCCCTATTTTGGTTTTGTTTTGCAGTTGAGAT
Source organism: Humulus lupulus (assembly GCF_963169125.1). Taxonomy (NCBI): domain Eukaryota; kingdom Viridiplantae; phylum Streptophyta; class Magnoliopsida; order Rosales; family Cannabaceae; genus Humulus; species Humulus lupulus. The sequence goes on along the minus strand of NC_084800.1, from coordinate 181,314,909 downwards.
TTCTAGGGTGAATTCTTTGTTTTGTTGGGATTTTTGGCTAGGGTTCCCATGCTTGTGATGTTTGGGGTGTGTTAGGATGGTTTTTGGGTTCATTTGGCATCAAGAATGGGATTTGGAAGCTTAGGAATCAGGTTAGAATCGAAGGAGTTGAAGAAGGTCGGTTCAGGGCAGTGCTGGTCTGGAGGTAGCGCTATAGCGCCCACCCTAGGGCGCTACAGCGCTCCTCAAGCTTCCCTGTTCTGAGTATAGCGTTGGGGCGCTAGGGTTTGAGCGCTGTAGCGCTACCCTGTTCCTTCAAAGTCCTGTTTTGAGTGTTTTTAAGGGTTTTTGACTTGGGGTCTCAATCCTTAGGGCCCGAGATCGAATCTACTCATCGTGTGGGCATGTTTTGAGGTCCCGAGAGTGGTGCTTAGGTTAAGACCCTATTATTGTGGATTCTCATTAATGGAGGTTATAATTGGTTGTGATTAGGTAACCGCTAAGGAACTAAAAGATCGATTGTTCTCAGGGGTCGTCCTTACTATACTTCTCACTCGAACCTGAGGTAAGAAAACTGCACCCTGTGTATATGTGACATGCGAGTTTGGTATTGAGGCATGTTGATTGATAAATGTGGACATGGATTGCATATTAAATGCTAGTGAATATCAATTATCTGTATGTGGCACTGACTTATTAGTCAGAATCGACAACGGTGTTAGATCCATCTGTGAAGCTGTGATTTATTAGTCAAGTTCACAATGAGTTGAACACTGGTCGTGTTTTACTGACCTAAGAGTCAGAAATGGCATAGCGTCATGAACGCCGAGCCAAATGAAGATTAGATCTAATCGATATCAACGTTGAATGACTCATATGGGGTATTAATGCTAGACCGAACAGAAGGTCAATGAAAATTATAAGCGCTTGGCTAGTCTAAGACTAGTTATTCAGAGCCAGGGCATATGGCCCCGGTGACTGTTTGTCACATGGCTAGGGAACGCTGTTCCATAGTTATGACTCTAGGGTCATGAGGAAGGTTATGTTGGTGACTAATCACCATGCACCTATCCTGTTAAAGCTAGTGACATGCTCACTTATCTGTTAAGCCCTAGTGATCCTATCGTCACATGGCTGGAGAGTGTTGTCCCCGTATTAGTGGCTCGTGCGATTGTCACCTATCTATTTGGACTGTTGGTCCTGGATGATTATTACGATCCTTGTTGATATTATATCATGTTGTATTATGTATTCTTGTTGGGCCTTGGCTCATGGATGCTATGTGGTGCAAGTAAAGGGAAAGAAAAGCTCACCCAGCCTTGAGTGGAGAGCTTAGGTGGTGATGTGTACATATGTGGCCGCTTGACCACCATGACCAAGGCGTTCTCAGAGGAACTAGGGGGTTTACCCTATTTTTGCCGCTTAGGTCGGCGGGGTTGTAAATTTGAAATAGTAATGACCATTTTGTACTGAGAACAACTTGTAAATGTTTTGATTAGCTCTGCAGAGCAGTTTGTAATGAAAAAAATATCTATTCCTTTTTATTATTTTTTCACCTTAACCTGTTAATCACACTTAGAGCACGTTTTTAACCAAAGGACTCGGGTAGCGGGTCAAATTTTTGGTTCACCGATCACCGTAATTGTTCTGGGGTAACCAGGGCGTTACAACTTGGTATCAGAGCAATGCCAAGGTTAGGGTTCCTATAGACTGGCTGGGCATGTACACACATCACTGAAGTCAAGCTCGACTCATGGTTTGGTAACTATTTATGTAGTTATGTGTATAACTGCTTAAATGTGGTATATATGCTTTACCTGTGCGCATGAGACACCATGTTAAACCTATGCCTTGAAATATTATATTCTCAGCAACTGTGTGCTTATTAGTACTGGAAATTGTTGGAACATGCTGATAAGTATGATTGATTGTGAAATATTATGTGATACATGTTGAGTGCTAAATGCTATAGACATGTATCTGTTTGTATATCTATATGACTGTGGAATGTGATAATTGTCTGCTTGTTCTTGGACCGTAAGGCGGCAAGAGGTTTAGTTATTACTACCTGACTGGTCGTATTGATCATTATTTCAGCAAGGTATCAATGACAAAATTATGAATCCAGGGCAGACACACACTTCTGCTGGCCAGAATGATCAGGGCTAGAATAACAATAATAGTCAGGGTCAGGAAAATGACCAATCATAGATTCCACAGCCAGCTCCTGTAAACTGGCAGTAGATAGTCAGTGATCTGCAGGCTACTATATTAAAACAGGGAGAAGAGCTTCGTCTCTTGAAGCAACAACAAGGGCCTACAGTGGCCTGTGGATCAAAGGCACCTCCTGTGTCGGTGCCAGCAGCTGGGCAGTTGCCTGAGGTTGGAAATAAATGGGAGCCTCTTTATGAAAGGTTCAGGAAGCAACAACCTCCTATATTTGAGGGCAGTACAGATCCTGCTAAGGCTAAACAGTGGATGAGCATGATTACCACTATCCTTGACTTTATGAGGGTATCTAGTAATGAGAGGGTGGCCTGTGCCACTTATATGTTTCGGGAGGATGCCCAGATTTGGTGGGAAGTGATTACCCAGACCAAGAATGTTAATGCTTTGACTTGGGAAGAGTTTCAGACTCTATTCAATGAAAAATACTACAATGATGCTATTAGATCTGTGAAACCATGCATGTCCTCCACTTCTTGTTTGACCAGCACGGGGTTTGATACCCAATCTGGGTAGTAGGCCTCCCTTATTAAACCATTTTCTTTGAGCTGCTCGACCTCCTTCTTCAAGGCTTGAGATCGGTCTTTGTCAAGCAATCTCCTCTTTTGCTGCACCGGTGGGTAGTTTTTGTCCACATTGAGGACATGACTTATCACGGATGGAGAAATTCCAACCATGTCCTTATGTGACCAAGCAAATACGTCCTGGTTCTTCTTAAAAAATTATACTAACCGTGCCTTAATTTCCACCTTTAGCTCTTTTTGACTTTAATTACTTTAGTCGGGTCCTCCTCATATAGTAGGACTTCGTCAAGATCTTCGACTGGTCCTACCCCCATGACATCATCCCCAAAGAGAGGATCGATGTCATTTTCCTAGCTTTGGGAAACTTGCTATAATAACAGATCTTCGTTAAAAGAAACCCTCAGCTCCAGTAGAGTGTTTCTTTCAACGTCAACTTCCATGTTGACAACCTCATCGGTTCCTTCCTTCTCTTCACAGCAAGTTACTACCATGTTGTTTATGCATGGTCCTTTCTTTGCCTTGACCACTGATGCATTATAGCATTTTTGTGCCTCCATTTAGTCACCCTGTACGCATACTTTCCCTACGCTTGTGGGGAACTTCAAAGATAGATGCCAAATAGACACTATTGTGTGTAATGCTATTAGGAGGGGTCTCTTGAGCACTACATTGTAAGCCGATGAGCAGTCTACCACCAGGAACTTTGTCATCACAGTCTCGTGCCTAGGAGCATCCCCCACCGTGACTGGTAGTCTGATAGTTCTTGCTGGTGCTAGGCATTCTCCCGTGAACACATATATCACTTGGGAACACGGTGTTAGGTCCTTGACCATAAGCTTCATCTTCTTGAGGGAAGTTTTGTAGATGATATCTATTGAGCTTCCCGTATCCACCAAGCATCTCTTCACTCGGGCATTGGCGATTTGGATGGTAAGGATCAGAGAGTCATTGTGGGGGTACCTCACGTGCCTGGTGTCATCCTCCGTAAAAGTGAGAGTTTCACTTTCATACTTTGGATTCTTTGGAGACCATTCCTCGACCATGCACTGGGAATACTCCCCTACCTCATGCCTTAGGGTCCTTGCATATCGCTCACGAGCATTGTTACTATTGCCTGCTATGTGGAGTCCCCAACATATGGTATCCAATGTGAAGTCTATGGCCGTTGGCTCCAGTGGTGGACTCATTTACCTTCGGAACTCTAGATTCCTGCTTGAGGTTTCGGTCTTGACTCAGTACCTTGAGAGTTTTACTAATCGAAGGAGAAACTCTTTCCCATCCTTCAATTGTTTGCACTCGTTTGTGTTGTGCCCATAATCATTATGGAAACGACAAAACTTATTCTTGTTCCTCTTTCCTTCTGAGCGCAAGGGTGGTGGATTTCGGTATGGTACCTCCTGATATGTTGCCAAGTAAATCTTAGCCCTTGATGTAGTCAAGACAGTATAATTGGTGAACCTGGGCTGGAATGGCTGATGCTTAGGATGTTTGTTAGCTGGTGCTAACTTAGCTTTCTTTTCTCCACCCTGCTCGGCCCCTAAGGTATTCCTCTTCTTACCGTTGCTCCCATTGCCGCCCTGAGGGTTTGCGGCATTCTTATTTGCCTTGACAGTGGTCAGATGGTTTATGCCTTTTTCTTCCTTCATGATAGCATCATCTAGCTTCATGTATTTGTCTGCTCGTTCCAGGAACTCCTGCAAGGTATCTATGGGGTTCTCATGTATGCTATCCCACAAGGGACTACGATAAATTATTCCTGCCAGATGGAAACGAACTTCCCTTCATCTCCTACTGTGGACACTCGGTTTTCCTCTCTCATGAATCTCTGGATGTAGTCCTAAAAGGGATTCATCCTTCTCTTGCTTGATGTCAGCTAGCTGATTGGCATAAACTGGTTAAATCCGTCCGGCACTGAAGACCTTGCAAAATTCTTTCCTGAACTGCTCCCAGGAAGTGATGGATCTAGGTTTGAATTTCAAATACCATGCCTGAGCTGAGTCAGAGATAGTGGTAGGGAATACTCTTCCCCTATAATCATGCTCCACACCGAGTAACTCCATCTGATCCTCATACTTTCCAATGTGTCATACTGGGTCCTCCTTCCCTATGTATGTTCGGAGTTCCGGGGTCTTGTATTTCGGTGGTGGTTAAGCAGCTTGGATATTAGCACTGAAGGGACTACCACTTCTAGGAGCTAGCTCGATATCGAAAGGTTTCTTTGTCAGACCCTGGACGACCATGATGAGTGCATCTATTTGAGCCTCCACTGCCAGTGGGATCGCTGCTCCAGGTGGGGTAGACGTCCCTGGTACCCCCTCCTGAGCGCTGGTCCTCATGTTGATGACCTCCCTCAGATCCTGAGGTTGTGCATCTTTCCCAAGCCTATCGAACATGATATTGGTGTTGTTCATCGGTTCCTTTCCCTTGCGAGACTGAGGGTGTAGGGGTGGTAGGTCTACCTTGCCATTGTCGGTGTGACCCTGCCCCGAGCCTCTCCTCCTACGTGACTTTGAGACTTTGAGTGGCCATTTCCATTCCTGTCATGCCTATCAGATGTTAGACCCTCATCTCCTGCGTTGTTTCATCTGTCCCCTTGGGATGGGGCCTTCGGGTTGGTAACACTCTTACTCCGAGATGAAGTGTTATTCTTCCTATTCATGGAGGAGGCAGTCTTGGATTGTGCCTCTTCATCTTGTCTCTGGGAAAGTGGCTCTGAGAGTGTCCTTGGGGTTTGACTCCTCCCCTGGGACTCCCTGTTACTGCTGTCTTGCATCCCTACTGCTTTGGCCTGAGCCTCCCTCACCGCTTAAGCAATGACTTTTGTGTTAGCTCGGGTTAACTGGGTAGCCGCCTCAAGGGCCATAGCAGCCTCCTGGTGCCTCCGGTCAGCTTCCTGCTCCCTCTGGATCATCCTCTGTACCTGCTCATCTATCTTTCATCATTGACGTTTCATGGTCGCCCTCTGGAGGGTAATTTCTACAACAAATGCCTCCTGCCTCACCAGAAATTGTGCCATTTCCTCTTAGTGAGCCTCCTGTGGATCTTTTGCATCAAGTTGGTCTCCAACCTCCACCTGAGGTTTATTAACAGAATCAATGAGATCCTGAGTGGTGGAATCCCTGGGAGCCGTCTTCTTTTTCTGACTAGATTTTGGAGGCATCGTAAAATTGATGAAAGTGTGTTCCTTGATTTTGCACTCTCAATGAAAGCACCAAAATGTTGACCTGTGAAATTGGCCAACATTCGTATGTATAATATACGACACCTTTTGAATGAAATAAATCTAATATACAACAGAGTAAAAATATCTTAAATAATACACATAAATTTTATAGTGGTTCAGCCCTGTTCTTCTGAACAGTAATAACCTAATCCACTTAGTCTTTAGTATTGAATCGCTCGATAGACAATTACAAAGATCAACTCAGAGTTCACTCCTCACAAGTTTGTCAAAAAGATCGATCTAAAATGTCTAGAAAAAAAGTCCCTTTAAACAAAGCCTAGGGTCCTTCATTTATAGTACCCAGGGGCTGTTACATGATCAGTAAAAGTGGGATCGTGGTTTGGAACACAGTCATTGGGAGTGGAGATATGTGTCAACCTTCCCATGATCTCGAGATCATGGGTCTTCCCGTTGTTGTAATGCCCTGGTTACCCCAGAACAATTACGGTGAACGGTGAATGGTGAACAGGAAATTTGACCCGCTACCCGAGTCCTTTGGTTAAAAACGTGCTCTAAGTGTTATTAACAGGTTAAGGTGGAAAAACAACAAAAAATGAAAGGATGTATTTCATTAAGTATATAAACTGCTCATGAGCTATTCAAAACATGTACAAGTTGTTTATAGTACAAAATGGTCATTACTGTTTCAAATTTACAAACCCGCCGACCTAAGTGACAAAAATAGGGTAAACCCCCTAGTTCCTCTGAGAATTCCTTGGCCGTGGTGGTCAAGCGGCCACATATGTACACATCACCACCTAAGCTCTCCACTCAAGGCTGGGTGAGCTTTTCTTTCCCTTTACCTGCACCACATAGCACCCATGAGCCGAGGCCCAGCAAGAAAACACAATATAGCATGATATAATATCAACAATGATCATAATAATCATTCAGGACTATCAGTCCAAAACAGATAGTTGACAGTAGCAAAAGTCATTAATTAGGGAATAGCTCCCTTCAACCTTGTGACGATAGGGTCACCGGGGCTTGACAGGTAAGTGAACCTTTCATTAGTTTAACCAGGATAGGTGCATGGTGACTGGTCACCAACATAACCTTCCTCATGACCATAGAGTCATAACCCTGGAACATCGTTCCCTAACCATGTGACAAGCGGTCACCTGGGCCTTAGGCCCTGGCTCTGAGTAACTAGTCTTAGACTAGCCAAGCACATATAAGTTCATCGACCTTAGGTTCAGTCCAGCATTAATGCCTTAGAGCCATTCAATGCTGATATCGATTAGATCTAATCTTCATTCGGCCCTGCAGTCAGGACACTTATGTCGTTTCTGACTCTTAGGTCAGTGTCCCTGACTAGTCAGTGCCATATACAAGTAAGCAACATTCACTAGCATTTAATATGCAATCCATGTTCACATTTATCAATCAACATGCCTCAATAACAAATACGCATGTCATATATACACAGGGTGCAGTTTTCTTACCTCAAATTTGAGCTAGAATGAATAAAGGAACGACCTCAGAGAACGATCAACTTTTAGTCCTTTAGCGGTCACCTAGTCATAACCAAACATGGGACATCATCAATAAAAATGATCAACATAGGTTCCCAAACCAAAATCTAGCCTCCGGGACATCAATCCAAAATAATCCAAGTAGTAGGAACAATCCCGAGGCCTAAAACTATGTTCCCAGGGTCAAAACACACAAACGGGCTCAACCCTGCTCAAGAGCTGTGGCCCTGGCACCTTGGGCCGCAGCCCCCAGCCACCTCTGAAACAAGGGTCGCGGCGCCCTACATCAAGGGTCGCGGCGCCCAGCAAGGGCAATTTCCCCCACCTGCTTCTTCGAGCTAGGGCTCTCCAAGAACAGGGCCGCGACACCCAACCCAGAACATGCCCAAACTCATCCTTCAACATCCCAAAGCCTCCAAAATCATGCCTAAACATTACCAAATCATCAAATCAAAGTTCCCAAGCTTCCCAATGGTCCAAAACCATCAAAACCCAAGGTTCAATCAAACCAAAAACTCAACAATTTACAAAAGCCAATCCAAAGCTTAGAAACTCTAAAAACTCAAAACTTTAAACTTAGATTACCTTCGATTGGGTTATTTCTCATCAAATCCTTCGGTCAAGAAGCTTCTAATCTTTCCTAGGATCGCTATGCCTCGATCCTCGCTTGATTCCGACTCCTAGAACTCGAGATTTCTTCGAAAAGGCTTCGAACAGTAAAAATGAACTAATGGGAAAGAACAAGAGGTTTTCTAACATACATTCTATTTGACAAGCTACTTCGAGCTTAAGTAACCTCAAATAAAACCTAGTGCTCGGGGTCCCAAAAACACCCCCGAGGACATTATAGTCAAAACTTCCAGAATTTCATCCTGATCTCAATAACTCCCAATTTATCATCAAATAAACATTCTTATTACCCAATAAGTGACCCCGTTATGACAAAACCGCTAATCCATTATATAGGACCGTCTCATGCCGAATAGCTCAAATATATCTCCATAATAATGGATTCTCATTCACAAATCACAATATGCACCCAAATATACAAATATACCCTTATCAGGCCAAATTATCAAAATATCATAATACTCAAATGTGGACCCACATGCATGCATATATCATCATATTATAATATAATTCATATAAACATGCATATTATCATTTAATGGCATAATTAAACAGTTATGGCCCTCCCGGCCTACTAATTCAGCCATTAAACCACATCGAAGGATTCGGGGCATTATAGTTGTCTTCTCTGGATCGTGGTCGATAATGCACGATTGAGACATTCGAGAAAACGATAAGTCTTGATTGGTCTATGAGACTTAGGTGCTAGGCTTGACGACCTTTCAGAGCTTGGGTGCTAGATTCGTTGATCCTCTGGGTGCTAGGCCTGTGATCTTCTGGGTGCTAGGCCTGTTGATTTGCTAGGTGCTAGGCTAGTTCATCCTATGGAGGATAGGGTGGGCCGACCTCCCTGAGGGGTTCTTGGGCATACTTGGGCCGACCACCCCTAGGGGGTTTTGGCCTGGTCGACTTCTCTATAGGTCCTGGACCTATATTTTGCTCATCGGTCTTTTTTCAATACTTCATCGTTTTTCCTTGTTTTGTGATGTCACGTATCACTTTCTCATTCACCATATCATCCCTGGATTTTTGAGGGAAAACACCTCCCATAGACTGGGGGGCAAGTGTGGATGCCAAAATCTCAGTTGCACAAGGTCCCCGCCTTGTGACCCTCAAAACATAAGCTCAGGATGGAAATAGCCAAGCCCGAAGCATCACCTCGCACCACAAGGGCCCTTTCTTGCGAGGCACGATCTCACACCATGAGACCTCATTCCCGTGAAGTGTCGTCTCACGCCACAAGGACCCCATCTCGCGAGGAACGGTCTCGCGCCATGAGATCTCATTCCCGTGAAGCACCATCTCGCACCACAAGGTCCCCATCTCGCGAGGCACCGTCTCGCGCCTCGAGACCTCACTCTTGTAAAGCACTGTCTTGCACCACAAGGTCCCCATTTTGCGAGGCACGATCTCGCACCACGAGACCTCATTCCCGCGATGCATCGTCTTGCGCCACATGGTCCCCATCTCGTGAGGCATGGTCTCATGCCACGAAACCTCACTCTCGCGAAGTACCGTCTCGTGCCACAAGGTCCCCATCTTGCGAGGCACGATCTTGTGCCACGAGGCCTCACTCCTGCAAAGCACCATCTCGTGCCACAAGATCCCCATCTCGCGATGACACCTCGCTAAGCATGCCCTCGCCCATGAACCTTCGCCTAGCAGCGGCATCTCATGAGGTATAGTTTTGCACATGGTCTTCCCCCTCCGCGTTGGGCATCACGCGAGGCTCTTACCTCCCATGCCTCTTGGGGGTGGGTCATCCATGAGGACCTATAAGGGCTTCAACATTCAATGGTTAAAAGAATAGGATGCCTTTTGAGTATAAGAACCCACACATAACCCAAAGAGATCATGCAAGTACAAAGAACGCATGAGGGTACGACCATGAAAACTCCAGATGTCTGATCCTAATCTCCACGCCAAACAAGTAGTGGTCGTACGAGCAAGGTACCTGACGTGGTCCTTCCTTGCCAGCCTCTGACGTTCGTACTAAACAAATAGTGGAGGTACAACTAGGTACTAAAATTGAGGTGCTCCCGCAGACCCTTGTCGTGTACTAGAGCCGACCACCACGCTCCCGGCACCACTACCATCTGTAGACTGCATATGTAGGATCATGTTCCCCAGGGAACATCATGTACAGTGAGCCAATAGTGCTCTACTATAAATATGACCTCCCTTCACCTAGAAGGGGGTCGAATTTTGGGAGTTTTGTAATCAGTCATTGCTAATGAAAACACATATTCTACATTCTCTATATTTTCCATTCTAAAATTCTAGCATTTATGTTTTGTGTTCTTGAAACTATCAAAAAGTTTGCTTAAAGTTCATTCGATTTAAGTCCGCTTCTTTTACAACTCACAAAGTTCTTAATCTAACTTAGTGGACGAGTTCTTACCGTCAACACTAATGAACACCTTCCGTAGGGGGGACGAATCAAAGCGTTTCGAGGCCCCATTAAGTTGTTGACTTTGTTAAACTAACGGTGGAGATCGAATATAATTTTTAAAATAAGCTCATTATAAAAATAGTATTTTTATTATTAATTTTCGAAAATTAATGACTATGGTTCTCCAAAAAATGGTAAAATTATATTTTTAAAAACCAAAGTCCTACAATCTTCTATTAATTCTAAAGTGTCACATTGAAACAAATTCAATTAAATTAGAATTAATTTGTTGCTAATCAATATTAAAGTTTAACTATTATAATGAACCTATACAATTAATTCCAACTCAGGCAAATGAGCCATAGCAATTGGGTTTGTATGGAGGAGGGTTGGGTCCAGTATGTCGTTCCCACTACTAAGGCATACATACTTCCATACAAGGTCCAAAAGGCAAGAATTTAAACCTTCATTTTATTAATTGTTATTAATTGATTAGACCCACTATAGTCATGTAAAGCAAATGGGCATTCACAAGTGGAATCACCCACAAGAGAGGAATTTAAACTTTACATTTTAAATAAGATTTATAAAAAATTAACCAAAGTTAATTTAAATCCTATTTATTAAAAAATATATTTTATTAATTAGTTTGAAAAACGTGATATTTTAAAAAAAATTAACCAGTTATAAATTTTTAAACAAATATCACTAGCTATTTTGGAAAAAATATCTTAAACAATTAAACAAATTCAAATATCCATAAAAATATGTAGTCAACAAATTTTCAAATTTCAAATACTTTAAATATTAAAATCCATAAAATAATCAGGTATTAATATCTTCAAATATCAAATTTAAAAAAATATCAAGTATTTATAAATATCTTTAATAATTGATAACTTAATTCTAATATTTTAATATATAAAAATATTTAAAATTAATTAGTTAACCTATTTTTTAAATTTGAATTTGAACATTAAGATCAAGCAACAAAAATAACATATTTCAACAAGATATTTTAAAATAATAGAAAAAATATGATATTTCTATATTAACCAATTAAAAATATATTCAAAATTCGGATTTTAAGAAAAAGTTTATCGCAGGCTGCGACCAGAGCCTGAAAATTTTAGAAAAAATTCATCGCAGGTTGCGCCTGTTGACGCGGTTTTTCGCCAACAGTGAATTACGTAATTAGCTGGAATAAACTAGTGCTTAAGGATAAACCGTAATAAGGATAATAACACTTAGGGATGCTCAGAATAAAATATTAAGAGCACTCATTCCTCTTTACGTGGTTCGGGGGCAATACCCCTAGTCCACGAGTCGATATTATTACTGTATATATCTCTGTATTTTGGCAAAGTATTTGCAATACCGAGAAAGAACCCAACCCCTTTTTCTATCCAAGGTCTTGGTATTTATAGAAGAACCATCCCAGGATAGGTGTTGGGGTCATCATGTGAATATACATCCTTTTTGTGACCTGTCTTGTACAAATGATGAATAATACAATATATATTAAGGTAAGGTCTAATCATTAGGTAAAATTGATCAGGGATCGTCTGGCATAATCAGGCATGTGATGTCTGATTAGGCACGTTTATGTTGCGTGTCTGAGAATTCAGGGATAAACGTGCGGGATGTCTGATCATGCAAGTTTATATTGTGTATCCAGGTTTATAAAGGTTCCTGGAAATGGCAGATCTTCAGCGTGCCCCGACCTGGGTGTAACACCAGCTCGCATCTAGGATGGTGCGCTTTATATGCGTGTCTAGCTCATGTCCTACCACTCTGTATTCTTTAGCTCGTGCTATTTTCCCCAGGGAGTCTCACTACCCTTGTAGAGGATATATCAACCCGTGGATCATCTAGCATTGTCCTTGACCAACCAGCTATACTCGAGCTGCCTCAAAAGACCCGGGCTGAAATATCAGGACGTACACTTTTCGAGGATTGCATTTAATGGCCTGCTCAACTTTTTGTCGCCGCTTCGTCTTTCGAAGTGCTATCCTTGGATCTTGGACTGCACTGATCGGACGACCCACGTTGCTTTATGCCTTCTTCATATAAAAAGGGGCAAATTAATTTTAGTCTCACCACCTTTCACTCGAAACTTTTCTTCATTTTCTCTCTTCTGCACTTCAAAACCCTTCTCCCTTTTCACATAAAATCCCATAAATTTGTCACCAAAACCTTTGGAAATTTAGTCTCCAAGGATCTTTCCAGGAACTCTCCTTCTACGTTGCTCATTCCTTTCGCCAAAGAATTCACCGTAAGTTTTCTGTTTTACTGGTTTTCGCGTGTTTTTCCCCCTCTTTTTTTTTTTTATATCATGTCAATATGTACTTCATTGTCATTACCATTAGGTTGCTTCTAAACGTTTCTGGTACATAGGTTTTGATTTAGGTTTATTAAGTAGACCCTAAAATGTGTTTAGGATTGCGATGTTCGTAAACTAGGTAGTTTCTGGGATTTCTGGGTAACTTCAGGAAATACCAATTTGGCTTGTGGAAGATGAAAGGTTCTTGAGGGTTCGATACTAGGTTGCTTAGGGGCTACGTTTCTTGGGCGGTTTTGCCTGATTTTCTGACACACAGATCCCTAAACATCAGGGGTCTGCTGGGAAGTCTAGGCGCGTAACATAGGTAGCGCTTGACATCACATCGCAGGCTGGGATTGCATCAGCTCGTGTGTTAGAATCCTCAGCCTTTGTTATTTCTTGCCTATATAAAAATTCTAGGTCGCCCACTAAGAGTTCCATCATTCTTGTTCGATAGGCGAGCTAATGGCACCCAAGAAGAACGTAGCTGGCTCATCATCCCAGCAAGCCAATAAAGGAAATGAGGTTGCCTCTGAATCTCCCATCCCCCAGTTCGACCCTATGGTGGAGGAGGAGGTCGTGGTCAGGCCCGATGCATTTTTAGAGGTGGAGAGGATTGTCTCCAATATCACGACCCAAGGAAGGGTCAACAAAATTATGTTGTCCCACAACATCGAGGTCGCGTCCGGCGCCTTGATTGCCCGACCTCCCTTTGAAAAAGAACAGAGTTGTGCACCACTCCAGGATGACTTCGCGGCCTGGAGTGACGAGCACCTAAGGGCAGGGGCCTTCATTCCCCTTGATCAATACTTCGCCGACTTCCTTAACTACGTGAAGTTGGCACCATTCCAGCTCCCCCCCAACTCGTATCGGTTGTTAGCGGGGTTGAAGTACCTTTTTCTGAAGCATGAGTGGGAGGTCCCCACTCTGGCAGACATTCTCTACTTCTTCTGCCTCAAATCCAGCCCAGATCAACGGGGACGAGGCGACGGGTTCTACTAATTGACCCGATTCCCGAACTCGTCTGCATTCATCGAGTTGCCCAGTCATCCCAACGACTTTAAAGATCAGTCTTTATGTCGAATGGGTTTTGCAACTGCGAACACCGACACTTCAACCGCCCTCATAAGTCTTCTTTCTTTTCTTAGCTCGTAAAAAAGAAAGTTCTTTTCATACTTAGTTTTCTTGTGTGTATATTGACTGGAGTGTCTTCGTGCAGCCATTTTCGCGAGGACGGCCAAATCAGTGACCCTTGGGGGTCAATATGATACTTTGTCGGGTCTCTCGCCCAGCGAGAAGGACTACCGCCAGCTCGTGTCTGACGACACGGTGTTGGTGTGTAAGTTACTTGCTAAAGGTCAAACCCTAGCCTTGAGAAGAACGCAGGCCAACGTTACTAAAATTTGCGAGCTCCCACCCGTCCCCGAAAGGAACGCTGAGGCCATCGAAAGCGAGGAGCCAGAAGAGGAAGAGGTACCCCTCGTGCGAAAGAGGTGAGCTCCTTAGGCTGCCCAGGACCCCATTGTTGAGTGAGCTGCGTCGGGGGCAGCAGCCGGCCCCTTTGGCCAAGGTAACCCATATCCCTTTAGGGATTTAGATAGGGATGTTGCCGACCTTAAGCTAGTTAGGTTTAACCCAAATCAGCTCATACACCGTCACCCTAATGACCCTGACCGTAACATAACCTTGCTCCAGTGCGTGGACCATTTAGTGATGCATCATGACATGGTCCATCCTAGGGGCACCGTAGTAGTAGACAATACCCTATCCTTTAGGTTGGCCTTCTTCGAAGAGTATGAAACCAACCTTTGGTCGTGGCCTTCTCTTCTCTAAGGTGTCATTGCCGCTGGACTTAGGCAATGTGTAGAGGAGACCAGTCCTAAGGTAGAACCTGATCTAGAACTTCCTCTAATCCAAGAAGTTGTTGACTTAGGCTCTCCTTCCCCTATAGCAGTTCCGAGGCCGGAGGTCGTGGAAATAGACTCCTCCTCAAACTCGGAGGGTAGGACTTTTTGTTACATCGTATATATTTTCTTTGTAAATTGATGAATTTATATGCATACTTACATATTTCCCATTCTTTTTCAGGTGAGGAGATGGCACAGCAAGGGATTCTAAACATCCGCGCGATGTTCCAAGAGGGGAAATCCAGCTCGAGGCCAATTGTAAAGAAACCCCTGGTTTCCATCCAAGAAGGTGCCACCTACGGCGGGAACGACCTCCAAATCCCCAGCCAAGGGGAAAGACCAGAGCTCGACAGCTCCAGCTGCTGCTGCTCAACATAAAAGGGGTCCGCCTCCACCTCCTCCCCGGTTTCCTTCCGATCCTGGTCGGGAACAGACAGCACCGGTTCATCCCCCAGCCCCGATCATCCCTACCACCACCGTACGCATCCCAGTCAATGCTCAGGACCTTCAGCAAATTCCAGACACTTTTTGGGGGACTTTCTACGAGACGGCGAACCACGTGGTGGAGCATTTCTATAAGGCCAACCCAAAGGACTTGAGGGAGATTGAGGCGAGGAGCCCAGAGAACGTCATGGAATCCGCGCTAGGGATGAACCTCACAGTAAGTCAATTTTCCTTAGTCAAATTTACTTCCTTTGTTTTTATCCTGGTATGTGCCTAACTACTTTCTTACTTTTTGCAGGCGTTCTTGGCTCAACACTGCAGCATAGCTCGGGCCAGGGCTAGGAATGAAGAGCTTAAAGCCGAGCTCTAGACAGCCCAGGCCGCCCTGTCTACTACCCAAGCTGCCCTCGCAGCTGCTCAACAAGGTGAACTAAGCGCCAAAGCTACCCTTACGACGACCCTAGAAGGCGAGCAGACTGCAAAGGCTGCCCTAGCAGTGACTCAAGAGGGCGAGCAGACTGCAAAGGCTTCCCTGGTTGCTCTCCAGACCGAGCTCGCGGAGGCCAAGGCCAAACAGCTGGAGGTTGAGGATGCTACCAGGGAGGAAAAAACAACCTCGATATCTTCCATGGAGAGCATACTATACCACTGCTGGGCTTTCAATCAGGATGGCAACCTCTCCTTCCTAGCCTCCGAAGTGTGGGGGCACTACCTCGAGAAGTTCTAGACTCAGCTTCAACAAGAGCCACCTTCCGAGACCGAGGAAGCCTCTGTAGCTGGCGAGCTGGAGATTGAGGAGGTGACGCCCTTAGAGCAGCCTGGAGGGTCCTAGTTTTTATTTGTCCTCGCTTATCTTATATGTTATTTTTGTAAACATTTGTTGTTTTTTGCTTGGTACGAGGTTATTCTCCTCTAGACAATTTATTCATAATTTCAGTATCTACTTTTTATCTACTCCTCAATTTGTTCTTATGTTCATGACTTGTACATTTAAAATCTTTTAGGAAATGACCCTTAGGTCGAGATAGATACTTTAATTTTGGTCGTGACCAAAATAAGTGTTGATTTATATCCTACCTGTTAAGTATCAGGCCTTGGACTCAGTTGTATCCGGGATTTTGATTGTTCCAAACTTACTTTTTCCGTTAGTTTTTATCTCCCGAGCTTCTGAGCAAGCCAGTGGATTTTACATTTTGCTAACTTCCAAGTTTCGGACCTGGTTGTACCTAGGATATTTAATTAAAACCTAGTTCGTGTTAGGTTTTTATTTGACACCTCGTGTTTTTTATAAAAAAAACACGGGTTAATCAATTTTACTAACTTCCAAGCTTTGGACCTGGTTATTTCCAAGATATTTTTGTACCTGGTTGTGTTCGTGATTTTTAATGATTTAGAACTCGGTTCGTGCTAGATTTATCAACAGCTCTTGAGTTCCAATTCTTCTTGGGTTGTACTGCCCCCCAAGTAATCAGAAAGTGAACTTTCTTGGTTGCTTTAGATGACGCTATCACATGATCTAATACGCAAATGAAACTATACAAAAAACAAGATATTATGATTCTTTTATTATTTAATAAAACGACTTTTATAATCAAGCCTTACATCATTGATAATACTTCTTTAGGTGCATAGCATTCCAGGTTTGTGGGACTGTTTCTCCATTAAGTCAAGCCAATTTGAAGGTTCCCTCTTGTATCACTTCCACTATTTGATAGGGCCCCTCCTAGCTCGGACCCAAAGCACCGTCTTTGGGGTCCTTTCCTGCCAAAAAGACCCTTCAAAGTACCAGGTCCCCTAAACCAAATACACGCCTCCTGACCTTTGAATTAAAATAACGGATGAATTTTTGTTGGTAATGCGTGAGCCGTAGCTGCGAATCCTCTCATTTTTCTTCAATTAGGTCGAGGGACGCGCTGAGCAACTCATCATTCCGCTCCTGGATGAAAGTCTGGAGTCTGTACGTGGCTACCCTTGTTTTGACGAGAAGGACGGCCTCACTCCTGAAAGTCAAGGAAAAATGAGTATGCCCCGTAGAAGTTCGGTGGGAGGTCTGGTACGCCCACATCACCTAAGGTAGCTGCTCAGGCCAGAGTCCCTTGGCCTCGTCTAATCTTTTCTTTAGGCTTGCCATGAACGTCTTGTTCACGGCCTCGACCTGTCCATTGGCTTGTCGGTAGGCCACCGAAGAGAAACTTTTAAGAATGCCATGTTTCTCACAGAAGTTGGTGAAGAGATCGCTGTCAAACTGAGTTCCATGATCCGATACAATCTTCTTTGGTAGCCCAAAATGACATACAATATTCTTTACCACAAAGTCAAGGACTCTTTTCAAGTTGATGGTTGCCAGAGGCTCTGCCTCTTCCCATTTTGTGAAATAATCGATGGCCACCACCGCATAGCGAACTCCTCCTTTTTCAGTGGGCAGAGCTCCAATTAAATTGATTCCCCATACCGTGAAAGGCCATGAGGATGAGATCATTTTTAGCTCGACTTGTGGGCCAATAATATCCCTGCCTTAATATTTTTAAGGCCAGGTTTTGCCCCCCAGCATGATCACCATAGAAACCTTCATGCACCTCCTGCAAAATAGTTTTGGCCTCCCCGAGCAGAACACATCGTAGAAGAGGCAAGGAATGGCCACGTCGGTATAGCGTCCCGTCCACGATTGGATACCTTGGAGCTTGATAGAGCATCCTCCTCGCGTCTTTTCGTTCATCAGGTAACTTCCCTGTCGTAAGATACTCTATTATGGGAGTCATCCAGGTGGGCCTGATATCGATCATCTCGACCTCCATCATACTTTCTGCCATGCTTTGATTTTCCAAGAATTCCACTGGTACTATGCTTAGAGTCTCGGCCTCCTTGGAGGTAGTGAGTCTAGCCAAAGCGTCAGCATTGGAGTTCTGCTCATGAGGAATCTGCTCGACTAGGCCATATTCAAACTCGGAGAGCTCCATCTTTACTTTGGCCAGGTAAGCCACCATTTTGGTCCCCCACGCTTGATATTCCCCAGACACCTGGTTTACCACGAGCTGGGAATCGCTGTAGCATTGGACAACCCTTGCCTTCAACTCCCTCGCCACTCTAAGCCCGGCCAATAAGGCTTCGTACTCGGCTTCGTTATTGAACGCCACAAACCTGAACCACAGCGAGGAGTGGAAACGATGCCCTTCTGAGGATATTAAGATGATCCCAGCTCCGGATCCATTCTCGTTAGATGAGCCGTCCACGAAGATTCTCCATAATGCCTGCACCAGTTCTCTCAAGGTCTCCTCTTGGAATCCAGTGCATTCAACCAGGGATTGGCTCTTGATCGTAGTTTGGGGTACGTACATTATTTCGAACTGGCTAAGCTCGATTGCCCATTTTAATAGACGTCCGATGTCTCAGGTTTCTGCAATACCTACCTTAAAGGTTGATCGGTCGTGACGTGAATTGAATGGGATTGGAAATACGACCTAAGATTCCTGGATGTCGTAATTAGGCAGAATGCCATCTTTTCCATCAAGGGATCATGTGATTCAGCTCCAAGAAGTCTTTTGCTTATATAGTATTGTAACGCCCTACTTCCTTAGAGTCGTTACTAAGTGAGTTTAAAAACGTTCTTTTAACTCGCTAATCGAGGTTTTAAGTCAAACAGTGTAATTAGGCCGTAAACAAAGGAAAAACATTAGAAGTAGTAATTTTTCATAGTAAATCATAAAAGTTTTACACTTGGGATCCCAAAATACAGTTTAGTAATATTTACAACATAAAAACTGTACTAAGTTGGCTAAACGACAAAATCTATACTCATTTACAAACTTCTCCCAAAATCCTCTGGCTGTGGCAGCCAGGCTGGCCAAACATGTACACACCGCCTCACTCCTGCTGTACTCATGGTTGGTTGATCTTCTCTTTACCCTTACCTGCACCACAAAGCATCTGTGAGCCGAAGCCCAGCAAGAAAACCCACAAACAGATAACATATGCAACACATAAGTCAAGCATATAAACAGGCCACCAATGGCTAAACACATACGGCCTAGCCGTCCCAGGCGTTTACCAAGCCCTGGGTTCGCGGACCACGCCGTAAGGATATCCCAGGTATCCTTTTAGGGACCCGCCCTGGAAACTCGCACACCACGTGCTCCACGCTGCTCCCGACCCCTTACCGTTCTCGGCCTTGCACTCAACGTGCCCAATGCCGTTCCCGGCCCTTCGCCGATCTCGGTCTACACCGTTCCCAGCTCAAGCCGACCATTCACATCATAATATACATAGCATAACAAGAAAGTATAGAATTCTAGCATATTCAGTTGAAGGGCTACGCCCCGCGGTTCTAACATATTGGGCTCAGCCCTGCATATCAATTCCATTCAAACACATTGGGCTCAGCCCTGCACACAAGCTCTATGGGAACAAGGGTTTTCTTACCTGAGTTCCGAGCTTTCTGAGCACCGATGCCCCAAGCACAGTCCTCTAACGTGAGCCTCGCCGAAACCCTAGTCACAACACATTAACAATGTCCATCCATCAAATTCTAATCCATTAAATAACTTCGAGCCATAACCCTAACCTCCGGGACCTTGAATTCTATCAATCCGGGTGATAAAATCCATCCCGAGCCTTACCCCTTGAGTTCTCAAGCTTAAAATACTCTTAAAACCCAAACTGACACTAAGGTCCGCGGTCCCACCCACAAGAGCCGTGACTAGCACCCCACTGACCCCTACACAGGCCACGACGCACCCACCAAGCGCAGTGGTGCGCATGAACCTCTCAGCCACCCATGGCCGCGTGCGCACACGGGCCGCGACGCTTCCCACCGAACCCATATTTTCACACCATTTTTCTAAACCTTTCCCCAAGCCAATTCATCCTAAAAATTGACTAACATTCCCAGATATCCAGCACAGTTATTCCAGCTCAGAAACAACATCAAGACCCCATTAAAATATGCTCCAAAACTCAGCTAGAACACCCAAAGATAAATCAAGCTTAGCTAACATGCAATCCCCCATAACCAAAATAAATTTAAGACTAAACCTTAGTAATTAGAGCTTACCTTGCATAACTTAGTCCCTGAGTTTGATCCTCAATCCCCAAGCTTCAAGTTCCTAGAGTATCCCAGCTGAAATCCTCCTAATTCCTATCCAATTCCTTTGAGTTTCTCTTTGAGTTTGCCTTGAAGAGTAAAGAAAAGAAGAGGATAAAAGCTATCTCAGTTATGAGGTAATATGTGTGTGTCGATTCCCCAAGGTTCTAAGTAATTCCTCTTTTTTGTTTTATTCAGCTTAAATCTATATGGTTACCTCAAGGCTCGGGGTACCAAAATGTCCCCAAGGGCAAAATGGTAAATTTCCCAAATATTCCCGCCTAGACATTCTATCCTCAAATATATCTCCAAATATTTATTTCCATGTCCCGATAATCCCATAACACACCTAGTACCCTAATTACCCCTCGACTCACCTTGAGTCCGAATCTCAACCCTGTTGTGACTTTCTGACTAACCGCTCACAAAGACTGTCTCGATCCGTGCTGCACAGATATATCACATATATATAGCATTTATCACATTTATCACTCTTATGCCCCTAATATCCTGACGGGGCCCACATGCGCATTTAACTCAATTAAACATGCATCATAATCATATATTCACATAAATTCACATATAAGCATATTAAATCACTTATTGCCCTCCAGGCACACTAATCAAGGCCCTAAGCCTGATTAGAAAATTCGGGTCGTTACAACTATCCCCTCCTTACAGAAATTTCGTCCTCAAAATTACCTGAATAACTCGGGGTACCGCTCCCTCATCTCTGACTCAAGTTCCCACGTCGCCTCCTCAACCTTGTTGTTTCTCCACAGCACTTTCACCAAGGCGATGGTCTTGTTCCTCAAGACCTTATCTTTTTGGTCAAGAATTTGAACCTGCTTCTCCTCATAGGATAAATCCTGATCAAGCTCCAAATTCTCAAAACTTAAAATATGCGTTGAATCTGACATATACTTCCGAAGCATGGATACATGGAATACATCATGAACCCCTGATAAAGTTAGAGGCATCGCTAATCTGTAAGCTACCTCTCCAACCCGTTCTAGAATCTTGAAGGGGCCAACATACCTTGGACTCAACTGTAACGCCCCAACTCCAGGGACCGCTACAGTGCACGTTGTAAACAGTGCTAAACTCGCTAATCGAGTTGTTTGGCCATAAACGTGTAACTAAGTATGATTAGCGGTTTGGGGATTAAAATTTAGGTTAAGATATAACGTTTCATTAGAACGTCTATCATATACATTGGGATCCCATAAATATAATTTAAAGGTTTATTACAAGAAATTATTTACAACAGGCCGTTCTAAGCGGCAAAACAGGGTTTAACCCTAGTTCCACTTTCAAACCTCGCCCAAGTATTGGTCGAGCAGCTGCATATGTACACGTCATCACCTAAGCTCTCCAACTCAAGGATGGTCCAGCTTCCTTTTGCCTTTACCTGCACCACAAAGCACCCGTGAGCCGAAGCCCAGCAAGAAAACTCATATGCTCATAAACAGCCATATCATGATATCAAATCATATCTGGCATGCTTAGCAGACATAGCTCTATTCAGCATGCAAATGAGTTCAACAATGCGGGGGTATCCAGGATAAGAAATCCTGCCCTTCTGATTGGAGGACTATCAAGTCAATCTTAATCAGATGAGTGTCTCAACACTCGAGGTTCTGGTAAACCATGCTGAGTGACTGATAAGCAAGTCACTGTGGGGCCGGTGCCCATAGCCTTGCATATGATGATCAAAATGATCATACAGAGCTCATAGCTCTGATCAGATGAGTGAATATCACTTGAGGTTCTGTTAAACCATACTGAGTGACTGACAAGCAAGTCACTAATTCAAATGGAAGAGTGGCTGCTAGGTAAACCATACTGAGTGACTGACAAGCAAGTCACTAATTCAAATGGAAGAGTGGCTGCTAGGTAAGCCACTAGCCTTCAAGCGCTTATATTATTCATCGAACTTGAGATTGGTCCTGCACTGATGTTCTTTGAGTCATTCAATGCAGATGTCGATTAGATCTAATCTTTGTTGGCTTGCATGGAACACGCTAAGGCCATCCTGACTAGTGAGCCAGCACAATGTGACCAGTGCCCAGTACCACTGCCGAACCTGACTAGTGAGTCACTGTTGGAGATGTGCCCTGAAAGCATATGTAGTAGACATTGTTTTTATGAAATAAATAAATAAATTGAATTTGTTATGCATATATTTTATGGACTGTATTATTCTATGATAATATTATGTAAATATCAGGAAAATTCCTAAGTTCATGTATGTAATCTCAAACACGTATTAGTACGAGAGGATTGTGTTTGAGATAAATGAACTTGAATAGTTCGCAGTAAGATAAAGTTATGGAATCTTTAGATTAATTACTGCAAGTACGGTCCACTAGTATTATGAATACATGTGATCTAGATCCGGATCACTAGTGTGGTAGGACACTTTAGTGGAGGTGCTTTATATATTAGAGAATATATAGAACTGGACCAGATATGTTTATTAATACTTAGTTAAATATCGTTTCGAAGTATTAATTAAATATATCAACTGATGATCATATACAAATAGATCTTAATCCTGAGGTTACTATGAACTCCTATTTATGTTATATGAGTTCTTTGATTCACTTGTTAGGGTCTGTCAGAATGATCAGGCTAAAAACTTTTGTTTTGGGAACTCATTAATATAGATGGCTGGGGACATAGTATACAGATATGGAATCTATACCTTCTCGCAAGAGATTGAATGATGGTTCTCTTAAGGGTTGACTTTTGGGACTGAAAGGTTATTGAGCTCAAATTCATAATTTAGTTATGAATTAACCTTCACTAGTAGAGTCAATGGTACTTAAGGAAACAAGATATAATTAAAAGGGTAAAACGATAATTTTATTCCCGATTAATTATGAACCATTATTAGAGGGTCAAGTTGTATGCAATGATTAAATCAATGGACGCTTTATGATTATAAAGTACTCAGTAAATGAAATGTCTATAATTACAAGAGTGCAGTCTCATATTTATAGTGGAATAATCATGAGATTAATAAATTAAGATTATTTAATTAAAGAATTTAATTAATAATCTCAAATTTATTGGAGCTTGGAATTATAGGTCCATAGGTCCTCATAGCGGCTCTATCAACACTGTTCAAGGTAAGAGTTGATATGAAGGGAAAATAGTTTAAAGACATATTTAGGAAGAAATTTGTTCTTCAGGCCAAATATGCAATTATATGATAATAGTGATTAATTAATTAATTACAAATTAGTTGTAGTTAACAAAATTAATTAATATTTAATTATTATATAATTTTCGAAATTATATTAAATAATTGAATTAATTTTCTAAATTTAATTAAATAATTAATTAATTATAATTTTTTGAAATTATAATAAATTAAATATTTAATTTCGAAAATTTGGGTTTAATTAATTAGTAGAATTAATTAAATATCTTTATTTGAGTGAGAGAAAATGATCTGATAAGTTCAAATTAGATTTGAATTTAAAAGATTAATATTTATTCAAATAATTAATTATATTTGATAATTAATTAAAATGGATAACTAATTTGAATTAGTTATCAGGTTGTTAGATCTTATCTGACAAAGTAATTTGAATAAAATTTGAAAAACAAATATCCCTAGAAATTAGGAAGCTACACGTTCACACACAGTCCAGGACTGTGTGTGGCGTGTAGCACCAGTGTTTTCAGGGATGACATTTTCAATTTTATTTATTTAATTAATTAATTAATGGATAATTCGAAAATTGGTTTTTTTGGATTTTTTCATTAATGGAATAATTAATTAATTAAAAATTAAATTGTAAAATGGTTACAGATTTAATTTTTAAATTTTGAATTTTTTCTGTTAAGTATGATTGATCAGAAAATTATTCAGATAAGAAAAAGAAAAGAGAGTGAGACTACTCTGACAATTTCGCTCTGTGAAAATAGAACGATAGTTTTCTCTCCCTGAAAATAAAGAACCCATTCTCAGGCCTATTCTCTTGATCTCATGTGTTGAGTACATCAAGTAGAATCACAAATAAACTATCCTTCATTCTCTAAGTGCCCACACATTTCTTGAGGTGTAGAGAGCGCTTTGGAAGATCTTGGTATGAGTACGTGGAGCGACTTGGATAGGAAGATCGTTCTAAATACGAGAAGATAGCAAGGACACTTGATAGGCTTCAAGAGGTATGATTTCTATCACTATCTTGCTTATGATTAATGTATGTATATTAATGGATCCGCATATTTAAAGGAAGTTTAAATATGTTACAAAATTTTTGTTGTACACTGGGCCAACCACACCACCTTTCCGCTGCGTATTAGGAAACTCGTTTCTAACAGTCACAACTTCACAGTTGATACTGACACCTTTGCCAATTCTGACTAGTTAGTCAGAGCCATGCACAAGTAAGCAATGCTATCAATGTGTATCAATATGTATCATATGTCACACATCCAAAGATGAGGCATTCAACATGATTACTTAACAATTGCGAGCATAATAATGATCATGCACAAACACAGAGACTCAAGCTCTGACCAATCTCATATTCATCATTGATGGCATGCCCTAATCACATGTTTCTCGTGCATCACATGCATCACATTTAATCATCCAGCATGCCTCAATAATAATCATATGCAAATGGGAAAAATTGCCAAGCATTCATTATGCTATCCATGTTTACATTTAAACATCCAACATGCATCAAACATAACCATGCATGTCACATATGGGGTGCAGTTTTCTTACCTCGGGTTCGAGCAAGAATTAGTAAAAGCACGACCCTTGAGAACGATCAACTTTTAGTCCTTTAGCGGTCACCTAGTCATAACCAAAAATATAGGATTCATCAATGAAAATGAAAACAAAGGTTCCCAAACCAATATCTAGCCTCCGGGACATCAATCCACACTTAACCGGGTAGTAGGATCGACCCAGAGGCCTAAAGCTAACATCCCCAAGTCAAAAACCCATTTTTGGCCAAAAATGCCTCTATGGGCTGCGACCCTCCCTAGCCATGCTGCGGCTCACCTTCAGACAGAGGCAAAAACCTCCCCAGAACACACACACGGGCCACGGCTCACCATAGCATGTCGCGGCACATTACGCAAAACAGCAAGAAACCAGATTTCTTCCCCTGCGTTTCTCCTCAAAACCAGCCCTTCAAACCAATCCCAAACATCAACCTAACACCCAATTCAACCACTAAACTTCATCTACAACTCACCCTCATCAAAACCCAAGTTAAACACCAACCAAACTTCCATTAATTCCAACTTACCACCAAGAAATCACAAGCTGAAACTTAAAAGAAAACAGAGTATAGCAAGACTTTCATGGCTGAGTTTCCTTACCTCAAGCTTGGTTTTCAATCCCCTTCAATGGCTGAATCAAGTTCCTAAGCTCAAACCTTGATTTCCTAGCTTATTCCTTCAAATTGGCTTCAAAATTCCAAAGGGAGAAAGAAGGGAAATGGTGCACGGTGAGGGAGAGAGATGAGGATAATGATGCTCTGTTTTTTAACAATTCCATAGCCTTCTAAACTCAAAGGCTGATATATATCTTAAGGGTGAAAATACTATTTTGCCCCTAGGTCAAATAAAGGCTTTTAAACACTCTCGAGGGTAAAATTGTCATTTCCCACCTATCTCGTTAATTATAATTAACACCCTCCAATTCCCATTATTCTCAATATTCTCAAATATCAATAATTCACATCCTGTTACCCTTTAATTCCCGGCAACGTTCTAATCATCAAATTACCGCGAGACTCACTCCGAGCCCCGAACTTAATCCCGTTATGACTAGACCGAAAACTTACATTTCCATGATCGTCTCATGCCGAATGGCTCGAGCCAATCCACATATAATATGGTATTATTCATAATTCACCCATATGCATGAAAATACACAATCACGCCCCCCAACGGCCAAATTACCAAAATGCCCTTTGTAATTAAAATATGAACCCATGTGCATGTATTCACCATCATATAATAATATAATTCACATAAACATGCATATAATCATTAAATACCATAATAAATCAATTATGGCCCTCTCGGCCTCCTAATCAAGGTCCTAAACCTTATTAGGAAATTTGGGGCATTACATCAACTTACCCCGAACACCAAACCGTTTCACACCTCTCATGGGTGAAACCCTAAGGAACACATGATCACCAACCTGAAACTCCACGCTCCTGCGTCTCAGGTCTGAATAACTTTTCTGTCGACTCTGGGAGGCGAGCATACGCGCTCTGATCTTCTCAACTACCTCATTGGTCCTCTGAACCATCTCTGGACCCAAATACCTCCTCTCACCTGTCTCATCCCAATGAATAGGTGATCTACACTTTCTTCCATAAAGCATCTCGTACGGAGCCACACCAATGGTCGCATGATAACTTTTGTTGTACGAGAACTCGATCAAAGGGAGATACTTACTCCACAATCCTCCAAAGTCAAGCACACAGGCTCGCAGCAGATCCTTCAATATCTGAATCTTCCTCTCAAACTGCCCATTCGTCTGAGGATGATACGCAGTACTAAACTGTAACTGTGTGCCCATAGCCTTCTGCAGGCTCTCCCAAAACTTGGAGGTGAAGGTGGGGTCCCTGTCCGATACTATCGACCTCGGAGCCCCATGAAGTCGAACAATCTCCTTCACATACAACTCAGCGTACTGCTCCACAGTATAAGTTGTCCTAACAGGCAAAAAGTGGGCGGACTTGGTATACCTATCCACAATCACCCACACTGAGTCATGCTATCCCATAGTTCTCGGTAAACTAACTACGAAATCCATAGTAATATCTTCCCACTTCCACTCTGGGATCCCCAAAGGCTGCAATAACCCCGCTGGCCTCTGGTGCTCAGCCTTAACCTACTGACAAGTTAAGCACTTAGCCACATAATCCACCACATCCCTCTTCATGCCCGACCACCAATACATAGCTCTCAAGTCCTGGTACATCTTCGTCGAACCTGGGTGCAAAGAATAGGGAGTGGTATGTGATTCATCTAAGACCTCTCGCCGGATACTAGAATCCATCGGAACACAGATCCGACCCTTATACTTCAGTAATCCCATCTCAGAAATGGAGAAGTCCTTTGTCGCTCTGACTAAGGCATTCTCCCTATGACCTCGCAAGTGAGAATCCTTCCCCTGTGCTTCCTTGATCCTCTCAAGGAGTGTAGACCGTAGAGTGATGTTGGCCAACTGACCAACCACCAACTCTATATCTACTCTGGTCATCTCCTCAGCTAACTTATCAGATATCTGCCTCGAGCCAAACAACTGCCCTGGGCCCTTCCGACTCAATGCATCAGCCACCACATTAGCCTTCCCAGGATGGTAGAGGATATCACAATCATAATCCTTAACCAACTCCAGCCACCACCTCTGGTGCATATTCAAGTATTTCTGAGTAAAGAAATACTTCAGGCTCTTATGGTCGGTGTATATCTCGCACTTCTCACCATACAAATAATGCCTCCAAATATTAAGTGCAAACACCACCGCTGCCAACTCCAGGTCATGCGTAGGATATCTCTACTCATATTCCTTCAACTGTCTCGATGCATAGGCTATCACCTTGCCAGCTTGCATCAACACGCACCCCAAACCCTGCCTGGATGCATCACAGTAGACCACAAACTTTTCATTCTCTGTCGGCAAGCTAAGTACTGGCACAGTAATCAATTGCCGCTTCAGTTCCTTAAAACTGTTCTCACACTTGTTTGTCCAGACATACCTAGTCTTCTTCTTTGTCAACTCTGTCAATGGCGTAGCTATTCTGGAGAACCCCTCAACAAATCGCCGATAATACCCTGCTAAACCCAGAAAGCTTCTCACCTCAGGAACATTGCTCGGTCTAGACCAATCTCTGACCGCCTGAATCTTACTTGGGTCAACCAAAATCCCCTCCTTACTGACGATATGGCCCAGGAATGTAACTTGTGGCAACCAGAACTCACACTTACTGAACTTAGCATATAACTTATGTTCCCTCAACCGCTGTAGAACCAACCGCAGATGCTGCTTGTGCTCTATCTCTGACTGAGAGTACACTAAGATGTCGTCGATGAATACAATCACAAACTTGTCCAGATAATCCTTGAAAACCCTATTCATCATGTCCATGAAAGCTGTCGGGGCATTGGTTAATCCAAAGGACATAACCAAGAATTCATAGTGTCCATACCTCGTTTGAAAAGCAGTCTTTGGTATGTCCTCCTCTTTAATCCTTAGCTGATGGTAACCTTATCGGAGATCTATCTTGGAAAACACTATTCTTCCCTGTAGCTAATCAAACAAATCGTTGATCCTAGGCAGTGGATACTTATTCTTAATGGTTAACTTGTTCAGCTCCCTGTAATCAATACACATCCTAAGGGACCCATCCTTCTTCTTAACGAACAACACTGGTGCATCCCATGGCGAGAAACTCGGTCTGATGAGCCCCAGATCAAGTAACTCCTGCAACTGAATCTTCAACTCCTTTAGCTCCACCGGAGCCATTCTGTAGGGTGTCCTAGATACTGGCTCCGCTCCTGGTACTAACTCTATAACAAAGTCAATCTCCCTCTGTGGCAGCAACCCTGGAAAATCCGCTGGAAACAAATCCGGAAACTCACACACCACCCTTGTCTCACCTGGTCCAACCGGCACCACCCTAGAAGTATCGACAACGCTTGCCAGGAATCCTATGCAACCTTCCTGCATTAGGTCCCTAGCCCTTAGGGCTGAAATCATTGGTACATGCAGTCCATTAACTGACCCCACAAACACAAAGGGTACCTCCCCTTCTGGTTCAAAAGTCACCATTCTGCGCCTGCAGTCAATCGTTGCCCCATACTTGGATAGCCAATCCATTCCCAAAATCATGTCAAAGTCATCCATCTCCATTTCCATCAGATCAGCAAACAATTCCCCACCATCTACCTCTACTGGCAATGCTCTAATCCACTTCCTAGAGACTACCAATTCTCTTGTTGGCAACAAAGTCTGGAATCCCCTCCACTAGGCCTACAAAGCTGATCAATCACCCTAGCAAATACAAATGAATGGGTAGCCCCTGAATCAAACAATGCAGTATACAAAGAACCAGCACTAGAGATCTGACCTGTCACAACTGAAGGGCTAGCCTCCGCCTCAGTCTGTGTCAAAGTGAATACCCTGGCAGGAGCAAGACTGTCACTCTGCTTCTACTCCTCCTTCTTAACTTGAGGGCAATCCCTCTTCAGATGGCTGGCACTTCCACAAACAAAGCAGGCCCTAATCCTGCACTCACCCTGGTGTCGACGCCTGCACCGTGGACACATAGGAAAACTCCTCCAATTATCACTGCCACCCTGACGACCAACAGAAGCACCCCACACTCTCCTATCAGAACTAGGAGGAGTAAATGAATCTGGAACTCTTCTTTTCTGCTCACTGGGGCCACCACCCCGACTAGACCCAACAGAAGGAGGCACCATCTTCCTGGCATCGCGCCTAATAGCGCTGTCCTTCCATATCTAATCCTCAGCCCTCTCTGCAGTAAGGGTCTTATCCACCGCTTGAGCATAGGTGGTAGTCTCTGGAATCAATGTAATATTCACATCACGGATGATCATCACATTCAATCCCCATATAAATCTATCTCTTATGGTCGCATCCGTCGACACTAAATCTGGCGCAAACTTCGCCAATCTGTCGAACCTCAAGGCGTACTCAGTAACTGATAACCTGTTCTGAGTCAGGTTAATAAACTCATCAACCTTCGCAGCTCGAACTGCTATGTTTTAGTATTTCTCATTAAAGATACTCTTAAATTCCTCCCATGTCATGACTGCAACATTCCTCCGCTGACTCACCACATCCCACCAGATGCGGGCATCCTCCCTAAACACATAGCTTGCACAAGCAATCCTTTCACTTCCTTCGACCCTCATAAAGTCTAAGATCAAGGAAATCATGTTCATCCACTACTCTGCCCGCAGTGGGTCCGATCCACCCTCAAAGGTAGGAGGTTGTTGCTTCCTGAATCTTTCGTACAAGGGTTCCCACCTGTTCTCAGTCACATGCTGAACCAGCACTGGCGCCACATTCTACTGTATTGGCAACCCTGTAACCTGTGGAGGGGCCTGTTGCCTCATCTGACGGAGTTCTTCCTCTGTTCTCTGCAATCTAGCCTCCATTTTGGCCAATATCTGTTGCCAGTTCTGTGGGGTAGGTGGAGGATCCTAACCCTGATTGTCATCCTCGGCCCTACTGTCGCAGAGTCTAGCTGATTGTCGAGGCATCTCAACAAATATGCCTGCAACCAACGACGCCACTCATTAGGCATGATAACAACATCCAAAACCACCCCCAGGCACATCAGTAATCCACAAGTAAAAATTCATATAACATGTAACACACAACGAGCCATGCCCTAGCATCATGCATATGTTATTTCATTCATCATGCTCTATACAAATAAGCAGGCAAACAGTGCATTCAAACACATTTTCAGACATATTAGCCAATCTTACCAACCAACCCTGAGTTAAGCCTGTCATTGACTGCGTGTGTACATGTTCGGTCAATATCCAGAACCAATAACCTTGGCTCGTCTAATACCAAGTTGTAACGCCCTACTTCCTTAGAGTCGTTACTAAGTGAGTTTAAAAACGTGCTTTTAACTCGCTAATCGAGGTTTTAGGTCAAACAGTATAATTAAGTCGTAAACAAAGAAAAAACATTAGAAGTAGTAATTTTTCATAGTAAATCATAAAATTTTTACACTTGGGATCCCAAAATACAGTTTAGTAATATTTACAACATAAAAACTATACTAAGTCGGCTAAACGACAAAATCTATACTCATTTACAAACATCTCCCAAAATCCTCTGGCTGTGGCAGCCAGGCTGGCCAAACATGTACACGCCACCTCACGCCTGCTGTACTCATGGTTGGTTGATCTTCTCTTTACCCTTACCTGCACCACAGAGCATCTGTGAGCCAAAGCCCAGCAAGAAAACCCACAAACAGAAAACATATGCAACACATACGGCCTAGCCGTCCCAGGCGTTTACCAAGCCCTGGGTTCGCGGACCATGCCGTAAGGATATCCCAGGTATCCTTTTAGGGACCCGCCCTGGCAACTCGCACACCACGTGCTCCACGCTGCTCCTGGCCCCTTGCCGTTCTCTGCCTTGCACTCAACGTGCCCAATGCCGTTCCCGGCCCTTCGCCGTTCTCGGTCTACACCATTCCCGGCTCAAGCCGACCATTCACATCATAATATACATAGCACAACAAGCAAGTATAGAATTCTAGCATATTCAGTTAAAGGGCTACGCCCCGCGGTTCTAACATATTGGGCTCAGCCCTGCATATCAATTCCATTCAAACACATTGGGCTCAGCCCTGCACACAAGCTCTATGGGAACTAGGGTTTTCTTACCTGAGTTTCGAGCTTTCTGAGCACCGATGCCCCAAGCACAGTCCTCTAACGTGAGCCTCGCCGAAACCCTAGTCACAACACATTAACAATGTCCATCCATCAAATTATAATCCAATAAATAACTTTGAGCCATAACCCTAACCTCCGGGACCTTGAATTCTATCAATCCGGGTGATAAAATCCATCCCGAGCCTTACCCCTTGAGTTCTCAAGCTTAAAATACTCTTAAAACCCAAACTCACACTAAGGGTCGCGGTCCCACCCACAAGAGCCACAGCTAGCACCCCACTGACCCCCACACGGGCCACGGCACGCCCACCAAGCGTAGCGGCGCGCATGAACCTCTCGGCCACCCATGGCCGCGCGTGCACACGGGCCGCGGCGCTCCCCACCGTACCCAGATTTTCACACCATTTTTCTAATCCTTTCCCCAAGTCAATTCATCCTAAAACTTGACTAACATTCCCAGATATCCAGCACAGTTATTCCAGCTCAGAAACAACATCAAGACCCCATTAAAATATGCTCCAAAACTCAGCTAGAACACCCAAAGATAAATCAAGCTTAGCTAACATGCAATCCCCCATAACCAACAGAAATTTAAGAATAAACCTTAGTAATTAGAGCTTACCTTGCAGAACTTAGTCCCTGAGTTTGATCCTCAATCCCCAAGCTTCAAGTTCCTAGAGTATCCCAGCTGAAATCCTCCTATTTCCTAGCCAATTCCTTTGAGTTTCTCTTTGAGTTTTCCTTGAAGAGTAAAGAAAAGAAGAGGATAAAAGCTATCTCAGTTATGAGGTAATATGTGTGTGTCGGTTCCCCAAGGTTCTAAGTAATTCCTCTTTTTTGTTTTATTCAACTTAAATCTATATGGTTACCTCAAGGCTCGGGGTACCAAAACGTCCCTGAGGGCAAAATGGTAAATTTCCCAAATATTCCTGCCTAGACATTCTATCCTCAAATATATCTCCAAATATTTATCTCCATGTCCTGATAATCCCATAACACCTAGTACCCTAATTACCCCTCGACTCACCCTGAGTCCGAATCTCAACCCTGTTGTGACTTTCTGATTAACCGCTCACCAAGACTGTCTCGGTCCGTGCTGCACAGATATATCACATATATATAGCATTTATCACATTTATCACTCTTATGCCCCTAATATCCTGACGGGTCCCACATGCGCATTTAACTCAATTAAACATGCATCATAATCATATATTCACATAAGTTCACATATAAGCATATTAAATCACTTATTGCCCTCCAGGAACACTAATCAAGGCCCTAAACCCGATTAGAAAATTCGGGTCGTTACAAGTATACTGGCTTTTGAACCCGGTCTTCCTCTCGGACCAGCACGGTGCTGGCGGCATTTTCTTTAACTGCTAAATAAAGAAAAAGGGGCTCTCCCGCTGTTGGCTTAGACAATACTGGTGGCTCTGCTAGATGTGTTTTTAGATCGAGGAAAGCCTGCTCACACTCCTCCGTCCATTCAAACTTTTTGTTTCCCCGGAGCAGGTTATAGAATGGCAAACACTTGTCAATGGATTTAGAGATAAACCGATTAAGGGCTGCCACTCTTCCTGTCAGACTTTGGACATCTTTATGCAACCTGGGCGAAGGCATTTCTAGTAGTGATCTGATTTGGTCAGGGTTCGCCTCTATCCCTCTGGTATTGACTATGAACCCAAAAATTTCTCTGATGCTACTCCGAAAGTACACTTTTGGGGATTCAACCTCATGTTATACTTCCTTAAGATCTCAAAACATTCCTTTAGGTCGGGAACATGGTTATCAACAGTTTTTGACTTGACTAGCATATCATCAACATACACTTCCATGTTTTTCCCGATCTGATAAGCAAACATGTTGTTGACCAATATTTGGTAGGTAGCCCCAGCGTTCTTCAGCCTGAAGGGCATGAATTTATAGCAGTAAACGTTGGTTGGAGTCATAAAGCTAGTATGCTCCTGGTCCGCAGGGTTCATAGCAATCTGGTTATATCCAGAGTATGAATCCATGAAGGACATGAGTTCGTGCCCCGCGGTGGCATCCACCAATTGGTTAATCCTAGGCAATGGGAAGCAATCCTTGGGACATGCTTTGTTTAAATCAGAGAAATCGATGCAGGTCCACCATTTTCCATTTGATTTCGGGACCACGACAGGATTCGCGACCCAGGTCGGATATTTGGCTTCACGAATAAATCCGCATTTTAAGAGCCGAGCTACTTCTTCTTCCAGGGCCTCAGCTCGGGTTGTACCCAGACGTCTCTCTTTCTGAGACTTCGCGGGCATGCTTTTGTCCAGGTTGAGGGTATGCATTATGACACTCGGGCTAATCCCTACCATGTCTTCATGATACCAGGCAAAAACATCTAGATTTTCTTGTAAGAATTTGACCAGCTCCGCCTTTCTTTCAACGTCAAGACTTTTTCCGAGCTTAACTACTCTCGAAGCATCCTTGGGATCGATCTTCACTTCTTCGAGTTCTTCAATAGCCTGGAGCTCAGACCTTTCCTCGCCTATTCATGGATCAATATCATCATATGGGGGGGTTCCCCTGTCATTGTCTTTCCAAGGTTCTTCCATCCCAAGATCAGTCCTTACTTCCTGGGATTCTTTGTCCCCATCCTGCACGACCGTCGTCTGCTGCCCAGGTTATGATCTTCCCTTCATGGAAATGCTATAGCATTCCCTGGCAGCAATTTGATCGCCTTGGACAGTACATATTCCTGTAGATAAGGGGAATTTCATCACGAGGTGGTGGATAGATGTTATGGCTTCGAATGCCATCAGCGTGGGTCTTCCCAGGATTGCATTGTACGCAGTTGGACAATCGACAATGACAAACTCGAGCAGCTTGAAAACAGCTCGTGGTCCTTCACCCAAGGTTATCACCAACTCGATCGTTCTGATAGCTGCCGACCCCTCACCGAAAAATCCATACAGCATCATGGAAGTTGCCTTCAGCTCGGTCACAGATAATCCCATTTTCTCCAGTGTGGTCCTAAATAGCAGGTTCACAGAACTGCCGTTATCAACCAGTGTCCATCTAACTCTCCAATTGGCAAGCTAGACGGTTATGACCAGAGGGTCATTATGCGGGAACTGTACATGTCTGGCATCTTCTTCAGTAAAACTGATTGGCTGCTTCTCCTATCTCTGCTGCTTAGATAGGTGCTGCTCTATGACGAACTCAACTCCATTGTGAGACCTCAGCTCGTTGACATACCTCTTCTGGGCACTTTTGCTCGTGCCTACCAGATGAGGGCCTCTGGAGATGGTTGTTATTTCTCCCCCTGTTCTCGGAGGAGGGGTATCTTGATTCACCTGAGCTCCGGCCTGATTTGCAGGAGTATCCAGAGCTGATTGAATGTTTTGCCCAGCGAGCTGATTAGGAGTGACTCGATTCCGGGCATATTGAGCCAGAGGCCCAGCCCTGATGAGCGTCTCAATCTCATCCTTCAAATGCCTGCAGCCATCGGTGTTGTGACCGATGTCATTGTGGAATCAACAAAATTTTGAAGGGTCTCTCTTCGTCCTTTTATTTTTTAAAGGCTTCGGCTATTTCCACAGAAGGCAGGCATAATTTTCCAAGAAGATGTTGTAATGCCCCGAAATCCCTAATGCGGTTTTATGGTTGGATTAGTAGGTCGGGAGGGCCATAACTGTTTAATTATGCCATTAACTAATAATATGCATGTTTATGTGAATTATATTATAATATGATGTTATATGCATGCATGTGGGTCCACATTTGACTATTATGATATTTTGGTAATTTGGCATGTTGAGGGCATATTTGTATATTTGGGTGCATATTGTGATTTGTGAATGAGATCCCATTATTATGGAGATATATTCGAGCTATTCAGAATGAGACGGTCTTATATTATAAATTAGCGGTTTTGTCATAACGGGGGTCTTTTATTAGAATATTGAGTAATGAGAAAGTTATTTGATGATAAATTTGGAGTTATTGAGATCAGGAGGAAATTCTGGAAGTTTTGACTATAATGTCCCAAGGGGTGTTTTTGGGACCCCGAGCACTAGGTTTTATTTTAGGTTACTTAAGCTTGAAGTAGCTTGTCAGATAGAACGTACGTTAGAAAACCTCTCGTTCTCCTCTCGTTAGTTCATTTTACTGTTCGAAGCATTTTCGAAGATATATCAAGTTCTAGGAGTCAGAATCAAGCAAGGATCGAGGCATAGCGATCCTAGGAAAGATTAGAAGCTTCTTGACTGAAGGATTTGATGAGAAACAACCTAATCAAAGGTAATCTAAGTTTTAAGTTTTGAGTTTTTAGAGTTTCTAAGCTTAGAATTGGATTTTGTGAATCGTTGAGTTTTTGGTTCGTTTGAGCCTTGGGATTTGATGGTTTTGGATCTTTGGGAAGCTTGGGAACTTTGATTTGTTGATTTGGAAGTGTTTAGGCATTTTTTGGGAGGTTTGGGATGAAGGAAAACGAGTTTGGGGATGGCTCTAGGTTGGGGGCTGCAGCCCTAGCTCGAAGAAGCAGGTGGAGAAAGTTTGGCCTTGCTGGGCGCCGCAGCCCAAGGTGTTAAGGCCGCAACCCTTGGACAGGTTTGAGCCCGTTTGAGTGTTTTGGCCCCAGGAACTTGGTTTTGGGCCTCGGGATTGTTCCTACTACCCGGATTAGTGGGGATTGATGTCCCGGAGGCTAGATCTTGGTTTGGGAACCTTTGTTACTCATTTTATTGATGGTTTCCCATATTTGGTTATGACTAGGTGACCGCTAAAGGACTAAAAGTTAGATCATTCTCAAGGGTCGTTCTTTTATTCATTCTCGCTCGAATCAGAGGTAAGAAAACTGCACCCTGTGTATGTGACATGCATGATTGTTGTTGAGGCATGTTGGTTGATAAATGTGGACATTGATTGCATATTAAATGCTAGCGAATATTGTTTACTTGTATATGGCACTGATTAGTCAGGGACACTGACCTAAGAGTCAGAAACGACATAAGCGTCCTGAACGCAGGGTCGAATGAAGATTAGATCTAATCGATATCAGCATTGAATGGCTCTAAGGCATTAATGTTGGACCGACCCTAAGGTCGATGAAACTTATAAGTGCTTGACTAGTCTAAGCTAGTTACTCAGAGCCAAGGCCTAAGGCCTAGGTGACTGGTTGTCACATGGCTAGGGAATAGTGTTCCATAGTTATGACTCTAGGGTCATGAGGAAGGTTATGTTGGTGACTAGTCATCATGCACCTATCCTGTTTAAGCTAGTGAAAGGTTCACTTATTTGTTAAGCCCCGGTGACCCTATCGTCACATGGCTAAAGGAAGTTGTACCCACATTAGTGACTTTTGAAACTGTCACTTACCTGTTTTGGGCTGATAGTCCTGAATGATTATTATGATCATTGTTGATATTATATCATGCCATATTGTGTTTTCTTGCTGGGCCTTGGCTCATGGGTGCTATGTGGTGCAGGTAAAGGGAAAGAAAAGCTCACCCAGCCTTGAGTGGAGAGCATAGGTGGTGATGTGTACATATGTGGCTGCTTGACCACCACGGCCAAGGGGTTCTCAGAGGAACTAGGGGGTTTACCCTATTTTTGCCGCTTAGGTCGGCGGGTTTGTAAATTTGAAACAGTAATGACCATTTTGAGTTGTAAATAACTTGTAAATGTTTTTGATGGGCCCATGAACAATTTTATGTATTTAATAAAATACATCCTTTCCTTTTTATTGGTTTTCCACCTTAGCCTGTTAATAACACTTAGATGCACGTTTTTAACCAAAGAACTCGGGTAGTGAGTCAAATTTCTGGTTCACCGTAACTGTTTTGGGGTAACCTAGGCATTATAGATGCGTTCTCTGGTATCCGTGAGGTCGGCATAAGTCGCATAGACCAGTTTGAACTTCTCCACGGGCTTATTTTTCTTTGAACCGTTCTGGCTGCCCTCACCACTTCCCTTCCTCTTGTTACCTCCCCCTTGGTAATTCTGGGTAACGGTTTGTACCGTAGCTGTGGCATCCGTTACCGCTCTGACGAGCTGGGTAGGGACTTGGCTGGTTCTTTCGACCAAAGCTCGTGCCTCTTCCAAGTTGATCCACCTTTGAGCCCTGTTCAGGAACTCATCCATAGTGTTGATGCCCTTTCTCTGGATTTCTTTCCATAGGTCACCCCCAACAAGGATTCTTGTTCTCATTGCCATGAGCCTATAACTTTCATCCGTGTCCCTAGCTCACGCAGCAATATTGGCAAACCTACTCAAGTAAGCTTTCAGAGGCTCTCCGGGCTGCTACTTCACGTTTGCAAGGGAGTCTGCCTTAATCTGAGCCGCCTGAGAAGCCCAGAACGCCCTTTTGAAATCAGCGGAGAAGCTCTTCCATGAGCTGATAGAATGCCTTTTGTATTGGTTGAACCATTGCCTGGCCGGTCCAACTAGAGTCGAAAGGAACACCAAGCATCTCAACTCAGGTCCGATGTTATGGGCCATCATTAGAGTATTAAACATTCCCAAGTGGTCGGACGGATCTCCATCTCCACCGAATTTTGATAAATGGGGCATCCTGAAACCTGGCGGGTATGGTGTTGCTGCGATGCTGGGGCCGAAGAGCTCGAGCTCATCCCCCGAGTCATATTCGTCCTTTTCCTTCTCTGATAGCAGTCTTTTCATTAGCTCCTCCATCTGGGCTTGCCTCTTGAGAGTTTTGTCCTTGGCTCCCTGGGGCTGTTCAACAGCTCCCGTTTGGCCGTACACGTTTGGCGGGTTATTGTCCCTCCAAGCTCAAGCTTGGTTTTGTGGGACATTCCCATTATCACGTACCACGAAAGGACTTCCCTCGTGGTGAGTGTTGCTAACCCCATCGCGAGCTAGATTTCTCCTTTGTGAATTCAGGCGATCTCGCAGGTCGGTCTGCGGATTAACTTGGGGATTCTGAGTTGAACTCGACTGATTCCTCAAGTCTGCACTGGTCCTATCACTTCAATGACTCTCCATCCAATAGCTTCCATTAGAGAAGCTCAGAGCTTATGGTCGAGGATGAGGATCTGAGATATTTCCACGTGCTTGCGGGGCCTGGATAGGGACAGCGGGAGGAGGATTCCTCCTGTTGTTTCCGTAGGTAGGAATGTCTCGAGCAGAACGAGGTGGGGATGGATGCCTTATCAGTGACAGAGGATGTCTAATCGGTGGGCGATTCTCATCCCATCAGGTCGGACCAAGTTAACTCGTGGTCGCTCTACTCCATCATTCCTGATTCTCTGTGTCTGGCAATCTGATCGCGGTACAGGGAAGTCGGTTGTGGCCTACCGTCTTTGCGAGTTTGCCCTTGACCCTTTACGTGGGTTTCCATGGGCACTCCTGGGCACATTTGACGGTAGTTCTGAACTCAGAGTCGAGGCCCTGACCGACAGGCTGGCCCGTTGACGATCCATGGGAAAGTTATCAAATGGGGGTTCTTGGTGATTGTGCGACACGGGCGTAGAACTTGGAGTTGAGGTTCTAACCGATCGACTTGGCCTGGGTCGACTATCCCAGCGAGACTTACGAGTCCCGCCTTGCCTCTTTCCGACGTTAACGTCGGTTGCAAGAGGGGGTAGCCGAGCCTAGACCTCCTCGATTTGCTTGTTTTCCTTGGCTAGATGGATTCTCAACTATATGTTCTCCAACTCCACTGTAGTCAAGTAATTCGGGTTCAGATTTGGCGGTAGAGGCACTGAACTTCCCGTGTCGCCGTGGCCCATTGGTTGCTTTCCCGACCGTTGCTGAATTTCTGGGCTTTGTTCGTCGGAAACAGCGGTATGGTGAGCCTCCTGCCCACCATGCTGATCCGTTTCGTTACCGTGCTTTGAACGAGTGACCACCATGATGAACTTTTTCCCTGAATCTTTCTCAATAGCACCAATTTCCAGCTCTCAATGAAAGCACCAAACTGTTGACGCAGTTTTTCGCCAACAGTGAATTACGTAATTAGCTGGAATAAACTAATGCTTAAGGATAAACCGTAATAAGGATAATAACACTTAGGGATGCTCATAATAAAATATTAAGAACACTCATTCCTTTTTGTGTGGTTCAGGGGCCAAAACCCCCCTAGTCCACGAGTCGATATTATTACTGTATATCTCTCTGTATTTTGGCAGAGTATTTGCATTACCGAGAAAGAACCCAACCTCTTTTTCTATTCAAGGTCTTGGTATTTATAGAAGAACCATCCTAGGATAGGTGTTGGGGTCATCACGTGAATATACATCCTTTTTGTGACCTGTCTTGTACAAATGATGAATATTACAATATATATTAACGTAAGGTCTAATCATTAGGTAAAGCTGATCAGGGATCGTCTAGCATAATCAGGCATGTGATGTCTGATTAGGCACGTTTATGTTATGTGTCCAAGAATTCAGGGATAAACGTGCAGGATGTCTGATCATGCACGTTTATATTGCGTATCCAGGTTTATAAAGGTTCCTAGAAACGGCAGATCTTCAACATGCCCCGACCTGGGCGTAACGCCAGCTCGCGTCTAGGATGGTGCGCTTTATATGCGTGTCCAGTTGCGTGTCCTACCGCTCTGTATTCTTCAGCTCGTGCTATTTTTTCCAGGGAGTCTCACTGTAATGCCCTAAACTCCAAGGACCGTTACGGTGTGCCTTCTAAATAGTCCTAAACTCGCTAATCGAGTCATTTGGCCAAAATCGTGTACTAAGTATGATTAGCGGTTTAGGGATTAAAATTTTGATTAAGATGTAACGTTTCATTAGAACGTATAATATATATGTTGGGATCCCAAATTTATAATTTCAGAGTCTACTACAAGAAAATATTTACAACAGGCCGTTCTACGCGGCAAAACAGGGTTTGACCCTAGTTCCTCTTTAAACCTCGGCCGTGGTGGACGAGCAGCTGCATATGTACACATAATCACCTAAGCTCTCCAACTCAAGGATGGTCCAGCTTCCCTTTGCCTTTACCTGCACCACATAGCGCCCGTGAGCCGAAGCCCAGCAAGAAAACTTAATATGCTCGTGAACAGTTATTTCATGTCATTGAATTATAAGGCACACGCCTAGCAGATGTAGCCCTATTCCAGCAGGAAATAAAACCACGTGGCAAAGGGGCTATCCAGGATAAAGAATCCCACCCTCCTGAGTGGACAACTATCAAGTCAGTCTCAATCAGATAAGTGATTTAACACTTGTAGTTCCAGTAACCATATCGAACTGATAGCCCTGGATAAAAGATAGATGACTGATAAGTCTATCCTGATCAGATGACTGATAAGTCCATCCCGATTAGATGACTAATAAGTCCATCTTGGAGGTCCCATACCCTCCTAGCCATGTGACAAACAGTCACCGGGGCCATATGCCCTGGCTCTGAATAACTAGTCTTAGACTAGGCAAGCGCTTATAATTTTCATCGACCTTCTGGTCGGTCCAGCATTAATACCCCATATGAGTCATTCAATGCTGATATCGACTAGATCTAATCTTCATTTGGCTCGGCATTCATGACGCTATGCCATTTTTGAGTCTTAGGTCAGTAAAACACGACCAGTGTTCAACCCATTGTGAACTTGACTAGTAAATCATAGCTTCACAGATGGATCTAACACCATTGCCGATTCTGACTAATAAGTCAGTGCCACACACATAAGTAAGCCATGCCACCAAACATATATCACATAACTAATATCCATATATAAGGCATTCAGCATGCTTACTTAACAAACACTAGTACAATTAGGACCATGCATGGACACAGAGGCTCAAGCTCTGAATAATATCATACTCAGTATATAAAGCATGTCCTAATCACATGTTTCTCGTGCATCATATGTATCATATTTAACAATCCAACATGCACCAATAATAGCCATGCATGTCACGTATACACAGGGTGCAGTTTTCTTACCTCCGATTCGAGTGAGGGTTAGAACAAGAACGACCCTTGAGAATGATCGATCCTTAATCCTTTAGCGGTCACCTAGTCATAACCAAAAAAATCACCAATTAATGAAAATCACCAAAGATAGGGTCTTAACCTAAACACCACTCTCGGGGCCTCGAAACATGCCCACACGGTGAGTAGATTCAATCCCGGGCCTTAAGGATTGAAACCCCAAGTCAAAAACCCTTAAAAACACTCAAAATGAGACTTAGAAGGACCAGGGTAGCGCTACAGCGCTCAACCCCTAACGCCCCAGTGCTATACTCAGAACCACCAACATGCCAAAAAAAGCCTCCTGAGGAGCGTTGTAGCGCCCTAGGATGGGCGCTATAGCGCTACCTCCAGACCAGAACTTCCCTGAACCGACCTTCTTCAACTCCTTCGATTCTAACCTGATTCTCAAGCTTCCAAATCCCATTCTTGATGCCAAATGAACCCAAAAACCATCCTCACACACCCCAAACATCACAAGCATGAGAACCCTAGCCAAAACTCCAATCAATTCCCAAGTTTCCAACCCAAAAACTAGCTGAAACTTAACTAAGAAAAAAAAGCAAAACTAAGAGTTCTAATGGATAGAAACTCACCTCAATCTCAGCAACACACCCTCTTCAATGGTGGAGCACAATCCTAACTTGGCAAATCTTGGTTCCTTGGCTTAATTCCTCAAACAGAGCTTGAAAATCCAAAGAGAAATGAGGAGGAAAAACCTATCGGGAGAGAGAGAAAAGAGGCTCTGTTTTTGTTACTCTTCTACAGCCTTAATGGCTGCTATATATCTCTTAGGGTAAAAAGACCTAAATACCCTTAGGTCTAAAATAAAACCTTAACAGCCACCAAGGGCAAAACCGTCATTTTGCACCTATTTCATTAATCACAATTAACACCCTCTAATTCCCGCTATTCTCAATAACCTCAAACACCAATAATCCATATCCCTTTACCCTTTAATTCCCGGTAATGCTCTAATCATTAAATTCACCCCGAGACTCACCCGAGCCTCGAACTTAAACCCGTTATGACTAGACCGAACACCTGCATTCCATGATCGTCTCATGCCGAGTAGCTCGAACCAATCCACCTTATAATGTGGCTATATTAATTAATCACAAATGTACACCCAAAATACACAATTACGGCCACGGCGGCCAAATTACCAAAATGCCCTCATAATTATAAATACTCCCATATGCATGCATTTACCATCATATAATAATATAATTCACATAAACGTGCATATGATCATTAAATAGCATCATAATTCAATTATGGCCCACCCGACCTCCTAATCAAGGTCCTAACCCTTATTAAGAAATTTGGGGCATTACACTCACTACCCTTGCAAATGACATATCAACCCGTGGATCATCTAGCATTGTCCTTGACCAGCCAGTTGTACTCAAGCTGCCTCAAAAGACCCGGGTTGAAATATTGGGACGTACAGTGCCCAGTGAAAAAGTGGCCACGGCCAGAGCCCGAAAAAAAATTTCAATAAATTTTTGTGTAATTTTTCAATCCAAAAATATTTTCTAAATAATTTTTACCATGTTTTATATCAAATAAAGCATTTATAAAAATTAATTGCATATAAAACACAATAAATATAACCCAAATTTGCTAATTATCACATGAGAATATATATGCTTCATAAAAAAAATGAAATCCATCCAATTATTCAACACATCAAATAATTAAATTTTTATCATGTTCATGCATGAAAATAAAGATTACCCAAGGCTCTGAGGCCAGATATTGGGAAAAACTTATACATGATCTTATTTATTTTCATGTAGATCTTATATTAAACAAATTAATATGAGACAACCTAGAACATGTTTCTAAAATTGAATTCAAATAGAAATAATGATAAGAACACTTACATTATACGCAGCAGAATGAATGAGTCCTTCCATCAGTTTCTCTAACCCTTGTTTCCATTCTTTCGTAGGGTATCACCAAGAAATTGAACTGTTCTTCAATTTTCTTCACAGCCTTCTAAAGTATCCTTAGAATCACCGAGAATATGGTGGGGAATTCTCAACACATGAGATAGATACGGAGAGAAGAAGAAGAAGAGAAGAGAAAAATTGAGGCTTAGAAAAGGACTTATGTTGTAGAGAGAATCTGAAACCTAGAGCATCAATAATAGTTCTTCTGATTTTCTGTCAGATAGTCTTTCTGTATTCTCAAATATCTCTTTTCAACTCTCACTTAGCATTCTTTTTACAGACTCAATTAAATCATTTATTTTAATGAAAAATTAATAAAATAATAGATAATATCAGCCTAATGGTCGAAATTATCATGGGCTTTAGGCCTGTGAAATTTCCCAATTAATTATAAGCTTGTTGGACTTAAAATCAATTAATGTATTATTTTTTATTGATTTAATTAATTAAATAATTATTTTAATCCTTTATCAAATTAATTATTTATAATTGGAACCTTGATTTAAATTTATTTATT
The DNA here is from genome assembly GCF_963169125.1 of Humulus lupulus. NCBI lineage: Eukaryota > Viridiplantae > Streptophyta > Magnoliopsida > Rosales > Cannabaceae > Humulus > Humulus lupulus. The sequence goes on along the minus strand of NC_084800.1, from coordinate 181,270,865 downwards.
AATTTAGACACCAATTTGTCTTAATTAATAAATCTGCCATAATTTCTCTTTTCTTCTCTAAATTACATAACTCTATGAAACTATCCAAATAATTGACCTGGTCAACTTTGATAATTCTAATTGATAATTAAATCAATTAATTGAGACTATCTAGATGATTTTATCCAAGGTACACTATGGACCATGGGCCTATGAGATCAAGCTCCAATAAGTTATCATAAATTTAACAAATAAATTGACTAACTTATTAATTCCTCGTCACTCCACTAAAGACTCCGAATTACACTCTTGAATTCATAGAACACTCTATAAGCAATATAGACACGTTATTAATTATCAATTGTTACAACCATAATTGTCACTCAATCCTCTATAGACGATCTACAATGAGATGGGACTAAAATACTGTTTTACCCATCATTGTATTTTATCCTTAAAACACTTAGTTCCTTGTAAATGATATTTCAGTAAACTAATATTAATTACTGAAATGAGATCCCTATCATTTAGCACTTTGAACCAAACTAAAAGGAAACCATCGTTTTACTTCTTCATTTGAAGTTATAGATGTTCATATCTATGATTAACACTCCCACTCAATTATACTACCCAGTTCCCAAGACGTAAGTATGGGCTAGTATGTAGGGTAAGTTAGTAATGAACAAGTCAAATAACACAATAAGTAGAATACTAACCACTCAGAATTGAGAATGAATTGACCTATGGTCAACTATATGATATGACTAGAATAGATAATAGTAGTATGTTTACTTATCCTATCAACTGTCAATATCGATCCAGTCTGATGTAACAAATACATTTGATCTTATCTACTTTGCTAATATTCTGGAAAGAACATAACACTTCAATGTGTAAGTAGATCATATCGTAGATTGGCAAGTCAGTGTAAATCCTGTGCACTGACTAATCTTAAGACTAACTTATATTTGAACATATAATCATATTTATATTCCACTGTGACTACGTTACTATAAATACGATTAGCTATATGCTCGGGATTTAATAGAAGTTTATATTAAACAAATATTCATGAAAACAAAACATGTGAGCAAAGTGATTGACCAAGTCAAAAATGATTTCTATTCTTTTGTTGATAATAAAATGAGATTACAAAGAAATTGAGTTCTAATTAGAGCATAAAAGAAATTGGCTGAAATTGAAGAGGAATTTAGCGTCTGGCTAAATGACGTTAATGACAGCGCCCTTGGGAGGCATTATGATCTATTTAATTATTTTGTTATTTTTTTTTCATCAAGTTTGGAAATTTTTTTATGTTTAGTTTTAATTTTTATGTTGTTTTTGACGTTTTTTTTTTAGAATTTGAACTTTAGTTTGTCATTTTTGAACTATGGAAATCGTGAAAACTATAAAAAAAAAAAAAAAGTTAATGATTTTAGCAGGTACAATTTGATCTGCAACGCTTGAGAAGTCAAAGACTAAATAATTTTTGCGGATGCCCAGGTGCCGCAATGCTACATATTTGAGCCGCGGCGCGTGAACCCATGATGTGCCAAGAATTTTGACACGAGTCGGGGTGCTACTTCGAAATTAGATTTTGTTGTACCCCAAAATAAATATGAGCTGAATTACTCAGCACGGGGTAAAGTTGGCACACAAGCGCATGTAGATAGAACATCTCGCTAACTCTGGAGTGTGTAGCTCGAGTCAAACTTGACAGCTTACGACAACCAAATAGTCTCTAGATCGCCTCTTGCACCAACCATCTAGTTCGAGATGTGGGATGGCTAGATCACCTTCTAGAAACTTTGAACTTGGCCCGTGTCAGGATAGGTTAGTTCTTCGACATCCAGCTTGAAGGACGTGTTCAGCTCGTGGAAGCCTGGTCATGGCGCACAGTGAAGGATCCCAAATGACTTAGAGATTCTTTATACGTCTCATAAAGGCCCAGATTTTATTACACATTTATTACCCAAGATAACAGATGTAAATTCTATATGAAATCATATCCTTATGTAAATGGGAAGCTACCCAAATTTATTATTTACCATTTTTATGTATGCGGTTACCCAAAGCTATCCAGGAGAATCCTCTATAAATACTAAGGGAATGGGCAGAGAAAGGGATTGATGCTCTATATACTGAAACTCTGCAGAAATTGTCATTAACAATTTCTTCTAGAGTCCTATATAGATTAATAAGATTGCCTCGTGGACTAAGTGGATTTTAATCACTGAACCACGTAAAAGTGTGAATGCTTGTGATATTTTTCATTTGTTCAACAATAGTTTAGAAAAGCCTAATATCTCTATTATCAGATTTCTTAATCCGCTGTTGGTGAAAAACCACGTCAATAGATTGGTGCTTTCGCTAAGAGCTTATTGGGCTTAATTCCTCATGCAAGTTTCACTTAACATTCATCATGGTGGTCACCTAGTCTATGCGTGACAACGAGACGGAATAACCTAATGATCTGGAGGTGCACCGTGCAGCCGTCCCCACTGCAAAAGGCTCAACTGCTCACGTCCCCCTGGAAAGCAACACGTGGGCCAAGATGACGTTGGGAGCTCAACATCACGCCCACCAAATCCCCATCCGGGATACCTGAAAGCCATCGAGATGGAAAATGCCCAGTTAAGGAGCCATCTTGACTGGGCTATCGAGCAGATTGAGAAGATCTTGGCTCAATTACCCGCTCCTGCAACCGATGTTAACATCAGAAGGAGGCATATTGGGTCCTATAAGTCCCACATGAATAATCAACCCAATCTTAGTTGCTTTGTCAGAACTGCAACTACAAGCACCATACCTTCAGAGCGAATCTAGCGAAATGCTCAACCTGTTAATACTCATAGGAGTCATCGAGCACATGTCAGTCGGTCTATTCGGACTGCGACCCTGAGCTTCATACCTTCTAAATAGAACCCATGGAATGCTCAACCTGCCAACCCTCGCAGGAAGGATCATTCAACTCACACCCCCAAGAACCAACCTGGGCAAACAGGGTGAGCTCGGACCAATTCGAGGAGGCGAGACACCCCAGAAAATCCATCCGTGCCATGGTCAGAGCCTCCAACACGGAGAAATGAACCAGTGCTGCCTCCAACCCAGGAATTTGGGGTAGAACAAGGACGAGCTAATCTAGTACGCCTCGATGGAACAAGGGTTGCTTCACCAATAAGACATTCAGTGTCAGCGGTTCGACATCCAATGCCACCTCGCCCGCAGAGGAATGCTCCAACTCGAGGGGATAATAGGAGAAATCCTCATTCCTCAGAGGGCATCTCTATCCCATGGCCTCACACTAATAATCCAGGTCCTCCCAGCCACTAGTTGTAAGCTTCGCTAATGGAAGTTACTGAACGGAGAGCAAACGTGGAGGCAGGCATGTGAGCGACCTGAGGAATCACTTGAGCTCCGCACAAAGTCTTCGTTCTGACCCACATCCTAACCTGCATGATCATACGAATTCACAAAGAGGATATCCTGTTCTCCATGATGATTTGAGTTATACTCAGCCCAAGGGAGATTCATCTATCATACGTGACAATGGGAATGTCCCACCTAACCTAGCTCAAGCTTGGAGGGAAAACAACCCATCTAACATGTGAAAAAGGATGGGGGCTGATAATCAACTCCAAAATAAGCTAGATTCCAAGGATCCAACCCTCGAGCGATTAACCTTAATGGAAGAACAAATGAAGAGACTCTTATATGGAAAAGGATTCGATGAGTGTGATTCTGGTGAGAAGCTCGAGCCTTTTGCTCCTAATATTGTGGCAACTCTGTATCCTATTGGCTTTAGATGTTGACCATGCCCACATATGATGGAAACACCGACCCGTCCAATCAACTCAGGACATTCAACACATTGATGATGGCTCACAAAGTCGGGTTTGACTTAAGATGTATCTTGTTTCCCGCAACACTGACTGGACTGGTCAGATTATGGTTCAACAAGTACAAGAAACATTTAGTCACCTCGTGGAAAAAACTGTCTTCTGAGTTTAAGAGTCAATTCCGAGATGCAAAGGAAACTCGCGTTGAAGCCAATTTTCTAGCTAGCATTAAAAAACAACCAGGTGAGTCCCTGAAGGCATATCTGAGTCGGTTCACCAATGCAGCAGCACAAGCTATAGATGTTGATGACAACTCCAAGCTCATGGCTATGAGGACAAGGATCACAGTAGGAGGTGATTTTTGGAAAGAAATCCAGCGGAAAGGAGTAAAAAGTGTAGATTAATTTGTGGCTCAGGCTTAGGAATGGATAAATCTGGAGGAGACATAGTCTGTTGTCACAGGAAGCAGCCAGACCCCTGTACAGCCCGCTGGAGTGGTTGTAACGCCCTGGTTGCCCCAGAACAGGTACGGTGAACAGTGGACCGGAAATTTGACTCGCTACCCGAGTCCTTTGGTCAAAAATGTGCTCTAAGTGTATTTAACAGGTTAAGGTATAAAACCAATAAAAAGGAAATGGTGATTTTATTACAAACTGCTCTGCAGAGCTAAACAAAACGTTTACAAGTTGTTCTCGGTACAAAATGGTCACTACTGTTTAAAATTTACAATCCCGCCGACCTAAGCGGAAAAAATAGGGTAAACCCCCTAGTTCCTCTGAGAACTCCTTGGCCGTGGTGGTCAAGCGGCCGCATATGTACACATCACCACATCAGCTCTCCACTCAAGGCTAGGTGAGCTTTTCTTTCCCTTTACCTGCACCACATAGCACCCATGAGCCAAAGCCCAGCAAGAAAACATAACACTTTTCATAAACATTATCAAATGATTATCATTATAATCACACTGAGCATAAAGCTTTCAAACAAAAGAGTGAACATCACATGAGGTCCTGATAAACCATACTGAGTGACTGGCAAGCAAGTCACTAATTCAAATGGAAGAGTGGCTGCTAGGTAAGCCACTAACCTTCAACAGGTTCTGGTAAACCATACTGAGTGACTGACAGGCATGTCACTGTTTCAAGTGGGAGAGTGGCTGCTGAGTAAGCCACTAGCCTCCAAGCGCTTATTTCGTTCATCGACCCTTGGGGTCGATCTGGCATTAATGCTCTTTGAGTCATTCAATGCTGGTAGTCGATTAGATCTAATCTCTGTTGGCTTGCGTGATACACGCTAAGGCCGTCCTGACTAATGAGTCAACGCAATGTGACCAGTGCCCAGTACCACCACCGAACCTGACTAATAAGTCACAGCTTCACAGTTGATACTAGCACCTTTGCCAAATCTGACTAATGAGTCAGTACCAAGCACAAGTGAGCAACATATGCTAAGCATTCTATATTCAATCCATGTCCATATTTATACAACCAACATGCCTCATGAATATCCAAGCATGTCACACTTGGGGTGCAGTTTTCTTACCTCTGGTTCGAGCTAGAATGAATAAAAGAACGACCCCTGAGAACGATCAACCTTTTGGTCTTTTAGCGGTTACCTGGTCATAACCAATTATGGGATTCCATCAATAAAATAAATTAATAAATGGTTCACAATCTAAAACCACACTCCCGGGATCAATCCCCCACTCTCGGGATTCTTAATATACTCAAACGGGGCAAAGGAACCAAACCCCGAACCTTAAGGATCATTTCGAGCCCTAAAATAGGTTTGCTGAAAAATGGACTAGCGATGCAGCCCCATCAAATGGCGCTGCAGCCCTATGAGTGGCGCTGCAGCCCTATTTCCAAGTCAGAGAGCCCAGCTCTGAGCCCTTAATAGCGCTGCTGCGCCCTAAGTGGTGCTGCTGCGCCAATTACAGACCAGAAACTTTCTGGTTCATCTTCTTTGCGATTTCTCTTGAAACCAAACCCTCCAAACCCATCCAAAACCTTACCAAAACACCCAATTCAACCCCTAAACTTCATCTACATCATACCCTCATCAAAACCCAATCAATCTTACACGAAAACTCCCATTGATTCCAACTATCCACACCACAACTATAAGCTGAAAACTATAAAGTAAAACAGAGTATGGCTTGTTTTTCATGAATGAATTCTTACCTCAAATGGAATTAAAGTCCTTTTCAATGGATGAACCGAGTCTACAACTCCCAAGCTTTGATTTCCTAGCTTGTATCTTCAAATTGGGACCAAAAACTTCAAAGGAAGAAAGAGAGAAATGGATGTACGGGAAGGGTAATTCTTGCTCTGTTTTTCTATTCTGTTTCTACAGCCATCCAAAGCCATATAAATCCAAACCCAAATGACTAAAATACCCCTAGGTCTTTAAAAGTTTATAAAGCCTTCCCAAGGGCAAAGTTGGTACTTTCGATCCTATACCGTTAATCATAATTAACGCTTCCCAATTCCCGCTATTCTCAAAATTCCCAAACACCAATAATTCATGTCTCGTTACCCTTTTTACTCCCAGCAACACTCTAATCATTAAAACATCCCGAGACTCACCCCAAGCCTCGAACTTAATCCCGTTATGACTAAACCGCTACTTTAATACTTAGAGACAGTCTCATGCCGAATAGCTCGAACAAATCCACATTATAATGTGGCCTTAACAATATATCACCGACATGCATCCAAACAAACAATTTACCCTCAACGGGCCAAGTTACCATCACACCCCTGTAATTAAAAATATGGACTCACATGCATGCATTTCACATCATATTATAATATAATCAACATATACATGCATTTTATCAATTAATAACATAATTAAGCAAGTATGGCCCTCCCGGCCTACTATTCACGCCGTTAAACACATCAGAGAATTCGGGGCATTACAATTATCCCCTCCTTACTGAAATTTCGTCCTCGAAATTACCTGAACAACTCGGGATACTGACTCTGCATATCTGACTCCAGCTCCCAGGTCGCCTCCTCGACCTTGCTGTTCCTCCACAACACCTTAACCAAAGGTATTGTCTTATTCCTAAGGACCTTGTCCTTTCTGTCAAGTATCTGAACTGGCTGCTCCTCAAAGGAGAGATCTGGCTCAAGCTCCAGATCTTCATAACTCAGAATATGGCCCACATCAGATACATATCTCCGAAGAGCTGATACATGGAATACATTATGCACGGCAGACAACGCCGGAGGCAAAGCCAATCTGTAAGCCACCTGACCAATCCTCTCCAGGATCTCAAAAGGACCTACAAATCTAGGACTCAGCTTGCCTTTCTTCCCAAACCTTCTCACCCATTTCCATGGTGAGACTCTGAGGAAAACATAGTCTCCTACCTTGAACTCCACGTTCCTGCGCTTGGGATCTGCATAGCTCTTCTGTCTACTCTGAGAAGCAAGCATTCTAGCTCTAATCTTCTCAATAGCCTCACTAGTCCTTTGGACTGCATCAGGACCTAAGTATCTCCTTTCTCCTGTCTCATCCTAATGAATGGGAGATCTGCACTTCCTACCATACAACATCTCATAAGGTGCTACTCCAATGGTAGATTGGTAACTGTTGTTGTAGGAGAATTCTATCAAAGGCAGATACTTACTCCAAGATCCACCGAAATCCAGCACACATGCTCTCAGCATATCTTCCAATATCTGGATCGTCCTCTCAGATTGCCCATATGTCTAAGGATGATAAGCTGTACTGAACTTCAACTTTGTCCCCATGGCTTTCTGCAAACTCCCCCGGAACTTGGAAGTAAAAGTAGGGTCCCGATCTAACACGATCGATCTAGGTGCACCATGGAGCCGCACGATCTCTTTCACATAGAGATCTGCATACTGATCAACTGTATATGTAGTCCTCACTGGCAGAAAGTGAGCTGACTTGGTGTAGTGATCCACTATCACCCAAACGAAGTCATGCTGACCAGTAGTCCTGGGTAAGCCCACCACAAAATCCATCGTGATGTCTTCCCACTTCCACTCTGGAATATCCAGAGGCTGCAATGACCCTGCCGGCCTCTGATGCTCAGCCTTGACCTGTTGACATGTCAAGCACTTAGCCACATACTCTACTACATCTCTCTTCATCCCCGGCCACCAATATAACGATCTCACATCCTTGTACATCTTCGTGGTGCCTGGATGCAAAGAGTAAGGTGTAGTATGAGATTCATCCAGAATCTCTCGCCTCAATGCAGTGTCTAACGGAACACATATCCGCCCCTTGTATCTCAACAAGCCTACCTCAGACACTGTATAATCCCTGGATGCTCCAGCCAGAACATCCTCTCTGATCTTGATCAGCTGTGGATCACCCAACTAACCCTCTTTGATTCTCTCCTGCAGTGTAGACTGTAGCGTAATGTTAGCCAACTGGCCCACCAGCAACTCTATACCATCTCTGGTCATATCATCTGCTAACTCTCTGGCTATCAGCCTCATACCATGAATCTGCCCCGGACCCTTCCGGCTCAAAGCATCAGCTACCACGTTGGCTTTTCCTGGATGATACAAAATTCCACAATCATAGTCTTTTACTAACTCCAGCCAACGCCTTTGCCTCATGTTCAGATCCTTCTGGGTGAAGAAGTACTTCAGGCTCTTGTGGTCTGTATAGATCTCACACTTCTCTCCATAGAGATAGTGCATCCATATCTTTAAAGCAAAAACCACCGCTGCCAGCTCTAAGTCATGAGTAGGATACCTCTTATCATACTCCTTCAACTGACGAGAAGCATAAGCTATAACCTTCTCTGATTGCATCAAGACACAGCCCAAACCCTGATGAGAAGCATCGCAGTAAATCACAAACTTCTCCTGGTCTGTCGGAAGACTTAGAATCGGAGCTGTAATCAACCTCTGCTTCAGTTCCTGGAAGCTGTTCTCACACTTATCTGACCACACAAACTTCTGGCTCTTGCGTGTCAGCTCAGTCAAAGCACTAGCAATCTTTGAGAACCCTTCCACGAACCGCCTGTAATAACCTTCCAACCCAAGGAAACTTCTAACCTCAGAAGCATTCTTTGGCCTTGGCCAATCTCTGACCGCTTCGATCTTTGCTGGATCTACCTTAATCCCCTCCTTACTGACAATGTGTCCAAGAAAGGATACCTGAGACAACCAGAATTCACACTTCTTGAACTTTGCAAACAATTTGTGTTCTCTCAGTCTCTGTAGAACCAACCTCAGATGTTGCTCATGCTCTGACTCAGTCTGAGAATATACCAGAATATCATCGATGAAGACGATCACAAACTGGTCTAAATAATCCTTGAACACTCTGTTCATCATATCCATGAAAGCAGCAGGGGCATTAGTCAATCCAAATGACATAACTAGAAACTCATAATGCCCATACCTGGTACGGAAGGCAGTCTTCGGTATGTCTCCCTCCTTGACCCTCAACTGATGATAACCAGAACAAAGGTCAATCTTAGAGAATACCTTCATACCTTGCAGCTGATCGAACAGATCATCTATCCTTGGCAAAGGATATCGGTTCTTAATTGTCAACTTATTCAGTTCCCTGTAATCTATACACATTCTCAGAGAACCATCTTTCTTCTTTACAAATAGAACTGGCGCACCCCAGGGTGAGAAACTAGGTCTAATGAAACCCATATCTAGCAGCTCTTGCAACTGCACCTTCAATTCTTTTAACCCAGCTGGGGCCATTCTGTATGGTGCTCTAGACACTGGCTCCGTCCCTGGTGCCAGTTCTATAACGAACTCAATCTCTCTGTGTGGTGGCAATCCTGGCAAATCTTCTGGAAACACATCTAAAAACTCACATACAAGTCTAGATTCCTCTGGTCTCACTGGCATGACCTGAGTGGTGTCAATCACACTGGCTAAGAATCCAATGCAACCTCTCTGCAGTAGATCCCTGGCCCTCAACACAGAAATCATAGGAATGCGGGGTCCATGCACAGTACCAACAAACACAAAAGGATCCTCACCTTCAGGCTCAAAGGTGACCATCTTCCTTCTGCAGTCAATAGTTGCCCCATACTTTGCCAACCAATCCATACCCAGTATCATATCAAAGTCAGTCATAACTAACTCTATCAAGTCCACTGACAACTCTCTGCCCTCTACTGTCACTGGCAAAGATCTGACCCATCTTCTGGATACCACTAACTCTCCAGTGGGTAACAAGGTACCAAATCCCACAGCATAGAAATCACAAGGTCTACACAACCTATCAATAATGCTACTAGAAACAAAGGAATGTGTAGCACCAGAATCAATTAACACATGATAAGGGGTTCCTGCACTAAGAAGCTGACTTATAACAACTGAGGGGGAAGCCTCAGCTTCTGCTTGAGTCAACGTGAACACTCGAGCTGGGGTCGAGCTGTCCACCTTTCTGGGTTCTTTTTTCCCTATCTGAGGGCAATCTTTCTAAAGATGACCCACCGCTCCATAAAAATAGCAGGCCTTTGCCCTACACTCTCCCAAATGGCGCCTCTTGCATCTAGGGCATTCAGGACGAGTCTTCCAGGCTTCACTACCTCCAGGACGACTCATTGTAATACCACGGGGTCTCCTGTCAGGACCTGGAACTGGGAAGGTATCAGGAACCTTCCTCTTCTGATCACTGGGGCCAACACCCCTACCAGAACCAACAAATGGAGGAACTGTCCTCCTGAAATCCTTTCTGGCTGCACTGTCACGCCAGATCTTAATCTCTGCACTCTCAGCTGTGAGTGCCTTCTCCACCACCTGTGCATAAGTAGTGACTCCTGCCACAGTGGTTTTGCGAACGTCACGGGCTAACCTGGGCTGTAGCCCCTGGAGGAATCTCTCTCTCTTGGTCCCATCAGTGGGCACCAGCTCTTTGGCAAACTTTTCCAAACGGTCAAACTTTAAGGCATACTCAGTTACTGATAAGCTTCCCTGAAAAAGCCTCATAAATTCATCAGCCTTCGCCGCTCTAATAGCATCATTATAGTACTTCTCATTAAACAAGGTCTGAAACTCCTCCCAGCTTAGGAGATTAACATCCTTGGTCTGGCCAACCACCTCCCACCAAATCTGGGCATCATCCCGAAACATATAGGCAGCACAGGCCACCCTCTCACTACCAACTACCCTCATAAAGTCAAGAATAGTGGTAATCATGCTCATCCATTTTTCAACTTTGATAGGATCTGCACTGCCTTCAAACACTGGAGGTTGTTGTTTCCTGAACCGCTCATAAAGAGGTTCCAATCTGTTTACAACCTCAAGCAGCTGCCCTGCTACTGGCACTGACACAGAAGGTGCCTATGATACATTAACCACTGCAGGCACTTGTTGCTGTCTCAGGAGACGAAGCTCCTCTCCATGTTTCAACACTATAGCCTGCAAATCATTAAACAACTGCTGCCAGTTTGCAGGTGCTGGTTGTGGAATCTGGGATTGGTCATTTTCTTGACCCTGGCTATTGTCATTATTTTGACCCTGGCTATTGTCACTGATACCTTACTGAAACAATAATCAATACGGCCAGTCAGGTAGTAATAACCAAACCTATTGCCGCCTCACGGTCCAAGAACAAGCAGAAAATTATCATATTCCACAGTCATTCAATATTCACAAACAGATACATGTTTATGGCACTCAGCACTCAGCATGTATCACATAATGGTTTATAATATTTCAGGGGCACAAGGCCAACACAGTGTCTCATGCATACAGGTAAAGCATTTGCACCACATTTAGGCAGTTATGCACATAACCACATAAAGAGTTACCAAACCATGAGTCGAGCTTGACTTCAGTGATGTGTGTACATGCCCAGCCAGTCTACAGGAACCTTAACCTTGGCATTGCTTTGATACCATTATGTGACGCCCCACATCACTATGGCTGCTTTCTGGAATGACGACTGGCCCTACAAACCAAGACAAGTCTTTCCAGCGTGCTTTGTCCTCACTCGCACACTTCCTGGGAAAACTTCCCAGGAGGTCACCCATCCCTAGATTACTCCAGGCCAAGAACGCTTAACCATGGAGTTCTCAAGTGATGGGCTACCGAAAAGAAGATGCACCTTCCTGATATAGGTAGTACCCATCAATCCATTTAAGCCATCTTCAATTGTGTAGTCCCATACCTACACAGTCTTAGAATCATTACACTTGACCTTCCCCAGGCGGTGTGGGATTGCACAGCTTACCCGGTCTTTCCCCTTACGGATCACGGGATTCTGACTGTTACAATCACCCCCCCTTACGGGCCCGACGTCCCCGTCGGCCACACTTCTGGCTGGGTCAAGGCTCTGATACCATTATGTGACGCCCCACGTCACTATGGCTGCTTTCTGGAATGACGACTAGCCCTACAAACCAAGACAAGTCTTTCCAACGTGCTTTGTCCTCACTCACACACTTCCTGGGAAAACTTCCCAGGAGGTCACCCATCCCTAGATTACTCCAGGCCAAGCACGCTTAACCATGGAGTTCTCAAGTGATGGGCTACCAAAAAAAAGATGCACCTTCCTGATATAGGTAGTACCCATCAAACCATTTAAGCCCTCTTCAACTGTGTAGTCCCATACCTACACAGTCTTAGAATCATTACACTTGACCTTCCCCAGGCGGTGTGGGATTGCACAGCTTACCCGGTCTTTCCCCTTACGGATCACGGGATTCTGACTGTCACAGTGGTGATAGATGTTGTAGCTATGGCTAAAATTGCTACCCAGAATAACTAGACGGGGAGCAATAAGCGGAAGAGGACTGGTGTCATGCCCTGGATAACCAAGACCGTTACACTGTGTGTTTAAAATAGTGCAAGACTTGCTAATCAAGTCATTTAAATAAAATGTGAATTCAATGTCATCAACGGATTAGGAATAAAAGATTTTGGTCATAAACAGGCTATTTTTATTTAAAATGACAATTTAACACAT